>NC_037676.1:125214181-125514181 GCF_003255815.1 Theropithecus gelada
TTTTTTTTGAGACAGAGTCTCGCTCTGTTGCCCAGGCTGGAGTGCAGTGGCGCGGTCTCCGCTCACTGCAAGCTCCGCCTCCCGGGTTCACGCCATTCTCCTGCCTCAGCCTCCCGAGTAGCTGGGACTACAGGCGCCCGCTACCTCGCCCGGCTAGTTTTTTTGTATTTTTGTAGTAGAGACGGGGTTTCACCGTGTTAGCCAGGATGGTCTCGATCTCCTGACCTCGTGATCCACCCGTCTCGGCCTCCCAAAGTGCTGGGATTACAGGCTTGAGCCACCGCGCCCAGCCGATTTTCTTTTACTTCTGAAATGCGCTTTCCCTCAAACAAGCTAGTTGTTACAACATTTTTCTACTACCACCCATGGGACACCAGGTGCACTTACTTTTTCATTTATTTCCCTGCATGCCTGCTTTGATCAGCCGGAGCTCCTTGATCAGACTTGCTCATTCCATCAGCCAAGAAGTAACCCCACTTCTCATTTGTGTGTAGGGTTTTGCTTCTCCATATCTGTATATGTCTTTATATTTTGGCCAAGCTTCCTTACCCAGGGTCATTGCATCTTGGAACATTAGGACTGACAGTTGAATCCCAGCACTTTGGGAGGCCGAGACGGGCAGATCACTTGAGGTCAGGAGTTCAAGACCTGGCTGACCAACATGGAAACACCCTGTGTCTACTAAACCTACAAAAAGTTAGCCAAGCATGGTGGTGCATGCCTGTAATGCTAGCTACTTGGGAGGCTGAGGCATGAAAAAAGCTTGAACCCAGGAAGCAGAGGTTGCAGTGAGCCAAGATTGTGCAACTGTGCTCCAGCTGGGCAGCAGCGAGACCATGTCAATAAATAAATAAATAAATAAATAGACAGTTGTTGGGAATTCCTCTGGAAAAGGATAAAGCAAATCACAAACACATGGCTTTCATGTCTGAAAAAATCCACTGAACATTATTTTGTTTCTTGTTCTTATATACCCGTAGCTCACACTCAGTCTCAAAACCTATGGAGTACAGAGGTTACCAGTATAAATCCAACTCTATGACTTTGTGGGAAGTTATGGCTGCCACGTCGCTTTTGAAATTGACTAACGTGTTCTTGCACCTAATGGGGAACCACAGGGGCCAAAGAAGGATCTAGTTTTGGTCCCCACCTTAATTCAGCAGGCCGGCTCCATGCTGTAGCTCTTGTTTGTGCGACAGGACGGTGACAGTCTTCCCATTACCTTCTTCTAAAACCCGGAAGGTAACAGCACAGAGTGGGTGTAATGAAGGCTCTGAGATAGATCACTGAGAAACCTCTCTTCAGCCTCAGCAGCTTCAGGGGAAAACAGAGGTCCTAGCATTTCCTGCTCTGCCTCCTCAGGGCTAAGAGGCTCCTGCAAGAGGATGCATGTAAAAATGTTTTGTGGTCTATAATGCACACTCAGGACCTGAGGGATACTTATTACCATCAGCAGCATCACCATGGTCATTAGTGGTGCAGAGGCGATGGAGAGGACTGTTGGCAAAAACGAACAAGCAGCCTGGTGACTGTCTACAAAAGAGCGACAGTTTACAGAATTGCTCAGAAATGTGAAAGAGGGATTGTGGAAGAAGGACAGCCCCCACAGGTTCTTTCTCAAGTGTAAATTAAAAATCACGCCTCTTTAGAACCCTTCCACACTGGACAGACTTGGTAAGAATTTTGCCTCCATGGTGAAGGTGATCCTACAAAGGACCTTGTCTTCCCACCTTTTGGTACATCCCACACGTGTCCTGAGTGACTTTTTTTTTTTTTTTGAGATGGAGTCTTGCTCTGTCACCCAAATAGCAGGGATTACAGGCGCCTGCCACCACGCCTGGCTAATTTTAATTTTTTTTTTTCAGTAGAGATGGGGTTTCACCATGTTAGCCAGGATGGCCTCAAAATCCTTACCTCAAGTGATTTGACTGCCTCGGTCTCCCAAAGTGCTGGGAATACAGGTGTGAGCCACTGTGTCCAGCCTGAGAGACCGTCTAAAAGATGGAGGACGGGGGTGCTGGGAATATTGTCAGACCCCCGGGAAGTAGGGGGACTCGCTGGCACACTGGCACCCACCAGTTGTTGGTCTATCCACCACGACATCACACCAGGAAGGTCAACCAGAACCATCCCTTTTTCGACCCAAAGTTGGTCCTGGTGTTATCATAGGAGGCCTCCCTGGCCTGAGGGCTGTTCCAGGTACAGATAGGGCATGTCTTCCACTAGGCTGTCAGAGGTCACCTGCCAATAACCCCCTAGCCTATGTACCTTTGCATGGGCCATGATACCTCTCTGATCCTTGTAAAATGAGTGAGGCTCAACAACATCAGGTCCAGACTTGCAGCCATAATTCGCCTGGCCTTCACCTTGCCTGACTGAAGCTGTTTTGTTGTGTTAGGACACAGTCGTGCATGAGGCTCCCTGCCTGCAGCCTCCAGGAGTCATGAGTATTATGCAGGGCTCGTACACTGTTGCCTGCGTGGGAAGGGCCAGAGTTTGTGCAATAGGCCTCATGTTTCTTCCCATCAGCCTTAGGCCTGCAGAAGAACCTACCGCAGGACATTCATCTCATATAAGACTGAAGACAGGACAGAAAGAAGAAAGAGAGAGAGAGAGGGGAGAAAGCAGGTAGATAATGTTGCACTCCTTATGTCATCTGATCCTCATTACAGCCCTAGGAAATAAAAAGAAAAATATCTATTAGTTCAGCTTAAAGACAGATTTAGCTCCAGCAGCTTCAAAGTAAGATCCTCCACCTCCCAAAGCAGAGGTTCTACACAGGAGTGTGTAGCCGAGGGTGTAAGTCACATATGTACCCCATCATTACATGCTGCGGCGTCAGAGTCTTCAGGAGGTTCTCACTCCAGCTGCCCATCAGGATCACCCAGGGAACTTCAAAACCTAATACCTTGCCCTACCCCAAGATTCTGATGTAATTGGTCTAGGATGTGGCTTGAGCACCAGAATATTTAAGCAGATGTGATTTCTGATTTTAAAATATCTTTCTGGAGGATTAATGAATGGGAGAAGGAAATGAGCGGGGGCCCAAGAGAAACCAGGCAGGAGGCCTAGATGAGAGATGATGGTACCTTGAATCGGGGTAGTCATAGTGGGAAATGAGAGCACTAGATGAAATGTGGACCTGATTTGGAGGTGGCACGGACAGTATGAGCTGGTGCGTGTCTCTCTAAAGACTAGCGTTTTCAAATGTGGAGCAGAGGCAGTCATCATCCGAACTGTGGCAATTTTGTGGAAACTGAGAACAACAGCAGATCTTGGCCTTCTGAATCTTATGCGTTCGGGCTGGGAGTTCTAGCTCACTGCCCATTCCCAGGAAACAGCAGCTCAGCTTCTCCAGGGCTGCTGGAGGAGCTTCCTAAGAGGTGGAGAGAGAGGAGTGGCACAGGCTGCAAACCGAGCTCAGCTCGCCCACTGTATTAGTTTCCAATGGCCGCTGTTAGAAATTACCACAACCTTAGTGGCTTAAAGCACCACACATTTATTCTCTTAAATTTCTGGAGGTCAGATGTCAAACATCAGATGCACTGAGCTAAAGTCAAGGTATTGGCAGGCTGACTCCTTCTAGAGGCTTTGGGGAGAATCTGTTTCCTTGCCTTCTCCAGCCTCTGATGTTCACCTGTTTCCTTCTCCATCTTCAAAGCGCATCACACCAACGTCTGCTTCCCTAATCACATTGCCTTCTCCTTCGTAGTCAAAACTCCTGCCTCCAGAATCACTTGAACCCAGGAGGCGGAGGTTGCAGTGAGCTGACATCACGCCATTGCGCTCCAGCCTGGGTGACAAGAGTGAAACTCCATCTCAAAAAGAAACCTCCTGTCTCCCTCTCATAAGGACACTTGTGGTTACATTTAGGGCCCACGTGGGGAATCCAGGATAATCTCTCCATCTCAAGATCCTTAATCACACCATCAAAGTCCCTTTTCACGTCATCCAAATCCCTTTTGCCGTACAAGGTAAGATTCCCAGATTCCAGGAATTAGGACTTGGATATCTTTGAGGACCATTTTTCAGCCTACCATACCCTGGGTCCTGTGCAAAGAGATGCCGAAACACAGCCTCTCGATGTGGTTTGCGTCTGAGTGGTTTTTGTCTGGGATTTAACTGGCTTCAGTGAATGGCTTTGTGGAGGACATTCTATCACAGAATAAGAGTAAACCTTCACCCTTTATCCAAGGCTTTGAGATAAAGGGAAGTCTCTTCGAGGTAGAGATGAAAGGGGTTCAAGGGAAAGCTGCAAAGGGTGGCCTGGAGGCGGGGATGGAAGGTAGAATGGAGAAAGATCTGACAGACAGAATCTAAGAACTGCTGAAAAGCCCTGTCTCGCCCTGATCCGTGCCTGGGGAGCAGAGAAATCTCGTTCCTCTCCCGGCTCCAGGAAGATGGAGTGCGCACGAATCACCTACGAGGAAGGAAATGAAAAGGTTACACCAGGAATTGTCGATATTATAAATCCCTGTAGTCTCACAGCCTCTCTAAATGTTTTGATAGCAAAATTTGATGGATTGTAAATCAGAGCAGGCTTGTCTTAAACATTTGATAGTGCTTTATTTATTTACGTATGTGACACATAAAACCAGAATTGATTCTTTCTTCTTTCTGTCTTAGCAAGATTTTTTTTTCTGCTTTCAGAAACACATCACTTTTCTCTTAGCCCTGGTTTTCCGTGGTTGTGGGCGTGTAGGTGTGTGTGCTTGTACATGGTGGCAGCTATTATGATTCTTTCCACACAGAGAAAGAATACTTTGCCTGGGAGAAGACTATAGCATCAGGAATTAACTGAAAAAATAATAAAACTACTTTGCTTCAAAGTATGTCTTAATCTTACTGCTTAAAAAAAACACACACACACACACACACAAGAGTATTGTTCAGAGAAAGAGGGAGAGTAATGGTGTTACAATGTGATCGATTTATGATTTGAAACAGGTAGATACACATACAAAGACGATTTCCTGACCTTCCTGGCTCAAGATGTAGAGTCATGAGTTACCTCCATCTCCTCAAATGGATCGAATTAGCCTCATTATCATACTCTTTCTCACACACTAATTTCAGGTTTACAGTACATCTAGGTCTGGGCACAATGACCCATGCCTGTAATCCCAGCACTTTGGGAAGCCAAGGCGGGAGGATCACTTGAGCTCAGGAGTTCAAGACCAGCCTGGGCAACATAGTGAGACTTTGTCTACATTAATTAATTAATTAATCAATCTATTGGGGTTGCCCTTGAGTCATCATAAACATTGCTGCCATTTATTGCACGTTTGCAGGTACCTGATACTATGATGGAGTCTTTACAAGCATTATACCATTTAATCCTCATACCCCTATGAGGTTGTCATTAGCTCCAGATACATTTATTTATTATAAATAAATAAACCAAATCTAGAAGCCATGTATCTTGCCAACCTCCTACAACTGGAAGTGTCGGATAGAGCTGCAATTCAAACCGTTCTGTACTGATTCTAAAGCTAATGGACTTACCCACTCAACTGATGTCTCAAGAATCAGTGCAGTCTAAAACACCCTGACCTTGACATTGAGAACAGACAGCCACCTCTGGAAGACACTTCACTCACCTGCCCAGACAGGCCACAAACACCTTGTAATGGTGGTGAAGGTCCTCTCACCATACTTATATTCTGTTCCTTCCCAAGTCTTGTGGTGGACCTTGACTAATGAATAGCGCAGGTCACCTCTAAGAGTCTTCCCACTCCAGTGCCCTATGGACCTTATTGATTCTGGCTTTTCCCCATCAGCTTCTCCCATCAAAGATGGAGTATGGCATTTGGGTGCAAAGTTCTTTTTTTAATTAATTTATTTATTTATTGAGATGAAGTTTCGCTCTTGTTGCCCAGGCGGAAGTGCAATGGCACGATCTCAGCTCACTGCAATCTCTGCCTCCCAAGTTCAAGCAATTCTTCTGCCTCAGCCTCCCAAGTAGCTGGGATTACAGGCTTGTACCACCATGCCCGGCTAATTTTGTATTTTTAGTAGAGATGGGGTTTCACCACATTAGCCAGGCTGGTCTTGAACTCCTGACCTCAGGTAATCCACCCTCCTCGGCCTCCCAAAGTGCTGGGATTATAAGCGTGAGCCACCGCACCCAGCCTCAAAGTTCTTTTTATAAGCTGTCAAGACCGTGCATCATTTTGACTACTTCAAAAAGCCGTGTGCTATAGTTTTTTTATCCACTTTATAACAACTATTATTTGGGATTAAAATTTCTTCTAATATTTTATCAGGACTCACAGATGACTTTCTTTCCTCTCTCTTTCTTTTTTTTTTTTTTTTAATCTGTTTGAAGCTCTTATCTCATATTTATCTCTTCCTGAATTGTCTTAAGTAGGAGAAAGAAAAACTTATTTCCATTATAAAACCATTGAGGAGCTTTGTTTTCATGTTGAAAAGGGAAAAGTACATTTCAGTGAAGCTTTTTAAGACCTTTCAAAAAAGTATCTTTGGGGAGAATATGAATTTTAAATAATAACTGAATAATTTGAAAAGTATTTGCAGTGAACATAAAATTGTCACAGATCGCCAGTGAGCCTCCTCCTCCGTTTTCACTGCCACTCACGAGTGTCTCAAGACTGTTCCTCACATGTTGATCTCAGCTGAGATACCCTCTCCTCAAAGAGGCTTTCCCTGATTATACCATTAAGAGTAACCTTTTTTTCTTTTTGAGACGGAGTCTTGCTCTGTCGCCCAGGCTGGAGTGCGGTGGTGCAATCTCGGCTCACCGCAAGCTCCGCCTCCCAGGTTCATGCCATTTTCCTGCCTCAGCCTCCTGAGTAGCTGGGACTACAGGCACCCGCCACCATGTCCAGCTAATTTTTTGCATTTTTAGTAGAGACGGGGTTTCACCGTGTTAGCCAGGATGGTCTCGATCTCCTGACCTCATGATCCGCCCATCTCAGCCTCCCAAAGTGCTGGGATTACAGGCTGAGCCATCGTGCCTGGCCAAACATAACTTTTTTGTCACCATCACATCATTTTTAAAACCTCTCTGCATAGCAATTACCACTGTAAGTTCTTTGTTTTCTGGTTACTTTCTGTCTCCCCTCCTAGATGGCGGACTCCTTGAAGGCAAGATTCTTATACCTCATTCCCTGAGTATCTAAGGCAGTGCCTGGCACATAGTAGGCACTCAAGAATGAATGAATGAATGAATGAACGAACAAATGAATGCCTGAGCTATGCTATGTTTATATTTCTATTTCTTTTTTTTTTTTTTTAAATTATACTTTAAGTTCTAGGGTACATGTGGATAACGTGCAGGTTTGTTACATATGTATACCTCTGCCATGTTGGCGTACTGCACCCATCAACTCGTCAGCACCCATCAACTCGTCATTTACATCAGGTATAACTCCCAATGCAATCCCTCCCCCCTCCCCCCTCCCCATGATAGGCCCTGGTGTGTGATGTTCCCCTTCCTGAGTCCAAGTGATCTCATTGTTCAGTTCCCACCTATGAGTGAGAACATGCGGTGTTTGGTTTTCTGTTCTTGCGATAGTTTGCTGAGAATGATGGTTTCCAGCTGCATCCATGTCCCTACAAAGGACACAAACTCATCCTTTTTTATGGCTGCATAGTATTCCATGGTGTATATGTGCCACATTTTCTTAATCCAGTCTGTCACTGATGGACATTTGGGTTGATTCCAAGTCTTTGCTATTGTGAATAGTGCCACAATAAACATACGTGTGCATGTGTCTTTATAGCAGCATGATTTATAATCCTTTGGGTATATACCCAGTAATTGGGATGGCTGGGTCATATGGTACTTCTAGTTCTAGATCCTTGAGGAATCGCCATACTGTTTTCCATAATGGTTGAACTAGTTTACAATCCCACCAACAGTGTAAAAGTGTTCCTATTTCTCCACATCCTCTCCAGCACCTGTTGTTTCCTGACTTTTTAATGATTGCCATTCTAACTGGTGTGAGATGGTATCTCATTGTGGTTTTGATTTGCATTTCTCTGATGGCCAGTGATGATGAGCATTTTTTCATGTGTCTATTGGCTGTATGAATGTCTTCTTTTGAGAACTGTCTGTTCATATCCTTTGCCCACTTTTCGATGGGGTTGTTTGTTTTTTCTATTTCTAAAAAAAAAAAAAAAAAGGCCGGGCATGGTGGCTCAAGCCTGTGATCCCAGCACTTTGGGAGGCTGAGACGGGCAGATCACGAGGTCAGGAGATCGAGACCATCCTGGCTAACACAGTGAAACCCTGTCTCTACTAAAAAAAATACAAAAAATTAGCTGGGCGAGGTGGCGAGCGCCTATAGTCCCAGCTACTCGGGAGACAGAGTCAGAAGAATGGCATAAATCCGGGAAGCGGAGCTTGCAGTGAGCTGAGATCCAGCCACTGCACTCCAGCCTGGAAGACAGAGCGAGACCGTCTCAAAAAAAAAAAAAAAAAAAAAAACAGATCTGCTGTAGATCCCTTTTAAAACACCAGGAATGTTTGAGGAAGGGAACAGGGTGATAAGATGCAGATTGCTGGCGATGAGTGCCTCTCACAGCTCACTCCCAGTATGTGCAGGGAGGTGTTAAAGACAGGGATGACGTGATCAGATTCGTGTTTAGAAACATGATGTTCAGTCATGGCATCGGTTGTGAGGTATGGGGCAGTAAGCAATCTATTGCTAAAAATAAAGCCTTGAAGTTTGTGAGTGGCTTACTTTTCTTGATAGGCAAGGACTGGATAGGCAAGGTTATTCCTATTAAAATGTCATCCCACTCATGTCCTGAGATTCTTTCTTAAGGAAGAGGGAATGGTGTGAGGTTAGAACCAACCCAACAAGGATGACAGATGACCCTGAGAGAATGTTACAAATAGGCATCCCAGCAACCATGCTGTCATGGCAGGAAAAGGCTGAGAACTGCTGTTTTAGAAAGGAATGGTGGCAGCGAGGCGGCTGGCCTGAAACTGTGTCTGTCGGGATGTTTTCAGTTACAAGTGACAGAAAACTCCATCAAACTGGTTTAAACAAATTGACACCGTGGAAAAATCTGTGAGTCTGTTGGACTGGGACCCAGTGGGATTCAGTGGGACATCATCGGGACTGGTTCTCTGCATCTCTCAACTCAGCCTTCAGCTCAGCACCCAGGCATGCTCTCCTCCATCGTGGCGAGATAGCCACTGGTGCCTCTTGGCTTCCATCCAATGCCCTCAGCAACTCCCCAGAAAGGAGCACATTCATTCTCCCAAGGGTTCCAGTAAACGCCCCAGAATGGAATCCCACTGATTCTGACTGCTCTACTTGGATCGGGCTGTTCCTTAATCACTCACTGTTCCTGGAGGCAATGATGTTCTCACTGGGCAGGACCAAGTCACATGTGCAGTGCTGGGGGTTTGAAATGGGCCAGGCATGTGTAGGGGTCTTTCTCTAGAAAAACTGGGTGGTCATTGCCAGAGGAGGAGGGAAAGGGCACTAGATAGGCAATGCCGGCATCCAGCCGGGGAGGCCCAGGGCTCAGGCCAGGGGCGGCACTCACTGCAGTTGTGGAGGAAAGCCCCTGAGCAGGGCCTGGAGCAGAGGAATGAAGAATTAGGAGACGTCATGGAAGCAGAGTCAGGAAGGTCTGGGGCATAGCAGACTCCAGGATGGGGAGGACGTGGAAGAGCCAGTGCAATCCCAGTTTCCAGCCCGAATGACTGAGTCGATACTGGAGCATTTGTTTGGAATAAGGAACATTACAGAAAGATAGGGTTTGGGAAGCAGGTGATGAACTTGATTCTAGATGTGTTAAATCTGAGGTCTATGTGAGAACCCCTACTCCTTCCCCCAGTGGTGATCGTAGATGCACATGGCATGCACTTGGAAGAGACTCTTAAAGCCACCCAGCTCAGCTGCTGCCAAGTTTCCCCTTCTCCTGATGGGGATAAATGAGTAGACCTTGTTCTCCAAGTGGAATTGGATCATCCATCATCCTTTTTATTTTTTAGACTCAGTCTCACTCTGTCACCCAGGCTGGAGTGCTGTGGCACTATCTCGGTTCACTGCAACATCTGCCTCCTGGGCTCAAGCGATTCTCCCACCTCAGCCTCCTGAGTAGCTGGGATTACAGTGCCCACTACCACACCTGGCTAATTTTTGTATTTTTAGTAGAGACAGGGTTTCACCATGTTGACCAGGCCGGTCTCGAGCTCCTCCTGAACTCAAGCAATCCACCCGCCTTGGCCTCCCAAAATGCTGGGATTATAGGCATGAGCAACTTTGCCTGGCCGGATCATCTATTTTTTAATTCATGTATTATTTTTCCTGGTTTCCTTTTTTTTTTTTTTTTTTTTTTTTTTTGAGATGGAGTCTGGCTCTGTCACCAGGCTGGAGTGCAGTGGCGAGATCCTGGCTCACTGCAACCTCCACCTCCCAGGTTCAAGAGATTCTCCTGCCTCAGCCTCCTGAGTAGCTGGGACAACAGGCGTGTGCCACCATGCCTAGCTAATTTTTGCATTTTTAGTAGAGGCAGGGTTTCACCATGTTGGACTGGCTGATCTCGATCTCCTGACCTTGTGATCCGCCCACCTCGACCTCCCAAAGTGCTAAGATTACAGGCATGAGCCACCATGCCCAGCTTATGTTTCCTGGTTTTCATGAATTATTCTGACTTTGTTAAGCTTTCAGTGGAGAGTGGCCACTCCAACCTTTGTCCAGTTACGAATCCATCTAGTCCCTCCTGTCTTCTTGCCAGCCGCCTGCAGCTGGGAAGGAAAGTCTGGGGCTCTGGAGAGGAGTGGCCAGGGCTAGGAAGGTTGGTTTGGTAGATATCTGCAAGGATGAGCAGATCTTTGGGATGGATGAGTTCACCAAGAAGGATGGAGAGGAGAGGGATGAGAAGAGCTAAGGGCATGGCAATGCACCTACTGAGAACAGAAAAACAGAAGAGGAAGCCGAGGGGCCAGTCATGGTGGCTCACACCTGTAATCCCAGCACTTTGGGAGGCTGAGGCAGGCAGATTGCTGGAGTTTGGGAATTTACCACCAGCCTGGGCAACATGGTGAAACACTGTCTCTACTAAAATACAAAAAAAGTAGCTAGGTATGGGGGCATGCACCTGTAGTCCAAGCTACTAAGGAGGCTGAGGCGTGAAAATTGCTTGAGCCCGGGAGGCCAAGGCTACAGTGAGCTGAAATCACTGAAATCACACCACTGCACTCCAGCCTGGGCAACAGAGCAAGACTCTGTCAAAAAAAAAAAAAAAAAAAAAACAGAGGAAGAAGAAGGAGAAGAATCGAGATCAAGAAGGAGCAGCCAGTAGGGGTGTTTTGAGGATGACAGTTTGCCCTGCAGAGTCAGTGATGGGGGATATATTTGGCAGTTTAAGATAAAATTGTCAACAGAGCTGGGAGGGCAGAATCCACAGAGGTGAGGGGCGAAGCATGCAGTAAGAGAAGCAGTGAGCAGGTGTAATCATAAACTTCCTTTGAGAATTTTGACGGTAAAATCATTTTAACAACAGGTACCCTCTGTTGTGAGCTCCAAGCTCATCTAGGATCAGGCACAGAACCAAATATACTCAAATTAGCTCACTGGATACTCTCGGCCGCCCTTTGATGTGGCTACCATTTTCATCCCCATGTTACAAACGGAAAGGCTGAGGCTTCAAAGGATTGGTGAACTTGTCCAGGATCTCTCACCCATGGCGTGGAACCAGACCTCGAAGGCAAGTCTCCCACTCAGGAGCCTGAGCTCTTCACCTCTGCCATAGGATGAAGGAGCTGATATAATGATGTGTAGATGGCGGTGGAATCGAGCTGTCAGGAGAGATTTAGCCTTGCTTTTCATGTTTGCTTTGCTTTGCTTTGCTTTGTTTGCCTTTTTATGGAACCTGAGATGTTTGTAACCCAAAAGGAAGGGGACCCAGTGGATGGAGACAGGAGTTGACAGATCCCATGAGTGCTGAGCTGGAGGCCTGGTAGAAGGATTAGCCTTTTAACAGGGAGACCAACTACCTCCTCCTAACCAACTGGAAAGCAAAGAGATGCTTGGAGATGGAAAAGATGAGCTGGATCTCAGCAAGATACGAGGCAAAATCTACTAAAACGGAGAGGCAGAGTTGGGAAATTCATATTGTAACAGTTACATAGGAAATTCGAGAGGTAGGAACAAAAGATGAGTGAGAAGAAATCTCAGAGCGGCGTGACCAGGTGAGATGAGCTAGCGGAAGTGCGCAGCACCTGATATAGTGGCTGGCCGCTGAGAGGCGCTGTGGAGGAAAACGGGCTCTGATGGGAGAAGGGGTGGAGCAGTCCTTCTGAACATCAGTTTGCCAATCCCCTCACCACTCCCACTAGCTTACTAATCAAAGTCACCCTGTGATTAGTCCCAGAACATACCAGTGTCAGAGGTCTCCATTCGGGCCAGTTCTGCAGGTGAAGGCTTACCCCATTTTATAGCTGCAGGAACTGAGGTTGGCCATGGTGAATTAACATGCAGCATTTGGTATTCTCTGGCTTGCGTGTGGGTTTAGGGGTTGTGAGGTGGGCAACAAGGCTGTGGCCAGAGAAGAGTAGACTCCTAGTAAGTGATGAAGCCAGGATTCAAACTGGGAGTGCTGGCTTCAGCCTGTGTCCCACTTGCACTGACCTGGTGGGCACTAATGCTGAGCACTGATGGAGAACAAGGCCCCTGGAGGCCAAGGCTTTTCCTGTTGAAGAGCTTTGGAATTCATTGGTTCAGAGTAAATGAGTAAATTTGGGGCTCCAGGTTCACATGGGTCGAGACCCGGTCTATCTTCTCAGGCATCAGTGGCTTCCTCTGCCCCTGAGTGCTGACTACCCTGTCTGAAGCCACCACCCTATCCCACCTCTGGCAGGACACCCAGCCTCCTCTCAGGGCCCTGTGTCACCCAAATGTGTGGCGATGCTCACACGGCAGGCGGCGTGAAGCAGTTGCAGACCTCACTTCAAACTTCCGTGGGCCACTCATGTAGCTTTTTTGGTTAGAAAGGATCATGTCAGCTTTCTTCCTAACAAGAGCTTTTCAGAATAGCTCGTTGAAAAAGACATCGCAATTCAATTAAAATCTTCCTCCTTTGAACACTCCCAGAGGGGCAAGGCCACTTGGAATTTGTGAGAAATCTGATTTATAGACACAGTATCAGGAAATAGAATTGTTCACAATGAACAACTGTGTATCATAGGGATCAAGCAGCAGGCGTGGAGCCAGGATTATCTGGATTCTACCCTCTTCAGCAAGCCATTGAACCTCTCTGAGCCTCAGTTTCCTCATCTGTAAAATGGAGATCCCAGCCATCGGTTGGTGTTCTGGGAATAGTAGCGATTATGCATGTAAGCCAGGTATGGTGGCTCCCACCTGTAATCCCAGCACCTTGGGAGGCTGAGGCAGGGGGATCACTTGACCCCAGGAGTTTAAAACCAGGCTGGGTAATATAATGAGACCCTATCTCTACAATTTTAAAAAAATGGTTTTAATAAGCTGGGCACGGTGGCATGTGCCTGTAGTCCCAGCTACTCAGGAGGCTGAAGTAGGAGGATCACTTGAACCCAGAAGTTTGAGGTTGTAGTGAGCCATGATCATGCCACTCCACTCCAACCTGGGTGACAGAGTAAGAACCTGTCTCTAAATAGAATACAGTTTTAAAAGATTATGCATGTAAACAACATTTTAGTACTATCAGGTTTCCTTGATCAACAAACCCCATCTTTTCTTTTTAAAAATGTGTCTGTTTGAGCAACTAAGCAATACAAAAAGTTAAAACACAAACACAGATAACAGGAAATCGCTTCTTACATCTCAGCTTTCCCAAATCACCAACCCTCTTTCTGTGGATCTTGTTTATAAAGATGTTTTATGCTATGTTATCAAGCAGCCAGCATTCTGTTTTCTTTTCCAGGATTGTACTTTTGTACAATTCTTCCCCCATTTCTACCTCATCCTCCAAATTGTCTGTCATACTCTTTGGGAGCATTAATACAGTATTGCACTCTTTGGCGTGGCAGAGAGCTTTGGTTGTTTGTAGTTTTAGCTGCAGAAAAAAAAAAAAAAAGCAACTACGAACATCTCTGTGTCTTCATGGGACAGTGTGTTTCAGCCCAACCAGTTCTGAATTAGAAGAAGCCGAGTGATGTCTTGATTCCAAAGGTAGCAAACAAGGCTGCGCAGCAGTTGCATGACTTCTGATTAAAAAGATACATTCCCAGGCTCTGCACCTGGAGGCTTGGGTGTAGTAACTCTGGACTGAGGTTCGTGAATGGTATTTTTACAAAAAGCCCTCCAGGTGATGTGTGATGGTTTGGGAACCACATTATAGGCCCAACCCCAAAATTCAAATTTGGATTTAAGACAGAATGGGGAAAAATCAGAAAACTCAGGAATTAACTCTCGGTCACCAGTGGCCTCTCAGAGGCAATTCTGTTAAACAGATGAGAAAAATGGAGGCGAGGATGGAAATGGATGAGAAGAGAGCTGGGTTCCTGGAGCTCAGAGCAAAGCCCTGGCTCTCCGCTTTGTAGCATCTAATTCCTCCTGCCCTGCCCCCACCTGCCACTATTGCCACAACATATCTACCCAGCAGAATGCCTTCTGGGGGGGTGTCATGTTGTGATTTTAAAACACAAAGGAGCAATTCCTGCCCCCATCCCCTCAAAAAAGATCTACCCTTGATGAACTGAGGCAGAATCTGTTAACAGCCCTGTCAGAAGACCCCACAAAGCTAAAAGCATCCTTTTTGGTTTTGATGTCTTGACAAGATGCTTCCTTTGAAAGCTCCCAGACAGCCCTGTTATTTCTTCTGACAGCCCCAGTGAAAAGCTCTGCGATGAGACGTGGCATCCCTGTCAAAGCCCGGAGGTGTGATTCCCTGAGAACGAGCAGCTCTTGAGCACTCCCTGGGCTCAGAGCACTGCCGCCCTCTGGATAGACCCCTGGGATCCAGGTTCTGCAGCTCCCTCTGGCCTCTGAACTCCCAAGCGCTAGAGATCCACCGCTGCAGAAGGCCTCTGCAGTCTGACTCCTCACCTCCCCCAGATGCCTCCCTAGGGAGGTCAAGAGCAGAGCCATGTATCATCCTGACAGCCAGACTGTGAGCCAGCCACCTTGGGAAGTTTCCAGGGGCTGCTGTGGCAGTTTGAACCATTTTTTCCTTCTCCCAGGGGCTGCAGGCCACGTGCAGGGAAAGGTCAGGAAATGCCACCACCTGTCTCTGGAACTGACGGTGGGAAGGAGAAAGAACAAAGGATGCAGAGGAGGGTGCTTCTTGGGGAGCCTTACAGAGCCCTGTACCTTCAAGCTTGTCACACCTGCGTAGGAGCATCCTTACCTAGGAGCCTGTTAGAAAGGCACAGTTATGGCCAGGTGCAGTGGCTCACGCCTGTAATCCCAGCACTTTGGGAGGCCGAGGTGGGTGGATCACCTGAGGTTAAGAGTTTGAGACCAGCCTGGCCAACATGGCAAAACCCCGTCTCTACTAAAAATACAAAAATTAGCCAGGCATGATGGTACATGCCTATAATCCCAGCTACTGGGGAGGCTGAGGCAGGAGAATCGCTCGAGCCCAGAGTGTGGAGGTTGCGGTGATCTGAGATTGTGCCACTGCACTCTAGCCTGGGCGAAAGAGTGAAATTCCATTTCAAAAAAAAAAAAAGCACAGTCATAGGCCCTACTCCAGACACACTGAATCAGCATCTGTATTTTAACACAATCCCCAGGTCTACACATAAAGTTCATATCCCAGTTTTACTGCTCCAGGCTGTGTGACCTTGATCAAGCTCCTTCACCTCTCTGAGCCTTAGTGTCCACAGAGGGTTTTTGAGAAGTGAAACTTAGCACTTAGGATACACTAAGGCTTTGGTGAATGTTGGCTGTCATTATTGTTGGGGAATTGATTAAGGGAGAATCAGAGCTGTGACATACAAACCCCAACTGTTCAGCCATTCCGTGGTGGGGAAGAGAGGCCAAACCAAATGGGAGAAAGTTCCAGATGAAAAGTGAACAGCTCCCAGTATCTGCTTAAAGGAGAAGCTTGGAGGTGGGAGGGAAGGATATCTCTGGGCAGCCTGGGCCTTGACCATTTCATTGGGGTTAGCTGAGATTATTGTTCAGCTGCCTGGTTTGAGGGTTTGTTCTTCATTGATGTGCCTCTTTTCCTGCCAGCCCCACCCCACACCTTGAATCCAAGACCCCTCTGTTTCCAGGACCCTGCCCAAAAGGCTTTGATCCTCCGTTGCCTGCAGACCAAAATCCCAGCTCCCTGGCTGGGCATTCCAGACTCTTCGCCATCTTGCTGCAACCTAAGTTGTTCAGCCTCCTCCCTGCCTCTGCCCTCACACCCCTGCCCCTTACCCTCAGTCCTTGTCATTCCTCAGATGTTTTCTTGCCTTCTGACTTGCTCATGCTGTCTGCTCAGCCTGGGAAAACTAGGTTCCTTTGATAGGAGTCACTCTCACTTTCCTCTGCCTCGCAGAATTCTACGCCACCTTTGAAGCCCTGTTTATCCAGGAGAGGCTCTGTGGTGGTGTGCCAAGAGCACAGGGTTTGGATAGACTTTGGTCAAATTCCAGCTCTGCCATGAACTAGCTGTGTGACCTTAGGTGAGACAGTTACCCTCTCTGGTCTTGGTTCTTTCATCTGCAGATTGAGGGTAGTCACAGCTGCTCTGCAGAGTTGTGAAGACTCACCAAGAAAGCATGGAGAATTTTCGTTAATAGTAGCTATTACCATTTTATTTCTAAGAAAAGGAAAGTTACCTCCCCTGGAAAGCCTTTATCTATCCTCCCCCAACCCTGCCCTACAAAATTAAGTACAGCCTCCTCTCTGTTTCACAAACCCTTTCTCCTTCTTGTATTTGCAACATCCACCTGTTCCACTGTCACCTTCTCAAGGAGGAAGTCCCTGACCACCCTGCTTAAAACCTCAGGTGGCCCCGCTCTACACTTTTAATGTGTTCCCTGCCTTACTCTCCCCCATGGTGAGTTCTCCACGAGCCACAATTTCTGTCCATCCACCACTGTATCCTCTGCAACTAGAACAGCATCTGGCACCACTAGATGCCCTATCAGTGTTTGTCGACTGTCTGAACCAGTCACTTCGTGTGCCATCGAAGGGTGTTTGGATGGCGGTGCCCTGCCCAACTGTTGTAGGATGAGCTATGCTCCCCTAAAATCCATATGTTGAGGTCCTAATCCCCCATGCCTCCGAATGTGACTGTATTTGAGATAGGATAATTAAGGTAATTAATTACTCTAACTTCAAGGTTACATGAGGTCATCAGGTGGGCCCTAATTCAGTATAACTGGTGTCATTATAACAAGAGGAGTTTAGGAAACAGACTCCCACAGAGGGAAGACCTCAGAAACACACAGGAGGAAGACGGTCATCTCCAAGCCAAGGAGAGAGGCACCCGAGGAACCCAACCCTGCTGGCACCTTGATCTCCAACTTCCAGCCTCCAAAACTGTGAGAGAATAAATTCTGTTGTCTAAAGCCACCCAGTCTGTGGTATTTTGTCATGGCAGCCCTAGCAAACTAATATGCCAGCTACGAACTCCTTGAGGACAGAGCTGTGGCGTCTTCATCTTTGCGCCCCTAGCTGTTCCCAGGGTTCTGGCTCATACTCATACTCAGTAAGCAAGGGTCTGATTGAATTGCATTCCACTTGCAACAGGGAAGGTAATGATGGAAGAAGCACCTCGTGGCGAAGGGGAGAGCCTTGCACAGACACCAGAAATGGCCTCTTTGTCATTGTCTATGTAGACTGGTCATTTCTCTTTTATATAAACCCTGTCTCTGCAAAACAAACAAACAAACAAACAAAGGCATGTATTCCAAGGCAATTTATTCCAAGGCATTGTTATGGTCTCATTATGGTTAGGGTTTCTTTGAGGTGCATAGCAAGTGCTGCAGTGGATAAAAGGAAAACTGAGTCAAGATCAAAAACATGTAAAGGCAGCAAGGGTGTATTTGGAGCTCCGGGTTCCTTTCCATGTAACATGTGCTTGTCATACTCTCGGGTATCCCATGAGGAGCAGGACTTCGGACAGAGAGGGGCGACACAGAGAATAGCTGTCTTACCTCCCCTCCCTTCTCTTGGGAACCAGAATCTTAAACAAGTGTGCTTAGTTCTGACTTGTTCAGGCAGCCTCCTGAGGGCAGGGATGTTTCTTGCTCCAGATAAGGGATGGTCTGTCTACAGCCATACTACCCTGAACGCGTCTGAAATCGTCAGACAGGGGATGGTATATGACTGGCTGGAGTCTCCCCACTGCTGGGCCCTGGTTGGTGCAGCCCAAGAGAGAACGCCCTGCTCCTTTTAAGTGTTTTCAGGTTGGCACAGGATGTGATTGTACCCAGTTCAGACGTGCTGAGACACTGGTCCAGGGCAAGAACCACGACTTGCAGCAGGTCTGCTGGGACACGTGGCACTCACTGTAGAAGGGACTGTGTTAGAGTTTATTCTTAACATGCATTTTATGTATTCATTCATTCACTTATTTTTTATTTTTGCAAACTTTGACCCGGGCATATCAGACCTGAAGACTTTGCTCAAAACATTTTAGCCTTCATTCCAGCAAGTACCTGGCTTCATGGTGCTGGTCCTCACCTTGCTGGTGGCTCACAGGCTTTCAAAATGACAGATGCCAACGTGCTACTGCCCTTCAGACACCCAATCCCTGGTGCCAGGATCGTCCTTCTAAAGGCCGTGTTTCTTGCAGATCCACCAAGAGAACCCTAAGCAATAGATTCTCAAAAGGCTCTGTGTTTTCTGAGCTCTCCTCCTTCTCTCTTTTCTTCCTTCTTCTTTTTCATCTTCTTTGGTTTGGATTCCTGGTTGCTGAATGAGTTTTAGAAGATGCTTTTATTTTCAGCCACAGTTTTTGAAACACTGAGAAGCTTCCAGGCCATTTTACCGCCATTCACCTTATTTTAGGGACTCACTTGTCAACAGATTTAAATAATGCGGGATATGGGAAGTTTCGGTAAAAAAGATATTTCCTCCCCTGAGTCTACTCCTGCCTGATGCCTTCTTTCTGCAGGAGGAAAGTGTCTTTCCCCGTTTTGAAAAATTTAATTCAAATGTCCCAAGCCCTTTGGCCAGTGGGTGCAAGTTTAGCCACATTCTGCTGTGTTAATAGTACTCCCCACAGAACTGTAGAGTCTCCCTTCCCTTACAGAGTTCCTCCACTCGTGTAACCCCAACACACATGTTCACATGTGTGTTGTTAATTTAATTTGTTAATTTAATTTGTGATGCTGGGTGTGGTGGCTCACACCTGTAATCCTTTTGAGATTACACTTTGAGAAAGCACTTTGAGAGACGGAGGCAAGTGGATGACTTGAGCCCAGGAGTTCGAGACCAGCCTGAGCAACAGGGTGAAATCCTGTCTTTGGAAAAAAAAAAAAACAATTAGTTCAGGCGTGGTGGCTTATGCATGTGGTCCCAAATTCTTGAGAGCCTAAGTCAGGAAAATCGCTTGAACTGGGAAGCAGAGGTTGCAGTGAGACAAGATTGTGCCATCGCACTCCAGCCTGGGCAACAGAGCAAGACTCCATCTCAAAAAAAAAAAAAAAAGACCTTTCTGCCTTGATGAAGTTTCTGTTCTTGAATGGTGCTGTCCAATATGACTTCCCACAATGATAGAAATGTCCTTTGCTGTATCAGACCATAGCCACCAGCCACATTTGCTCCTTGAGCACTGGGAATGTGACTAGCATGACTGTGGTACTGAATTTTTAATCCTATTTCATTTTAATTAAACTCAAAGGCCACATGTGGCTAGTGGCTACCATATTGGGCAGAATGCTTCTGGAGGGAGATGCAAATGATAAACAAGTGGATAGAAACTTGTTCCTCTTTTAACCACAAAACATCAAAGTATGATGTCAGCTATTGAAGAGTGCCGTGAAGAAAGCCACGCGGGGCGAGGAAATGGAGAGTGCTGGGCAGGCGTTGTTTTGCAGAGGGGCGGCTGTCAGCGAAAGCCTCCCTGTGGGAGGGTGACTTTTCAATGGAGACCTGAAAACCAAGCCGCTGTCTCTCGGGGTGGGATGTTCTGGCAGAGGCGCTGTGAGGGGAGTGAGGTCCTGACAGAGCCACTGGAGTGTGAAGGGCAGTGGGAGAGGGGAGCCGGGGCCGGAGCTTGCCGGGTCTTGGTGGTGCCATTGCTGGAGATGAACTCTGGAGGCGTGGAAAGTATTTGAGAGGTGAGATCAAGACCTGAAGATCACGGCAGGTGGAGGCTGGAGGTGGCAGTTTAAGCATGGTCAATAAAAAGAAGCAGCTGCCCTCTTCTCTGGTTTGCCCCTGTCCTCTCCTCACTGCTGCCCGAGGAGCCTGCACCCCACTGCTGATGAATTTGACCAGTCTACACATGCCAGTGCTTTCATCTTAGAGGGGCCAGGTTCTGGGTTCACCAGTGGGGGAATGGCCCTCTCCCAAGCCCTGCCCAACTGTGTCACCTGAGCCCCTAAGCAGGTGGACGTGGGCCTACACTCTCAGAATTGTTTGTGAAAATAAGTTCTTCATTTCGGCCTTTATGCCTTCTCTTCAGTGGGACTCAAACCCAGGCCCATGGGAGGGGCCAGAGATAAGATGCCATCTCCTGCGTTCCCTTCCCTTTCCTTCCTTTCCTGGAGGTCGGGGATCTTTGTTTCAAAACATGTCTCCCGCCGCCTTTAGCCCATCAGCTCTCCATTCTCTGTTAACTAATAAGCAAATTGTTCCTGTACTTTCAAATCATCATTTGTTTAATGCAGTTCCAATCAAAATTCTAATAGAATTTTATTTCACAGGTGATATTGATTCATGAGACTAGATTATCAAAATAACCAAGAACTGTTTTGCGAAAAGAAAAAGTAATGAGGAGGAACTCCACTAGATATAAAAATGTACTCTAAACTTACAAAAGTTGTTTTAGAAGCAAGGCATAAGTGCAGTACTCAATAGCTAGATCAATACACAGATTAGATAACCCAGAACCAACCCTAGTAGATACAAAATTTGTGTATGATAAAGGAGGTTGCTGAAAAATTAGTTAGAAAGGAAATAATAATGCATGCTGCTGAGATGGTTGGTAACTCTCAAGAAAAATAGTTAGAATTGTCTTACAGCTTAACCCAAGATAAATTCAATACCAGATGAGTTAAAGGCAAAAATAAAGTTAAAACATTCTTAAGAAAATGTAGATTAATATATTCCGGCTATCAAGACAGGAAATCACTTCCTAAATATAAAATCACAATGGAGGAGGCTACAAGAGAAAAAAATTGGTAAATATATTAGCTAAAAATTAAAATTTCTACATGTTAAACATTAAAAATGTATATAATATGCACAACTGAAAGATAAATGATAGGGCCAGGCGTGGTGGTTCACGCCTGTAATCCCAGCACTTTGGGAGGCCGAGGCGGGCAGATCACCTGAGGTCAGGAGTTTGAGACCAGCCTGACCAACATGAAGAAACCCCGTCTCTACTAAAAGTACAAAATTAGCCTGGCGTGATGGTGCATGCCTGTAATCCTGCTACTCGGGAGACTGAGGCAGGAGAATCGTTTGAACCTGGGAGGCAGATGTTGTCGTAAGCCAAGATCATGCCATTACACTCCAGCCTGGGCCACAGGAGCAAAATTTCATCTCACCAAAAAAAAAAAAAAAGGTAAATGATAGACTGGAGAAAGTTTTGCAACAAACTAAGTAAAGCATTAATATTATTTATGTAAAGAGAACTCTTGCAAATTCATAATAAAAACCATTACACTCCAGCCTGGGCCACAAGAGCAAAATTTCGTCTCACCAAAGAAAAAAAAAGGTAAATGATAGACTGGAGAAAGTTTTGCAACAAACTAAGTAAAGCATTAGTATTATTTATGTAAAGAGAACTCTTGCAAATTCATAATAAAAACCACAGAACGTCAAAATATAAAAATGACATAAGCAGACAATCTACAAAAGAATATAAATAGTGAGCAAATCTTTGAAAACAATTAAACCTTATTGTCAATCAAGAAAAGCATACAAGCATATTAAAACAGTTTTCTTGGCCAGGCAAGGCTTACACCCACGATCCCAGCACTTTGGGAGACAGAAGCAGGTGGACAACTTGAGCCCAGGTGTTGGAGACCAGCCTGGACAACATGGCAAAATCCCTGGACAACATGGCAAAACGCTGTCTCTACTAAAAATAAAAATAAAATGATTAGCTGGGCATGGTGGTGTGTGCCTATAGTTCCAGCTGCTCGGGAGGCTGAGGCAGGAGGATTGCTTGAGCCCAGGAGATAGAGGTTGCAGTGAGCTAGAATTGTGCCACTGCACTCCAGCCTGGGTGACTGAGCCAGACTCTGTCTCAGAAACAAACAAAAATCCAAAAAACTGTTTTTCCCTATCTAATCAGCAAGGCTTTTTAACAGTAGTATTTTACCTAGGCTGGATTGTGAATCAAGCCCTCTCATACACTACCAAAGAAAAGGCCAACTGAGGCCAACACTCTACCGTATATATGGGTCAAGAGAACCACTTCTAGGCATCCATCCAAAGGTAGTTATCAGAAATAAGGATTAAGGGTATTTACTGCAGTTTTGTTGATAAGAGTCAAAAACTGGAAATAAATGTTCAACAAAAGTCCAATTGCTATAAAAAAGAATGACTTCATGTCCTTCGCAGGGACATGCATGAAGCTGGAAGCCATCATTCTCAGCAAACTAACACAGGATCAGAACACCAAACACCACATGTTCTCACTCATAAGTAGGAGCTGAACAATGAGAACACATGGACACAGGGAGGGGAACATCACACACTGGGGCCTGTCGGGGGGTGGGGGACAAGGGGAGGGAGAGCATTAGGACAAATACCTAATACATGCGAGGCTTGAAACCTAGATGACGGATTGATACGTGCAGCAAACCACCGTGGCACATATATACCTATGTAACAAACCTGCACATTCTGCACATGTATCCCAGAACTTAAAATAAAATTTTAAAAAACAAGTCCAATGTGTGGTATATCCCTATAATGCATGTTATTACATTGTAAGGATAGACCACGCATGACGATTTCACTATGTGATGAAATAATGATTTTTAAAATCATCATTTTGCTCACTATTTTTGGAAATGGGAAACTGTTTAAGTGAGATGAACAATAAAACTACAATATTGGGGGGTGATTGCTTTTTTTTTTCTTTTATACTTTTCTGCATTTTCTGGATTTTCTATTGTGATTTTGCCTTTATGATAAGCAAAATGTTCATATCTGTCTTCTAACGCCTGGATAAATTTCACTTGCCAGCCCTGGGGACACGTCTGGCTTCCGAGGTACCGTATCTAAAAGCGGCTTGCAAGCACACCATCTGCGACATTCCCTCTCACCACTTCAGAAGATTTTAGTACCTGTCTACCTTTCCTGCATTCCTTTGTCTCTAAACATGAAATGCTGACCCTCATCCACCTTTGCTTGGTTTGGGCCTGTTCTCACCTCCTTCCCAAAAAAAGGAAGAGCAAAATAATGCGATCTTTCTTGTTTATAAGCACTTTCACGCCATCTGGGCGTACACAGGTGTTCGATTTGGGTGCCAGTTGTGATGGGTCATGGGAAAACTCATAAAGAAGTGCCAGTTTCTTTTGCCTTGTGAAGAGACACTGACCCTGTCTTTGTTCTTGCCCACAGATATGATGCTTCCTGGTGTGTTTAGTGGTTGGTGCCATTGCAATTTTCTGTGCTGAAATCATTCTGAAAACTCAAACAGTAGACTTCAGCATACAAGGAAAGCCAAAGCCATTTGAGGGGGAAGAAAGCCAAAAGCCCTTCACCTTATTCGTTCCAAGAATCTCACCATCCCCTCCCTACCCCCCTCCAAAACTAAGCCATTGCACACAGACAGGCAGCATGGCTAGCAAACGAAAATCTACAACTCCGTGCATGGTTCGGACATCACAAGTAGTAGAACAAGATGTGCCCGAGGAGGTAGACAGGGCCAAAGAGAAAGGAATCAGCACACCACAGCCTGACGTGGCCAAGGACAGTTGGGCAGCAGAACTTGAAAACTCTTCCAAAGAAAATGAAGTGATAGAGGTGAAATCTACGGGAGAAAGCCAGTCCAAAAAACTCCAAGGTGGTTATGAGTGCAAATACTGCCCCTACTCCACGCAAAACCTGAACGAGTTCACGGAGCACGTCGACATGCAGCATCCCAACGTGATTCTCAACCCCCTCTACGTGTGTGCAGAATGTAACTTCACAACCAAAAAGTACGACTCCCTGTCCGACCACAACTCCAAGTTCCATCCCGGGGAGGCCAACTTCAAGCTGAAGTTAATTAAGCGCAATAATCAAACTGTCTTGGAACAGTCCATCGAAGCCGCCAACCATGTCGTGTCCATCACCACTAGCGGCCCTGGAACTGGTGACAGTGATTCTGGGATCTCGGTGAGTAAAACCCCCATCATGAAGCCCGGAAAACCAAAAGCGGATGCCAAGAAGGTGCCCAAGAAGCCCGAGGAGATCACCCCCGAGAACCACGTGGAAGGGACCGCCCGCCTGGTGACAGACACAGCTGAGATCCTCTCGAGACTCGGAGGTGTGGAGCTCCTCCAAGACACATTAGGACACGTCATGCCTTCTGTACAGCTGCCACCAAATATCAACCTTGTGCCCAAGGTCCCCGTCCCGCTAAATACTACCAAATACAACTCTGCCCTGGATACAAATGCCACGATGATCAACTCTTTCAACAAGTTTCCTTACCCAACCCAGGCTGAGTTGTCCTGGCTGACGGCTGCCTCCAAACACCCAGAGGAGCACATCAGAATCTGGTTTGCCACCCAGCGCTTAAAGCACGGCATCAGCTGGTCCCCAGAAGAGGTAGAGGAGGCCCGGAAGAAGATGTTCAACGGCACCATCCAGTCAGTACCCCCGACCATCACTGTGCTGCCCGCCCAGTTGGCCCCCACAAAGGTGACGCAGCCCATCCTCCAGACGGCTCTACCGTGCCAGATCCTCGGCCAGACTAGCCTGGTGCTGACTCAGGTGACCAGCGGGTCAACAACCGTCTCTTGCTCCCCCATCACACTTGCCGTGGCAGGAGTCACCAACCACGGCCAGAAGAGACCCTTGGTGACTCCCCAAGCTGCCCCCGAGCCCAAGCGTCCACACATCGCTCAGGTGCCAGAGCCCCCACCCAAGGTGGCCAACCCCCCGCCCACGCCAGCCAGTGACCGCAAGAAGACAAAGGAGCAGATAGCACATCTCAAGGCCAGCTTTCTCCAGAGCCAGTTCCCTGATGATGCTGAGGTTTACCGGCTTATCGAGGTGACTGGCCTTGCCAGGAGCGAGATCAAGAAGTGGTTCAGTGACCACCGGTATCGGTGTCAGAGGGGCATCGTCCACATCACCAGCGAATCCCTTGCCAAAGACCAGTTGGCCATCGCAGCCTCCCGACACGGTCGCACCTACCATGCATACCCAGACTTTGCCCCCCAGAAGTTCAAAGAGAAAACACAGGGTCAGGTGAAAACCTTGGAAGACAGCTTTTTGAAAAGTTCTTTTCCTACCCAAGCAGAACTGGATCGGCTAAGGGTGGAGACCAAGCTGAGCAGGAGAGAGATCGACTCCTGGTTCTCGGAGAGGCGGAAGCTTCGAGACAGCATGGAACAAGCTGTCTTGGATTCCATGGGGTCTGGCAAAAAAGGCCAAGATGCGGGAGCCCCCAACGGTGCTCTGTCTCGACTCGACCAGCTCTCTGGTGCCCAGTTAACCAGTTCTCTGCCCAGCCCTTCGCCAGCAATTGCAAAAAGTCAAGAACAGGTTCATCTCCTGAGGAGCACGTTTGCAAGAACCCAGTGGCCTACTCCCCAGGAGTACGACCAGTTAGCGGCCAAGACGGGCCTGGTCCGAACTGAGATAGTGCGTTGGTTCAAGGAGAACAGATGCTTGCTGAAAACAGGAACCGTGAAGTGGATGGAGCAGTACCAGCACCAGCCCGTGGCAGATGATCACGGCTACGATGCCGTAGCAAGGAAAGCAACAAAACCCATCGCCGAGAGCCCAAAGAACGGGGGTGACGTGGTTCCACAATATTACAAGGACCCCAAAAAACTCTGCGAGGAGGACTTGGAGAAGTTGGTACCCAGGGTAAAAGTAGGCAGCGAGCCAGCAAAAGACTGTTTGCCAGCAAAGCCCTCAGAGGCCACCTCAGACCGGTCAGAGGGCAGCAGCCGGGACGGCCAGGGCAGCGACGAGAACGAGGAGTCGAGCGTTGTGGATTACGTGGAGGTGACGGTCGGGGAGGAGGATGCCATCTCAGATAGATCAGATAGCTGGAGTCAGGCTGCAGCAGAAGGCGCGGTGGAACTGGCCGAATCGGACTCCGACTGCGTCCCTGCAGAGGCTGGCCAGGCCTAGACAGGTAATTCCACCTGCTCACCCAGGCAGCAGCGGAGAATGCAGCTTGCTTTCTTTTCGTTGCCAGGGTTGGTATAGATTGTAGGGTACAGAGATGTTGACGTAGACGGTGGCTTCTTTTTCTTGTAATTAACGAATAAGAATGGTGTATATTGATCACGTACAACATGATGTTTTGAAATATGTTTACCTAGTGGGATGGCTCAATCGAGCTGATTCACGTACGTATTACCTCACATACTTATTCTTGTAGTGGAAGGGTCTGGTTTTGGTTTTGGTGTTTTGTTTTGTTTTTAGTGACAGAGTCTTGCTCTGCCACCCAGGCTGCAGTGCAGTGGCTCCATCATAGGTCATCGCAGCCTCAAACTCCTGGGCCCAAGCGATCCTCCCCCCTCAGCTTCCTAAGTAGCTGGGACTTCAGGCACCTGCTACCACACCCAACTAATATTTTAACTTTTTTGGAAGAGGCGGGGTCTCACTTTGTTGCCCAGGCTAGTCTCAAATTCCTGGACTCAAGCAATCCCTTTACCTCTGCCTCCCAAAATGCTGGGATTACAGGCATGAGCCACTGAGCCCGGCTGATGAGTTATTTGTAAAGGTTCTTTGAAAAAGGAAAAAAATGGAGGCTGATGGAAACTATGCCCTCATTTGTAAGGCTGTGCCCAGGGAACAGCACTGCTGGCTGTAGCCTGTTTGGGTGCCAGCCTTCAGGCCTGTCCATTCTGAAGTTTAGTTGTGACTGTTAGAAAGCACATCCTCCCTCTGTGTTTTATGTTTGTTGCTGTAAAAACACCAAACATGAAGTGGTTGTTTCTTTTTCTCTCTCTCTTTTTTTTTTCCCTTTTCTTTTTGGATTTTTTAAAACTACGTATCCACATTTACTGAATCAAAGACTTGAGATTATTCTAATCGGAAAAGGCTTTGAAAGTGCTTGGTATTTGCCTTGTCAGGGCTAAAGGAAGGTGCCACTGTGCTTGGGTCCCCATAACCCCTTCAAATCTGGAAGAGCCGGGTGTAAATTAGGCCTGTAGAGCCATACAAGCCATGGGGAAGGGCGGTTTCCATGGTTACTAATGGCCGTGTCATCCCCATAATGGGACATGCCACTGAAGCCCTTGGTGTTCTGCTTCCTAAGAGGTCAGTGCAAATCCAGGCCTGAAGCACAGCAGCTCGGTGGTGAGTTGAGAAATGGGGGCGGTGGCAGGGGGAGGGCTGCGGGAGGGAAAGGAAATATTACAAGGAGGAAGATACAGGGTTTGCCCAGGTAGGCTTCTCCAGAGGTCACTCAAAAGACCACAGAATGGGCCTCCCCAGTTATCTTTACAAAGGATAAAATAAATGTAAGAACCTCCCGAATGACTGATAAGGTCCCAAAGGCAGCCCTGGAAATTACCACACCTCTGTCTTAATGAACTTGGACAACTTTGGCCAACCACGTCGCTCATTAACTCATTGATTCAGTAATAAAATGAGGCAGCTGACAAATAAATGAAATTCTCTAGAAACCTTGTTTTGGCCAGTTCCATCCGCTGTTAAAAGAGCACTTTAACGAGCAGTCAGTCCCAGAATGCCATCATTCTCCATTCTCCTTTTTCCTCCCACCTGGAGGAGGAAATGCCTGTGTGTCAAAGGTGCGGGCGCAGCCCAAAGGGGAGGGCACGAGTGAAAGGAGGGGGATAGAAGTGCACTGAGGCCACAATGACAGCAACCTCCCACCTCTACCTAGCCACCTCTGGCCATTTTCCCACCTCGGAAGAACCTACCAGTCTAGCCCATACCTCCCTCATTAAAATGAGGGAGTGATTTTTTGTTTGTTTGTTTTTGGTCCACATGAAAGCTCCTTGCTTGCCCCATCTTTTTTGTTTGTTTGTTTGTTTGAGACAGAGTCTTACTCTGTTGCCCAGGCTGGAGTGCAATGGCACGATCTCAGCTCACTGCAACCTCCACCTTCTAGGTTCAAGAGATTCTCCTGTGTCAGCCTCCCAAGTAGCTGGGATTACAGGCATGTGCCACCCCACCCAGCTAATTTTTGTATTTTTGGTAGAGACAGGGTTTCACCATGTTGGTCAGGCTGGTCTCAAACTCCTGACCTCAGATGATCCACCCGCCTTGGCCGCCCAAAGTGCTGAGATTACAGGCGTGAGCACCCACGCCGGGCCTCCCATCTTCTATCCTTGATCTTTTCCCGTCCATGACACTTGTCTACATGATTGCTTTTTCCTCCCACCCCAGAGAGGACAATAGGATTCAGTTCCATTCAACAGTACCTTCTGAGCGCCTACTGTGTGCCTGCTGCTACTCCAGGTGCTAGAAACAGTGCCATGAGAGAGACAGACATCACAGTATCCATTCACATGGAGCTCGGGCAGGCCAAGAAGAGAGGAAATCGCACTTTCCTTTACTCATCACTGTGATGTGTGTTACAATGGGGAAGGGCACAGCTCTGTGTGGGGGCTTAGAGGAGGAACACCCAGGTCGGGGGTTAGGGAGCTTCTTGGAGAAAGGGACATCCGACTCATGGGATGAGAAGGAGTTAGCCAGGTGCACAGACAAGGGAAAGAAGGGTCCAAATGGAAGAAGCAGCATGGCCAAGGTCCAGAGACAAGAAAAGGAATGGCACTAGTGAGAAACCAAAAGAGGTTGGGCATAGCCAAAAGGTAGAGCTTGGGTTCGGTAAAGGATAAGAGGAGGCAAACTGAAAGCAAACTCAACGGTTTCCCATAACAGGCAAATCTATTCTGAACAAGTTGTGTTTGCTGAATTTGAATAGAAAGATGCTTAGTGTCTCTGTATCCCAAGGTAAGCTCAGATGGCACTTCCAGGGCCCCATGGCTGAGCAGGAGGTTGTCTAGGGGCAGCAGTTCTCCAGAGGCCCCTGAGGCCCCCGTCCCCATCTCTCCTCTCCCAAGCTATACCACCACCACCAGCTGAAAATGCTCATGGGGGTGGGATGTTACCCTGGCTGATGCCCCAGTGGCCCAAAGAAGACAGTAATGAGGGAGGGAATGTTAAAATCATACAGAAAACCTTTGGGGAGGAAGGATGGAGTGATGAACGAAGGCCACCTGAATAGCAGAGGTCGAGGTTGGTGCTCTGCTCTTACTTAATTCTCCTCGGGAGGTAGCTTCTCTATAGTTTTATAAACCCAGAAACAGACTCAGAAACCAAAGAACTTACCCACATTCATCCAGCCAACACATGAGTTTGTCTCCAGAGTCCTCACTCTTCCTCCTGCCATCTTTACCTTGTTATTTCTGACAGAAATTCTCCATTTCTAGTTGATACCTCCCTTCTCAGGACAGGGACTAGCTGTGTCCAGAAAAAAAAAAAAAAAAAAGGAGCATACAGGAACCCCACTTCATGTTTCATTATGGTAAATGCCCCAACCGTGAGCTAGAAAACATCCCTAAACAGGATGCTAAGATCTGTTCCACACGTGGCAACATCAGATATCCCTGATGGCTCCCTGATATTTTGGAGGTCCATTGTTTTGTTTTGTTTTGAGACAGAGTCTTCCTCTATGGCCCAGGCTGGAGTCCAGTGGTGCCATCTTGGCTCACTGCAACCTCCGCCTCCCAGGTTCAAGCAATTCTCTTGGCCTCAGCCTTCCAAGTAGCTGGAACTACAGGTGCGTGCCACCATACCCAGCTAATTTTTGTCTTTTTTTTTTTTTTAGTAGAGATGGGGTTTCACTGTTGGCCAGGCTGGTCTCAAACTCCTGACCTCAGGTGATCCACCAGCCTCAGCCTCCCAAAGAGCTGGGATGACAGGCGTGAGCCACCACGCCCCACCATTGGAGGTCCATTGTATTGAGAAAGGGGCTGCCGTCTGCACTAGGGGTGGCATTGAAGGTTCTCCCACATCCTGGACAGAGGCACTCCTTAAAGGATTCTTTCAATTTAAAGGGAAAAGATATCTCTCCAAATTACTTCACAGTTTTCGTGAACCAAACACATGAGTCTCTTGAATTCATAAATATTCAGTGATGTCCCTATTTAAGTACTTATTTATTTAGGAACCTGCAGTTCAGTTCAGTTATGACACATAATAATCCTGAAATAATTCATGGTTTTGACTTTATAAAAGGTGTTATGTGATGCGCAAGAGGGTGAAGGGGGAGGAACTTGAGCAAGCAGCTGAGAGCTGGCTCTAGGACTAGATTTCCTCTGTAGGCGTTAAGCATTTCCTGCAACCAAATCTCTCTAAACTCTGCAAGGCTTAGGACAGCATTTGACTCAGTCCAGACTCACCTTGGCCCTGAGGTTAGGCACAAAGATAAGGAGTACTTCCCAGCCTTTGAATTGTGTTGTCTCGATTCAGTCCCTGTGTCTGAAGAATCTTTGAGTCATTCCATTGAGGGACGTGTCCTAGGAAAAGGCTGAAAATTAAGTTTGTTTTTTCGGAAAAATGAGTCAACGTACTTGAGCAAGACATTGTCAGACATCAACCTTGATGTTTGGTCAAACGGAATATTCCGTTACTATTGCTAGTGAGAGTACCCATTGACTGACACCCACTGTGTGTTCAGTTGCCTTCTAAGCATGTCTACTAAGTCATTTCAACTTCATGCCCACCCTGTGAGGTAGGTACAGGCTTTTCCCCATTTTACAGAGGGCAAAACTGAGGGTCAGAGAAAATGAGTGACTTGCCCTGTGTTCCTCAGCCAACAGCTGGAAGACCTTGGAAGCTACCTCTCAACTGTCAGGCCAGTGCCTGACGCCAGCCACTTTGGCCCTGCCCTCTCCAACAGTGGCACCCACCACCACAGCCCGGAACAAACAGAGTGTGGTCATTTCTTGATTTTGTATGGGAGTGGAAACTAATCCACAATGTATTCTTTCAGCAAGAACTTTAGAGAGCCCTCTTTGTGCCAGGCACTGTGCTAGTCTGTGTAGATTTGCCAGAATGACCAAGACACAGCCCCTACCTAATCTCAGTTAATAAAGGTGAGAAATGGACATAGAAACACCAGTTTCCTGAGAGCAGTGCACACAGAAACCGGAGGAACTAGGAGGAGAGGTGGCTTTTCCAACATGTTGTCTGATTCAGAACCTTCCCAGCAACCCACATGTGCAAGCCGCCTTCCCATTTATTTTAAACAAAGAATTCTGAGGCTCAGGAACTGCCAGAGTTCACTCAGCCAGTGTCTAAAATTGATTCCAAAGCTCCAGCCACCACCTTCGCTGCCTCCCAATTTCTGTCAGCAATTTCCAACTCCTGATGATTAGGGATGGCTTTGGAGAAGAGAAAAAAAATTGTGAAATGCCAGAAAGATATTTTCCATGGTTCAGCTTGGTTAAAATGTTTAAGGCTGTTAAGCATTGCATTCTGGTTACAATTTAAGATCCAGAAGAGGTATGCCCTCACACTCTTTTCAGATTAGCTGTCCAAATGCAGATGTTTGAATTAATTAATTAATCAATGAGTGAATGAATGAAAATATTGTTGTCATCTGTTTCCCTCTCTCCTGTACCAGACCCTTACGGGCAAGGACCATATTCCCTTAATCTCTGAATCCCTAGTTTAGATTCTGAGCAGATGCTGAATAACGGTTCATTGAACCAACCAGAGAATTTTAAAAGATAGTTGGGATCTGGTGTTTCAGTCCTTTTGCTTGTCCTCATTTTTTTCCATCACTCATTAACCCCAGTGGTTGACAGCAGCAAGAGGAGTTGGGTACAGTTTGCTTCCCGTGTGTGGGGAAAGGTCTGTTGGAGAATCTGTCACCAGATACTTACTGGTGATGCTTCTCAGGGACTGCCCGTTAGTCTGGCTTCCCTCATGCCTAATGGGGAGTTAACTGATACCACTTCCATTTACTTAATTCTGGAGCTTCTCATCCTAGGAATTCTCACTGTGCTTTGGGCAGCTCGTGGAGGCTTAGCCACCATGAAATCCAGCCCTCTCATTTTCAGAGGAAGAATGTAGGCCCCAAGGAGGTGAAGTCACTAACCCACAGACATTCCTAATAAGTGACTTGGTTCATTCATCCATCAAATATTTGTGGAATGTCTGCTGTGTGCCGGGCTCTGGAAGGCAGTGTGCCCAGCATGTCCCTGCCCTCATGGAGCCCTTGGTCTAATGGGAAATGAAGTTTTAACCAGTCTTTAATCAAACACAAAGGAAAGTTGCTACACTGACATGTTCTTTGATGCCGTTGGAGTATAGAATACAGGAATTTGAGGATTTAAATAGCGGATTGAAGGTTTAGGGAACACTTCCTAAAGAGGTAATGGGGCCAGGCACAGTGGCTCATGCCTGTAATCCCAGCACTTTGGGTAGCCAAGTCAGGCAGATCACCTGAGGTCAAGAGTTCAAACAAACCTGGCCAACATCATGAAACCCCATCTCTGCTACAAATACAAAAATTAGCTGAGTATAGTGGTGCATGCCTATAGTCCCTGCCACTTGTGGGTCTAAGGCAGGAGAATCACTTGAACCCAGGAGGTGGAGGTTACAGTGAGCCAAGATCGTGCCACAGCACTCCAACTTGGGCCACAGAGCAAGACTCTGTCTCAAAAATAAATAAATAAATTCATAAATAAATAATAAGAAGAAATAATGGATGAATTGAAAACCAAAGCATTAGACCAACATGCAGGAGCATGCTGGGCAGAGGGGAGGGGAAGAACATTCCAGACAGAAGAACTGACATACTCAAGGGGAACTGAAAGGTGGCCATGGTGGGCATGACTTGCCTGGGTTCACACCTCAAGAAACTAGAGAAACAAGAGCAAACCAAACCCAAACCCAGCGGAAGAAAAGAAATAACAAAGATCAGAGCAGAACCAAATGAAATTTAAAAAAACACACAAAAGATAACTGAAACAAAATCTTTGAAAAGATAAACAGAATCAATAAACCACTTGTGAGATTAACCAAACAAAAAAGAGAAGAGAGAAGATCCAAACAAAGCTCAATTAGAAACAAAATGGGAGATATTACAACCAATACCACAGAAATATAAAAGTTCATTCAAGGCTACTATGAACACCTTTATGAGCACAAACTACAAAAGCTAGAGGAGATAAATAATCCTGGAAATATACAACGTTCAGAAAATATCTGTTAAGTCCATTTGTTCTAGGGTATAGTTTGCGTCTGTTGTTTCTTTGTTGGCTTTCTGTCTTGATGACCTGTCTAGTACTGTCAGTGTAGTGTTGAAGTCCCCACTATTATTGTGTTGCTGTCTATCTCATTTCTTAGATCTAGTAGTAATTGTTTTATAAATTTGGGAGCTCTAGTACTAGGTGCATATACATTTAGGATTGTAATATTTTCATATTGAACTAATTCTTTTACCATATAATGTCCCTCTTTGTCTTTTTAAACTGTTGTTGCTTTAAAGTCTGTTTTGTCTGCTATAAGAATAGCTAGTCCTGCTCACTTTTGGTTTCCATTTGAATGGAATATCTTTTTCCGCTCCTTACCTTAAATTTATGTGAGTCCTTATGTGTTAGGTGAGTCTCTTGAAGACAGCAGATACTTGGTTGGTAGATTTTTATACGTTCTAGCATTCAGTGTATTTTAAACGGAGCCTTTAGGCCATTTACATTCAATGTTAGTATTGAGATATGAGGTACTGTTCTATTCACGTTCTAATTGTTGCCTGAATACCTTGGGGTTTTTTTTCACTGTGTTACTGTTTCATAGGTCCTATGAAATTTATGCTTTAAGAAGGTTCTATTTTAGTGTATTTTGAGGTTTTAAGATTTAGGACTCCTTTTAGCATTTCTTGTAGTGCTGGTTTGGTAGTGGCAAGTTCTCTTAGCATTTGTTTGTCTGAAAAAGACTTTATATCTCCTTCATTTATGAAACTTAGTTTCACTGGATACAAAATTCTTGACTGGTAATTATTTTTTTTAAGGAGGCTAAAGATAGGATCCCAATCACTTCTGGCTTGCCGGATTTCTGCTGATAAATCTGCTGTTAATCTGATAGATTTTCCTTTATAGGTTACCTGATGCTTTTGCCTCATAACTCTTATGATTCTTTCCTTCATCTTGACTTTAGATAACCTGATGACCATGTGCCTAGGTGATGATCTTTTTGCAATCAATTTCCTGCGTGTTCTTTGAGTTTTTTATATTTGGATATCTACATCTCTAGCGAGACCAGGGAAGTTTTCCTTGATTATTCCCTCAAATAAATTTTCTAGACTTTAAGGTTTCTCTTCTTCCTCAGAAACACCAATATTCTTATGTTTGGTCATTTCACATAATCCCAAATTTATTGGAGGCTTTGTTCGTTTTTTAAAATTAGTTTTTTTCTTTGTCAGGTTGGGTTAATTCAAAAGCCTTGTCTTCAAGATCTGAAGCTATTTTTTCTACTTGTTTGATTCTGTTGTTAAAACTTTCTAGTGTATTTTGCATTTCTCTAAATGTGTCTTTCATTTCCAGATGTTGTGATTGTCTTTTCTTTTTGATATCTATTTCTCTAGAGACTTTTCATCCATATCCTATATTGTTGTTTTAATGTCTTTAAATTGGTTTTCACTTTTTCCTGGTGCCTCCTTGAGTGGCTTAATAATCAGCCTTCTGAATTCTTTTTCTGGCAATTCAGATTTCATCTTGGTTTGAGTCCATTGCTAGAGAGCTAGTGTGATCTTATGGGAGTGTTTTAGAACTTGTTTTATCATATTGCCAGAATTACTTTTCTGGTTCCTTCTCATTTGGATAGACTGTTTTCATGGAAACATCTGGAACTCAAAGGCTGCTGTTCAGGTTCTTTTGTCCCATGGGGTGATCCCTTGATGTGGTGCTCTCCCCCTTTCTTTCTGGCTTCCTGAGCACTAGACTGTAGTAGTTGTTATTGCCCATCTGGGTCTTGCCACCCAGTGGGGCTACTGAGCTCCAGGCTCATGCTGGGGAATGTCTATAAAGAGTCCTGTGATGTGATCCATCTTCAGGTCTCCCAGCCTTGGATACCAGCACCTGCTCCAGTGGAGGTGGCATGGGAATGAAGTGGACTCTGTGGGAGTCCTTGTTTGTAGCTTTGTTTAGTGCACTGGTTTTCTTGAATGCTGGTTACACTAGCAGTGAAATTGCCACATGGACAGACTCAGGACCTCTGGTTAGCCAGGGTATTGCAGGCAGTGGCATTAACTGTTGTTTGCCCCTTTAAAGCAGGGTTGTTCTGTTATGAGTTGCTGTAATGGCTTGAGTTGGTTGGCCTCCAGCCAGGAGGTGGTGCTTTCAGGGGAGTGCCAGCTGCAGTAGTAGAAGGGGATATAATCCTGCCCTACATTGACCAGAATGAGTACTTGGGTTTCTCAGGCGATGGGCAGGGCCATAGAGTTTCCAAAAGATTATGTCTTTTGTCTTCAGCTACCAGGGCAGGTAGAGACAAACCATCAGGTGGGGGCAAGGTTAGGCGAGTCTGAGCTCAGACTCTCCTTGGGCAGGGCTTCACGTTAGTTTCTTTATTTAGGGCTGATGAGAAGGCAGTGCAGAAAGGTAGCTCATGCAAGTCTTTGAGGTAAAAAGTGGTGGAGCTGGAATTCAAGCCCACCGACACATGTAAGCACTTTGGGGACTCTGCCCAGTGAGTTTAAAATACAATTCCATTTGCTCTGATTCTATTAAATTCCCATGGCCAATATGCACTGATAGGTCAGGAGCAGGCAAGGCATTCCTACTGCCTTTGAGCCTCCCTGCAAGCAGCTTGGGGAATATATACCTGGCCTGTGGGTCTCAGCAAGTTCCCCAACCCTAGAGGCCCTTCAAACCACTGCAGGGAAGGAGAGCTTTGGCGGGATGTGGCCAAAACCGACCCAAGTCTAGTGTACGGACAATTTGAGATGGCACAGAGTTTTGTCATCCACTGGGAAGTTGCTTAATCTTCCTCCATGCCAACACATTTTCCCTTTTTCAATTCTAGTTAAAAATCAGACTGTGCCCCCTACCCTCAATAAAAGAAATGAAAGTTTGAACTCAAATATTATGAAGCAGGCTGGGCACGGTGGCTCATGCCTGTAATCACAGCACTTTGGGAGGCCAAGGCAGGTGGATCACCTGAGGTCACAAGTTCAAGACCAGCCTGGCCAACATGGTGAAACCTCATCTCTTCTAAAAATACAAAAATTAGCCAGGCATGGTGGTAAGTACCTGTAATCCCAGCTACTTGGGAGACTGAGGCAGGAGAATCACTTGAACCTGGGAGGTGGAGTTTGCAGTGAGCCAAGATCGCACCAATGCACTCCAGCCTGGGTGGCAGGAGCGAGACTCTGTCTTGGGGGAAAAAAAAGGAATATTATGGAGCAGACCAGATGCAGTGGCTCATGCCTGTAATCCCAGCACTTTGGGAGGCCAAGCCAGGTGGATCACTTGAGGCCAGGAGTTCGAGATCAGCCTGGCCAACATGGTAAAATCCCATCTCTACTAAAAATACGAAAATTAGAGCCGGGTGTGGTGGCACACACCTGTAGTTCCAGCCATTCGGGAGACTGAGGCATGAGAATCGCTTGAGCCCGGGAGGTAGAGGTTGCAGTGATCATGCCACTGCACTCCAGCCTGGGCGACAGAGCAAGACTCTGTCTCAAAAAGAAAGGCAAGGAGAGGAGAGGGGAGGGGAGGAGACAGGAGGGGAGCGTGGGAGAAGGGGAGGGGAAGGGAAGGGAAGGGGAAGGGGAAGGGGAAGGAGAAAGGGAAGGGGAAGAGGAGGGAAGATTACAGAGCCCTGTAGAAGTGGAAGGGGAGGGGAAGGGAGAAGGGGAGGAGAGAAGGGAGGGGAGGGGAGGGGAGGGGAGAGGGGAACGGAGGGGAAGGGAAGGGGAGGGGAAGGAAAGGGAAGGAGAAGGGGAAGGGAAGGGGAAGGGAACAGAAAAGGAAGGGAAGATTACAGAGCAGTATATAAGTGGAAGGGGAGGGGAAAAGGGGAGAGAAGGGGGAGGGGAAGGGAAGGGGAGGGAGGGGGAGGGGAGGGGAAGGTGAGGGAGGAGGAGGGGAGGGGAAGGGAAGGGGAAGGGGAAGGGAAGATTACCGAGTGGTATAGAAGTAGAAGGGAAGGAAAGACGGGGGAGGGGAGGGGAGGGGAGGAAATATTACAGAGTGGTATAGAAGTAGACAATGGAGTAATGTTGACCAGGGATGGGGCAGGAGGATGTGGGGAATTTTTGTACAATGGGTGTAAAGTTGCAGTTATACAGATGAGTAACTTCTGGAGATATGCTGTACAACATAGTGCCTGTAGTTAACAGTAAGATATTTACTTCAAAATGTGTTCAGAGGGCAGATCTCATGTTGGGTCCTTACCTCCCCATCCCCCCCCAAAATAATAGACACAAGTAAACTTTGGGAGGTGCTTTATGTTTGTTACTGGATTGTAGTGACAGTAACATGAGTGTATGCATGTGCCTAAACTCACCAAATTACATCCATTATGTGCAGTTTTCTACAAACCAGTTATACCTCAACAAAGCTAGGGCAAAGAGGGAAAAAAATGCAACCAGAAAGAAAAGACGTTACCTACGGAGAAACTACAATTAAACTGGCAAGTTTGTCCGTAACAAAAATGAAGCCAGATGACAATGGAACAAAATGTTTAGCAGGTAACAGGCACTCGGCAAATGAGCAATAAACCTTGCTACACCTCTCAAAGAAAATATTATGGAGAAATAATAAATCACTCTCCCGGTGTTTGTTTTCCTTTCTCATGGAGTGCAGTATTATTCACTCCCAAGTCCCTAGGGCCCTAGGGAAAGTTCTCCTGGGAACATTAAAGAGAAACAGAAACAGAAAGCTGTCACATGGGAAAACAATTCTGTTTTTGTTTCTTCAATGAGGAAAGTAACAGAGAAGCAGATTTTGCTAAAGAATTAGTATTTCTTAACATTCCAAGTTTTCGCCAAGACAGAAAGGGAGGGTGAGAGGCGGTGGGTTCCCATTCTGGGACGTGTTCACCAACAGACTGGCCATCGCGTGGTAGAAATGTCCCAGGGGGCCATAAGGAAATGCCTGCCCAATGGCCTTGCAGCGTCCTCCAGGGCTCTGAGTCGCACTCTAGGATGGGGCATTGGTCTTTTGCAGGGTGACTGTCTCTGACCAGGTAATAGGACTCTGACAGAAGCCCAGGGGAGTTAGCAAGAGCCTCACAGCCCAAAGCACTGCAATGCTCTATAGAACAGCAATCCTGAAATGTGGACTTTGTCACCACCCTAGGAGGACAGCCTCCACCCACTCTACCGCACGTCTACCGAGGGCCTCGGGGAAGGACGTCCAAGGAAGACACCCCTGAAGAAGGGGCAGGCCCCTGTCTTCTGTTGCCAGCATCTTCCCAGTCTCCTTTTGAGGGTGATTCCAGCTCCCATAACCCAAATCCTGTCCACTGCTCAATACCCTGGAAAAGGTCAACAGAGAAAGTCCAAGTGGTTCTGAGGGGGTTCCCAGGGCCCATAGCCATCCATACACATCTGAGACCTCTGCGAAAACCACACAAAGTCAATTTGACTTTGTCTCCCTTTTCTCAGGCCATCCTTTTGGCCTTGCAGTCCGTGTGTGTGTGTTTATTTTAAGAGCTTTGCTCATCATTTGTTAAGGAATATATATGACTGGAGGGTTGTACATGTTTGTACATAAGAAGTTACACAAGGAATCATAGAAACACACTGCCGGATGGAGAACCACCTTAATGATGAGGTTTATCTAAAAAGCTGGAGTTTTTGCCAATCACTTGAAGAGAAGTGTTCAGTGTCATCTGTAATATGAGAGACAGAAGATGGTTAGACTCACATACACACAGGTGAGCTCACTTACACCTAAGGCCCCAACTAAATGCCTGGCCTTCCTCAGGAAAAGTGAAGCCATCTATCTTGAGCCCCTGTCAAGTACCAGGACCTGATTGCTTTGACCTGATTACAGGACCCTGTCTGTAACCCTGCCAGCAGCCCATGGGTTCTGTGCAGTGGAAGTGAGACTCTGGGAGGTTAAGTAACCAACCTCAGCATATAGTCAGGAAGTGGCAGATCCTGGATCCCAGCTTTCTCCATCTCCACAGCTCTTTCCACCCCATCCCTCAATCCTGTGCTGATCCAACGTACTTTAGCTGGGTTGGAAGGAAGAATATCAGTAGCTGTCTCCCCACCTTGGGCCTTGTCTCCTAGGATCTGTAAGCGTTCAGGTAGACATCCAACCAGTGGCAGCCTCCCTCCCAAAGGTTGCGGAAGTCCCCATTTGCTGGGGAAAACCCTGTTTCTTGGAAAGCACCAGCAGAGGCTGGCGGTGGGCTACTGTGCCCACCCAGGGAGTACATGTGGCTCTGCCTGGGATCAGCAATAAGGCTCGTGGTCCTCACTGGGTGTCCCAGCCTCCTACCTTTGAAGAGCCATCGTGCTGTCTTCAGTTGCCACCTAGCTCTGTGCATGGAGAGGCTGTGCATGACCTGGATGCAAAATAGGTACAGGGAGGAGCAATTAAGAATCAGGAGGCTCTGAAGTTGGACTGGCCAAGGTGGAATCCGGCTCCACCACTCACTGGTTACCCAATGTTAAGCACAACATTTAGTCTCTGTAAGCCTCCATTTCTTCACTGTGAAGTGGGTCTACCAATCACCTGCCAGTCACTGTAAGGAGTATATGAGATGAGCCATATTACCACTTAGCATGGGGCCCGGTGCCAGAAACTAGCTACTCTCACTGTTGGAGGGAAAGTCATGATCATTCTTGTTTTTGACCATGCCACTGAGCAGGCCATGGCCTGGGAGAAATCACTTTTCCTCCCAAGCTTCCTTTTTCTTTCCCCCCCTAGTGAAATGAGTGATCTTGACAGCGTCACCTATAAGATCCCTGCAGTGTTTACGACTTGGTGACTTTGGTTGGATCACTTTTAGGTAGTCGAGATCCTAAGGACACCCTGGAATCTGGTTTTGTTGCAGACTTTTATAAATTGGTTTCTTAACTCCAATATTCAGTCTTACTCCCAGGAGCATCTAGGGAATGTGGGTACGTTTAACACCCAGACGTTAGGCGTCAATGGCATTATCGATGATCAGCTGATGCCTCTGGCTGAGAAGTCCACTCTGCTTGCTGTTGGCTCCTGTACAAAAAAAAAAACACTTCTCAGGGTCTTCTCAGCCAGAGAAGTGGCCAAACAGCCTTCCCAGGAGGGAGGCAAAAAAAAAGGCCAGTGACTCCGGGAATCTACAGATCTGAAAAACTTCCAGCCCGTCATGGGATACTGTGTCCTCTACAGACCTGAGCCTTGGATCCCTTTCCCAGGATCTCTCGATCTTGGGAGGAGGCAAAAGTAATGATGAGACCTGTCCTCATTTCCTCAACCTACCACAAAGTATTGCAAACGGAATGACTCAAAACAATAGAAGTGTGTTGTTTCACAGTTCTGCAGGCCAGAAGACAAAAATCAGGGAGTCTGTGATGGTTGCTTCCTTCTGAGAGCTGTGCGGGAATCTGCTCTGTGCCCATCTCCCAGCTTCTAGTGTCTGCCGGCTGTCCTTTGCATTCCTTAGCTTGTGGATGTGTGAGCCCAATATCTGCCTCAGTCATCGCGTGACCTTCTTGTGTGTGAATCGTCACATCTCCCCTCTATGCACATCTGTCTCTGTGTCCAAATTTCCCCCTTCTGTAAGGACACTAGTCATGTTGGATTAGAGCCCACCATAATGGCCTCATTTTCACTTGATTTAACTATTACCTCTCTAAAGGCATTTCTAACAGGGTAACATTCTGAGGTACTGAGACTTAGGACTTCAATATATACTTTTGGGGGGACACCATTCCACCTATCACAAGGTCCTTGGACTATTTTCATTACTTCCAAGGGTATAAGAATTAAACATTTCTTCCTACTGATTCTTAATAATTCTATTTATTAAGTGCACAGACTCTAGGGATTACCTGGGTTTGAATCTTGGCTCTGCCACTTACTAGCTGTGTGATCTTGGGAAACCTATTAGGCCCCTACGTGTTCAGTTTCCTCAACTGTAAAATAGGAATAATAATAATATTTACACCTCTTAGAGTTCATATAAACATAAAATAAAAACACATTTACAATCCCTCATCTTATCCATCTTCTATATCCTACCACATTTGGAAAAGACTCCATCTAATAAAAACAGTAGAAGTATCTACAATACTTACCATGTGCCAGGTGCTAGTCCAAATACTGTTGTGTACATCAACTCATGGCACCATTGCAGCAACTTTCTAAGGTGGGTGCTAGCGTCATCCCTGTTATACAGAAGCAAAAACTAAGCCCTAGAGAGATCAAGTCATATAGGTACAGCCCTGCAGCCACTAAAGGGAGAAGTTAGGACCCAAATCCAGATTTGTCTGACTCCAGGGCCTTTTAGGAGCCACTGGGACTGGTTGACTGTCTAGGAATAATAAAAGGGTCTTGTAAGGATGAAAAGAATCACAGGCCACCACCTTCGCTTGCCCAGAAAGTCATTCTGTTTTCAAAGGCCTGATTCTGGAGGCTTTTCCTATAGTGGTGATCTGTGCTCAGAAAACACACTCGTTTCCTTGCAACAGGCCCCGTACGTGAAGGGCACGTGTCTCTCTTCCAGGCCCCAAGATGGCTTTGGAAGGCCCCCACCCCAACCCAGGAGAGCCAGGAAGAAGCAAACCATGATATCTTCCCCCCAGGGAACAATGGTCGTTTGCCTGACATCTTGACTCTGTGGTTTTGTGTCTTGTAGGGAAGTCAGTTAGAACTGCTGTGCTGATCAAGGGGATGCTCTGTCTTTGAAGAAAGAAGAAATGGTCCCTCCCCAGCCATGGGCCACCCTCGCCAGTGACTCCAAGTGGAACTGCTTAGCTTGTGTGTGCCTGGAGGGTGCAGAAGCCCAGCGACTCTCAGACGCACCTCCCAGAGGACCGGTGGGAATTGTTCATAGTGCCAAAGTCCTACTACTGCGTTTTCAATGGGTCCTTGTACATAGTTTGCTCCTCTGCCCTAGCCCTCACCTCTTGCTATACTGGAACTGATTTGTACAATATGGGAATTTTGTTACCTTTTTAATCAAGGGCAACTTCCTTTTCCAGCACTACCATTGTAAGGATTTTTTCAGGAGGGAGGGCTAACCACCTTGCTTTTCTCTTTTCTCCTTTTCTTTTTTTATTTTTGTTTTATTAATTTGGGGAAAGGGGTGTTAGTATTAGTGCCATGATATCTACTGGATTTTAAGTAGGGAGACTTTATTTTTAAAGGTAGGTTGAAATTTGGGAGATTTCTCGGCAGGAAGGGCTGAAATCCAGGCCTCTGTCTCAACCTGGAGAGAGGTGACGGACGACAGATCCTCCAAATCAAATTCCTTTCCAGTTCTTCCCCTGGCTGCCTTTTTGGGGGGTCCCTGCCTTACTCCCACAGAAGGCTTTATGAACTGCCAAGAGGGGATCTGGCTTCGCAAATTCTTGGCCTCTTGGGCCAGGCTGTATCCAGCCAGCCCTGGGAGAACTGGGTAGCAGGTGGCTGACTTCTTTAAGCACCTTTCTAAATACCAGCAGAAGAGGCTCCTGCCTCTGTTAGTATGATCAGTACTATTGTGACATTAAAACAACAACAATAAGATCTTCCTATCTGGAGGGTACAAAGGTGAATGGCTTTGGTTTTCATTTCTCTTCTTCACTGCCTTTTCTCGGTGTGGTATTTGACAAGATTTTAGCTCAAAGCCTCACCATGAATTGATTTTTTTTGTTTGTGTGTGTGTTTGTTTTGGGAAAATTTTAGATACCTGAGTGCACTTTTTTTCAGTTAGTCCTACCTTTTAAAAGAAGGAAAACCAAGAGACATATCTGGTGTACATGTTGCAATATGAATTCTGGTTGCAATCCCTCCCCCGTCCCACATTGCCCCCCATTTGAGTACACCGCACAAGTCAAATGCTAGGAAGTTTGAATAAAACCAATTTTTCTAACTTGTCGCTCATTTGTTGTAACTCAATAAAGCAAAGACTAAACATTTTTATAACCTTTTCCTCTACTTCGTCTTCTTTATTGTTGTCTGGCTCCCGAGGGCTTGGTGTAAGGGTTCTGACTTGAGTACCTCCGGTTTCAAATTCATAGGGTCACATTTCTCATTTACCATCTAGGAGGGATCTGACATCACAAACTGGACTTTAAAAGTGGGATATAGGCTTGGCGCGGTGGCTCACACTGTAATCCCAGCACTTTGGGAGGCCAAGGCGGGTGGATCACCTGAGGTCAGGAGTTCGAGACCAGCCTGGCCAATGTAGTGAAACCCTATTTCTACTAAAAATACAAAGATTAGCTGGGTGTGGTGGTGTGCACCTGTAGTTCCAGCTACTCAGGAGGCTGGAGAATCGCTTGAACCCAGGAGGCGGAGGTTGCAGTGAGCCAAGATGGCGCCACTGCACTCCAGCCTGGGCAACAAGAGCGAAACTTTGGCCCCTCCCTCCCTCCCAGAAAATAACCAGATGTAAGTGTTGTTGTAGGAATCTTCAGCAGATCTCTTTGACACAGAGAAGGAAGTTATAGGTCCCCCCTTCTCCAGGGTCTCTCAAATAGATTCATAAAATAGTCAAGAGAAGAGCTTCAGAGTGGGAGTGAAACGCCCCTCTGTGTGCAGGCTCGCCCTTGGGTGACCTGAGCTCAGTCACTCCCCCTCCCTGGGCTGCTGGCTAGTGGTAGCTGGGGCACTGCCATTTCTCTGAGAAGGTGGCTTTTAAGTATCTCTGCTCTGATGAGGTTTAAAGAGTCCCTCACTCTTCGCACTTGACACTCATCCAGACCAGTAGTTCTCAAACATGAGTGGGCACCAGCATCACCTGGAAGGTTGGGTAGAATGTCTGATGAGTATGTCAGGGCTGGGAACTGAGAATGTGCATTGCTAACAAGTTCCTCACCTTGGGAACTTCTGGTCTAGATGCTTCATTTTTACGGGAACTTACAGACTTTTGGCCAGTTTATCTAAACTTAGCATGTGTTTATTCTACAGATAAGGGGAAAGACCCACTTCCCAAAATACAGGAAACACTGAAAAGTTCAAGAATCAAAAGGGCCTGGCCTTCTCTGGGGGATGCCCTCAGTCTCCCATCCTGTGGGCTTCAATGACACCATCCCCATCTCTGCACATAGCCCTCACCACACAGCTCAGGATTCATTTGGTCAGCTTGTCAGTTCCCCCAAGCTGAGAGCAGGAGCCATAGATTCTCCATAACTTTATACCATCTCCAAAATCCCCATAGTTCTCTTTACCACTCAGCAAAGTTGCATGTAGACAGCTATTCAAAAATAAAAATAGGCCAGGTACAGTGGCTCACACCTGTAATCACAGCACTTTGGGAGGCTGAGGAGGACGAATCACTTGAGGTCAGGAGTTCGAGACCAGCCTGGCCAACATGGTGAACCCCATCTCTACTAAAAATACAAAAATCAGTTGGGTGTGGTGGTGGGTGCCTGTAATCCCAGCTACTCAGGCTGAGGCACGAGAATCACTTGAACCCAGGAAGCGTAGGTTGCAGTGAGCCAAGATCACTCCACAGCACTTCAGCCTAGGCAATAGAGCAAGACTCCATCTCAAAAATAAATAAATAAATAAAACCAAAGTAAAAATAATCGCTATCTTTTTTTTTTTTTTTTTTTTTTGAGACGGAGTCTCGCTTTGTCACTCAGGCTGGAGTGCAGTGGCGCGATCTCGGCTCACTGCAAGCTCCGCCTCCCAGGTTCACACTATTCTCCTGCCTCAGCCTCCCAAGTAGGTGGGACTACAGGCTCCCACTACCACGCCCGGCTAATTTTTTTTTTTTTTGTATTTTTAGTAGAGATGGGGTTTCACCGTGTTAGCCAAGATGGCCTCGATCTCCTGACCTCATGATCTACCCGTCTCAGCCTCCCAAAGTGCTGGGATTACAGGCGTGAGCCACCGCGCCCAGCCTGGCCTACATCTTCTTTTCTTTAAAAAAAGTTAAAAGTGGCTGTGGCTAACTCATCTCCCAGTTCCTGCCTGCACTGCCTTCCCTGCCTGTGCCCCGAGCACCTGGACCTTCCCCAGACCTTGTCACCCACATACTGTCTTGTCCTCCCTCCCATTAATGAACATTTCCAACACTCTCTCCCTGGACAGGTGGCTGCCTTCCCCTCCTGCCATTTACCACCCTTGCACTTAAGCTTGCCACTGCAAGGCAACTTAAATAAATTTTTCACGCACAATGGTATGAGATGCTATCAAATGCTTGAAAGACCCAAAGGGAAAGCCTTGATAATTGGTGGGGATGAAAATACACAGGGAAGATGGGTGTGTTCTTTTAAACACCCAGCAAAATATGTCAAGCTATCTTCCTCCACTGGAAATGATTAAAGAATGGCAGAAACTAGGAAGGAGGTTCTTAGGGGGAATAGATGGGCAGGATTCTTGGTGAGGTGGAAGAGAGTGGTGGGATGGAGTGATCATCCGCTGCTTCTGTCTGCCCTGTACCTCTTGCACTCCTTCTCTTCCTTGAGGATGTACCTATCCCCCTCTGCTCATCTCATTCTGGGGCTTCCCATCATGGTAATCCACTCTCCCTTCTACAGCAGTGACCCACAACATTCCAGTACCTTGTTCAGGGACAGGTACAGTACCATGCATAAGACCCAAACAGGACCAAGTCAGACACTGGGAGGAAGAGCTTCCTTTCCCATTCAGATGGTAAGTGTGATCATGTTAGCTTGGAACCACCAGTGGCCAAAGCCCCTGCCAGGGAGAGGAAGCCAGTCCTTAAGTAGAGAGAATGAGGCCCAAAAAATCAAGAAAAGAGACAAGGGAGCAATAAAGGATGGAGCAAGGGATGATCATGGTGGTGGTGATGACGGCAGTGGTGATGACAATGTTGATATCATGTGAATCCCTGGAGCCTGCCATTCCTAAGGCCAACTCCTTGTCTTTCCAGTTTCATAAAAACCAACATATTTTCCTTTTTAGCTTAAGCTTCAAATCTTTTGAGTTGGGTTTCTGTCACCAGAAACTCAAAGAGTTCTGGTGGGTTAATGAAATTATGAGATAAAAATGGAAGGAAAGACGGCAATTGTAAATAGCCGTGTTGACCTGTGGCTTCAGTATTGGATGGTACGGTTCTTAGTCCTTGCCATTCAAATGTGCTCCTGGATCAGCAGCATAGGTATCACTGGGAGCTTGTTAGAAATGCAGTATCTCTGGCCGCTACTCCAGACCTGTTAAATCAGATTCTGTAATTTGACAGGATCCCCAGATGATTCGTATGTTCAGTAAACTTGAAGAAACTCAGCTCTGAAGACACTAAATGACTCCTCCCCAACCTCCTCCAGCACACTAGAACTCTTTGAGTTTCTAGTGACAGAAACCCAACTCGAAATATTTGAAGCTTAAGCTAAAAATGAAAATATGTTGGTTTTTATGAAACTGGAAAGACAAGGAGTTGACCTTAGGAATGGCAGGCTCCAGGGATTCACGTGATATCACATGATATCACTGGTGGTTCCAGCGGCCAAAAGTAAAGGGATGGGTGGCAAGTCTAATAACACATCACTGGCCTGTTTGCAGAGGGTAGACCCTAGGGCCCGGGAACAGGGAGGCAGAGGAAGAACAGGGCAGAGAGTGCATGGTCCCCCAGCTGATGACATACTTGTCCTTCTAGGCCACCTGGTGCATAGCCACTTCCAACCAATAGTGCTTGGAAATGATAGCTCTCACTGGCCGGTCACAATACAACCCAGAGAGAACCAGGAAAGATGTCATCTCCCTCCTACTAATCCCTGAAAGCTCCTGTCTCCAACATCTCACAGCTGGACATACATATAAAGCACAGCAGAAAAATTATCATTGCCCTGGGCAGGGGAAGGGCGTTGATCAATAAAAATGAATAAAAAATACTTCATGAGCACATCCCAAGACATGCTGCATGTTGAGTATCCTGTAGAGTGTAAGAGGCATCCTGATCTTGACTTTGAGGAACTTAAAATCAAAGGGGGAGACCAAAATGTTCACCAGTAATTCTGAAACTTTCATCCATAACAAGCCCCCAAAGCACTACAGACAGCCCTAATCTGGATCCTTGCAGGAAAGAAATTGAACACTTACAATGAGTAAACTGGGAGTGGTTTATTACAAAGGATTTTTATAAATGTGTGAACAGGGTTTGGAAAAACTAACAAGGGAAGATACAGAAAGACTGGCTTGAAGGGGCAAGGGATGGACAAAAGATGGCAAATACACACTAAACTTTCTGTCATACCCCACTCCACAACCATAGTAGGTATTAATGATCAATCAAAGTACCTTCACCTGCTGGACTTGGTCAGGTCTTCATGATACTTAACACAATGCTCCACTGTAAATCTATTAACCTTGGAACATGAGATGAAATATGTGATGGATGCCATTGGTTGCCCAACTAATATCCATCCCCCATCCTTCCTTGCTAACAGAACCAAGATATTCCTCAGGCAGTGTCTTCATCTACTTGTGCTGCTATAAAGAAATAGTTGAGGCTGGGTAATTTATAAAGAAAAGAGGTTTATTTAGCTCATGGTTCTGTAGACTGTACAAGAAACATGGTGCTAGCATTTGCTTGGCTTCTGGTGGGGATCTCAGGTTGCTTCTACGTATGGTAAAAAGTGAAAGGGAGCTGACTGTGCAGAGATCACATGAAGAGAGGAAATAAAGTGGGGAGGGATGTCAGGCTCTTTAACCAGCTCTCAAAGGAACTAATAGAGCAAGAACTCACCACAAGGACAGCACCAAGCCATTAATGGTGAATCCACCTCCATGACAAAAACATCTCCCATTAGGCCCCACCTCCAACATTATGGATCACATTTAAACATGAGATTTGGAGGGATCAAGCAAACCAAACTATAGCAGGCAGTAACATACTCATCCCCAGGTGAGAAACTCAATTTCCCAGCTTCCCTTGCAGCTAGGTGCAGTTAATGAGACATCACCAGAAGGCCACTGAATAGTTGGTGCTATTCTCCTTCTTTACTTTTTCTTGTTTTGTATGCATTTGGTGATCTTGAAACTGAGTCCTTCTTGACTTCAGAGTCCATGAACAAGTGCTGCAGCTGCCTGTTTCCAAGCATCTTGATATGTGAGAAAAGTAAACCCCTATTTGTTTAACCCACCACTCAATGAATTTGTTTAACACATGCAATCAAATGCATTCATAGTTAACACAAATCTATGTGCCATCCCTAGGCTAGATAGATAGAAAGCCTTTCACTTATACATGCATTCATTTATCCCTATACTAACTGCCATGGTAAGATAAGTTAGGCATAATATGTTCCCTACACAAGGAAATTTGATCTATGTTTGAGGGATGAGTTTGACAAGTGGATAAATCAGAGGAAGGCACAAGAAGTATAAATAAGGGTATATACAATTTCAGAATTTTAAGTAATAGGAATCCAACAAGCAGTCTATGATGTGTAACAAAAGAAGAAACCATCAATTTTGAACAACTAGTTTTGAAAGATAATCAAGTCACCCTGATTCAAATCTGGTAAGAAAAAACCAGAAGTGTTTATCTACTTGGAAAGAAACTGAAAACTAGCCAAAGAATTATGCTATGAGTTTTTATGATGGGAAATCAGAAAGTGGTTTGAGATTTCTCTTTTTTTTTTTTTTTTTTTTTTTTTTTGAGATGGAGTCTCGCTCTGTCACCCAGTGGCGTGATCTCAGCTCACTGCAACCTCCGCCTCCCAGGTTCAAGCTATTCTCCTGTCTCAGACTCCTGTGTAGCTGGGACTACAGGCACACGCCACCATGCCTGGCTAATTTTTTTGTTTTCTCAGTAGAGACGGGGTTTAACCACGTTGGCCAGGCTGGTCTCAAACTCCTGACCTCAAGAGAGCAGCCCTCCTTGACCTCCCAAAGTGCTGGGATTACAGGTGTGAGCCACCGCACCCAGCTTGAGATTTCTCAAAACAAGTAAAATATCATTTAAAACAAAACAAAACAAAAAAAAGATGTAAAGTGAAAAAATATATATTTGAGGTTCTTTAACTTGGACTTTGCTTCCCATAGCTGAGTTTGTGTCACAAACCTTGGGATCGGATTCCTCTCTCCAAATTTATTCTCCAGCTCCTCCTTACTCAACCTCTCCTTATTGGTCTGCTCATTTATCAACAAACATCCCTTGGGTTGATGCAGTTTTGCTTCTTAGAATGCTCATGCCTTCTCCTTTTCTTGCCTAAATTTTACCTAATTCTTCCAGTCCCAGTTGAAGTTCCACCAGACCAAATAAAGGTAAATATGGGGTGACAGAGAAACTGATTTAAGAAAGACATACATATTCCAACTGGCTCTCAGGGAACTCTGTTCCTCTGAACTCCTGGAGCAATTACCACCAATAAGATTTGTTTAGTTCTAATCACATATGGATTTAGTTGTTTAATCTCTCTGTGTGAGGCTCCTCCTGGTCAGAAGGTGTGCTGAACATCAGTTTTCATCTATCCAGCATCACTTCCCTCTGTCTTTTAGTAGCAATACACATACCCCTCCCCATTGGAGAGGTCTTCTAAGGCCCTGTTCTTTCCCTATTCCAACTAAACACTGTTGGTGTGGCAATTACGATTGTCTGTGTGTCTGTCCACCATATGAACCAAGGACTAGGTCTTTATCTTTATACGCTAACATTTAAAGCAAGCATAGATTCAATCATGTGTTGTATACATACATCTGTAACAGCAATACTAGAAGTTTAATTAGACTAGGGAATGATAGTAAGGTATTTGAAAAAAATAACTTGTGGGAAAATACCCATGAGAGGATAAAATAGATTAATGTTCATAAACTTCCTCCCTTCACCTCACCTGCCCAAGAGAACCTCTCATTGACAGCCCAATACCCCTTTCTCCCCCATCTCACCAACACAGCACTGCCTAGGTTTTTGGAGTGCAGAGTCAGAGTAAGTAAAGAAGGACAGCACCAGAGAGATGGGATGAGAAGTAGAAGGACACCGAGAAAAAGGTTAATCAATCTACCTAATAAAAAAATGGACAGAGAAAAGAGAGGATGTTCAGGAAGTAGAAGCCACTGCGGCTGCTGGCAAAAGAAATAATTCTTCAAAGTTTTGGTTAATAAAGAACTTCAGAGTGTGGGATATGAGAAAACCCAGCAAGAATCCGGAGTATGAAGAGATACCGTGGATTAAACATGGAAGCCTGTTGAATGTCCTTTCAGAAAGATGAAGGGAAAAAAAAATTCTCTTTTAATCATGTTTTGGCTTATTTGGACTGTGCCTTATAACTGCTTCTAGGACTGGATCACGTGGGTCACAGCTGCAACAGAGCTACACGAGCAAGTCATTGCAGTAAATGTGAAATGAAACTGGAAAACCAACTGAAAACATATCCTGCTATCAATAGGATACACCCCATTACCCATTTCCACAGCCCATACTCATCCCCACTTTTGCCCATACTGTCCTCTGTCTGGTAGAGATTCTTCTGAGGCCTGGAGTGGCCAGAAACACAGTTAAACAGCAGAGGGCAGGAGACTTTCCGTCACCCCATGAACTATCCACGGCAAGGCCACCCCAGGATTCATGGGCTCTGAATTCTGGCCTCTGTTTTACCACTCATGGGTTCCATGACTGGACAAGTCAATCACTTCCCCTCATCGAACCTCAGTTTCCTCATTTGAAAAACGAGAGTTTAGACCAGATGACCATGAACAGTTCATTATGACTCTGAGACTCTCCAGTGTAGAAGCCTGGGCCAACACACCTCTGCAAAGTATCCAGGCTTCAGTTTCCTCCCTTTATCTTCAACCAAAGCCTTTGGGGGAGGTTTTAGGACAGCAGGGAGTTAAGTAAGCTTCTGGGCAATAGCACTAAAGCTTTGAGCAAAGATTGTCAGCAAGCCCCCCTGGGGAACTTTGAAGAAGCATTTGTGTCCATAAACACTGTTTAATTAAAAAGCAGTGTACAACAGAATGGAAAACTGGAAAGCAGGCTGTGGAGGAATATTTCTCCAAACCCAGAACATATCACTCTGCATCTCTCTTCAGACAAGCTACATCCACAATGGCATTTGTTTCAACACACACAGACACACACACACACACACACACACACACACACACACACACATACTCTTCGTTTGGAGTCATTTAACGCCCTGCTCTGGAAAGACAGCTGCCCTTGCTCTGTACCTGGACAGTCTCCTAGCCTCCCAGGACGCCATCTCCACCCAGAAGAGGTGGGTGAAACTTCCAGGGCCAGCATGAGAACCAGGCTGAGAGCTGGGTTGGCCTTAGCAGGATAAATTTCTCTCCAAGGGATTTTTAAATCCATGTGTGTTCCAGAGGAAGTGCTTCTGCCCCCGTTGTGTGCCAGATCATCAGCATATTGTGTAAGAATGGCTAGGGCTCCAGGAAGGACGCACTCCCGTGGAACATTAAAACTTTGATCCCCTGCCTTGGGAAACTGCATAATTTTCCACATCAGACGAACAAAGTTTGGATTTCAGCACGCTTCAAGACTGGATTCAGGAATTTGCCCAAAGACACATATCTAGTAAGTGTCAGAGCCAGGATTGAAACACAGATTTCTCTGAAACCAAAGCCCATACATTTAACCACAATACTCTAGCCACTCATCAAGTGGTTGTCATGGCTCAGAGCTAATTACAACATTGGCAACAGCACAGGATAACACATATGTTCAAAATGGACCGACATATTGGCATATGTGCCCCGGGTGTTATATCCCCTGAGGACTTCTTCAAAGACTTCCAGGCCAGGAGAGTGGATAGTCTTCCTTTGTAGGAGTCTTTCTTTCGTGTTTGCGGTCATGGAAGGCTGAGTGGGAATGGGAGGCATGGGCTGGAGACAGCCTTTCAAGGAGCCTTGAAGAAGAATAAAAGCAGACTTTAAACAACGCAGATATCAAATGACTTTAAAGATCAACTCCAGGTTACTCCTAAGAATGAAGGACCAGGAGACTAAGGGAATTTGAAATCCACATCACGACCTGTAAAACTTTGCTTTATGTGCTTACTTAATCCAATTGCCTCCCTAAACCAATTTTTCTTTCTATTTCTTCTTCTCATCACTTGAAGAAAGTTGAAAAAGGTGATGGAATGCCCAGTCTCTGTCTCTGCCAGAATTCTCACACACTGTTTTATAATTATTCATCCATGTGACTATAAGGTAAAGATTTTCTAGCTTGATCTTTCCTTCTACATCAATAGATATGAAGTTTTTTTTTTTTATAATGACTAAAAGGTAACTTATTCATCTCTATGTCTTCATCTTTATGTCATCTTTATGTCTTCTTGATAAATACTAGGGGTGGGAAGGAAGGAATTATTGACTGGAAGGAGATAAATAAAACAAGGATTTATATAACTGGCATAAAATTGGCAACCAAGAGTAGTACATAAATTTAAGATTTTTCTTATATAAGAACCAAGAGTGATGTGTGGTCTTGACTGGATCCTGGTTTGAACAGACCAACTGTAATTGTAAAAAACACTTAGAAGCCGGGTACAGTGGCTCACGCCTGTAATCCCAGCACTTTGAGAGGCCAAGGCGGGCAGATAACCTGAAGTCAGGAGTTCAAGACCAGCCTGGCCGACATGGTGAATCCCCATCTCTACTAAAAATACAAAAATTTAGCCGGGCGTGGTGGCGTGCGCCTGTAGTCCCAGCCATTCAGAAGGCTGAGGCAGGAGAATGTCTTGAACCTGGGAAGTGGAGGTCACAGTGAGCCAAGATCGCACCACGGCACTCCAGGTTGGGCAACAGAGAGAGACTGCATCTCAAAAAAAAAAGACAGTTGTACATTTGGAGGTCAGTGGAGAAATTTGAATATAGATGAATCTTAGATAACTCAGGATAATAATAAGAAATTATTATTAACTATTAGGTATGTTGATGGCACTGGAGTTGTGTAGGAAAGTGCCCTCATTGATCCATAATGAAGAGATGAAATGTCATGAGAAATATACAATTTACCTTTAAATATTTAAAACATTTCAGAAAAAATGATGGAAGATTAGAAATGGTTAAATCTAGGTAATGAGTATACAGGTGTTTCTTACAGTATTCTCTTTGCTATTCTGTACACCTGAAAATTTTCATAATACAAAATTCCAATAAAGCAGTTTTCTAACATAAACATGGTGGAATTATCAAATTCAGGAAATTATCGTTGCTGCAATTATCTTATGTACAGCCTATATTCCAATTTTGCCAATTGTCTAGTACTGCCTTTATGTCAACTTTTTATTTCCAGGATTCAATTCTGAGTCACGTTTTGCGTTTACTTGTCATGTTTCTCTGCTCTCTTTCAGTCTGAAACAGTCTGTTGGCCTATCTTTGTTTTTCATGGTCCTGACATTTTTAAAGAATAAAGCTCACTGTTTTGTAGAATGTCCCTTAATTTGCATTTATCTGGTTGTATCCTCAGGATTTCATTTCCAAATACTACAGGACTTTTGCAGGAGTACTACATGTAGTGACCTTCTCTCTCTTTTTTATTTTTCTCTCTTTTTTTTTTGAGACAGTTTCACTCTTGTTTCCCAGGCTAGAGTGCAGTGGCGTGATCTCAGCTCACTGCAACCTCTGCCTCCTGGGTTCAAGCCATTGTCCTACCTCATCCTCCCGAGTAGCTGGGATAACAGGCATCTGCCACCATGTTGACTAATTTTTATATTTTTCATAAAGACGGGGTTTCACCATGTTGGCCAGGCTGATTTCGAACTCCTGACGTCAGGTGATCCTCCCACCTCAGCCTTCCAAAGTGCTGGGATTACAGGCGTGAGCCACCGTGCCCAGCCTGCTGTGACCTTCTCAGTGCAACACGTCAGGAGGTACTACATGTCAGTTTGTGCTATTATTGGTGAGTTTGTGCTATTATTGGTGATGTTGATCTTGGTTATTTGGTGGAAGTGGTTTCTGCCATATTTCTCCAATGTAAAGACACCTCTTTTTCTCCTCTGTAAATGATCAGTCATCTATGGGAGAAGCTTTAAGATTGTATAAACATCTTGTTCCCCAACATTTCACCCAATGGTTTTGGCACCCACTGATGATGCTTGCCTGAATCATTAGTACTTCGATGGCTGCAGAACGGTGATTTTCTAGCTTGATCTTTCCTTCTACATCAATAGATATGAAGATTATTTTTTATTAAAAAGGCATCCTACCATGCTCCCTGTTTTATAACCTGCTCTTTTCATTTAATGAGATCTTTCCATTGTATAAACAGGTCATGATTTGTTTAACCAATCCCGTACAGGCAGACACACGGGTCATTTTCAATTTTCATGCTACTATAATCTTTAATTATTCTTCTTTTCCCATTTATCTGATTGTTTCCTTAGGATGAATTGGAGAGAGCCTTTGGCTTCCAAGATCAAAGCCAAACCAGAAGGATTCAAGGCGTGCCTGAGTCATAGGCAGCGGTGTTGGACAGCCTGTTGTTTTTCCTTATCCATGCCGTATTCCTGCAGCCGGAATAAAACTTGTTAGGAGACTGCCTCCCTGCCTGACTGAGCTTACTGTGTACCAAGTGTGAAAGCCAGGTTTCAACTAATGACTCACACCAATGACTGCCAACCAAAATGATGTAAGACTCCAGGTAGGTACACTGACATTTTCTAGACATAAAGTTAGAGCCCACACGGACTAATATCCTGTCTCCAAGAAGCCAGAAAGAAAAAAATATGAAGAATGGAAGGATTTAGAAGCCACTCCGCCTAGGGATAGGGAAGGAGATGGCCCAGAAATGTTGCACATGGTTAGACCGCACAATGGGGTAATACAAACACAAACTTTGAAGCTAGGTGATTCAAATCCTGTAATTTGGGGCAAGTGACTTAACCTCTTTGAGCCTTGGTTTTCTTGAGTGTAAAATGGGAAGATAATGCCTACATCATGGAGTTTCAAATTGGATAACAAATATAATGTGACTGGGTGTGGTGGCTCATGCCTGTAATCCCAACACTTTGGAAAGCCAAGGTGAGCGGATCACCTGAGGTCAAGAGTTCGAGACCAGCCTGGCCAACATGGTGAAACCCCATCTCTACTAAAAATACAAAAATTAGCCGGGCATGGTGGTGGGCACCTGTAATCCCAGCTACTCGGGAGGCTGAGGCAGGAGAATCGCTTGAACCCGGGAGGTGGAGGTTGTAGTAAGCCAAGATGGTGCCTATACATATATATATAATGCACTGATATAGTGCTGGGCAATTAAGAGTCCCAAGAGGAAATGTTATTCACCACAGGTGACTTGACTGAAGAGACTCCATTACAGGGACATCTTAGATGGTGTGGTAGAGTTAAGAGATCAAGCAACGGGTACAGAGGCACCCAGAGACTAGCGACAGTAGGAAGCCATTGTCACCTCTAGGGCTGAAGGAACAAGCAGAAGGAAGATGTCACCAGAACCCAGAAAGAGCGAGAGCCATAGAGAGAGGGCCACTTAGCTCAAATTGTAGTTGTAGCTGCTGCTGGTGAAACAACATCAAAGCAGAAAGAAAATGAAGAAATGCCCAGTGCTCTCTCTCCTCCTGACCTCCAATCCCTTTGGAGGGCCTCCCAAGGCCAAGTTCATCTAGAAACCAGTTGACAAGGAACGCAGGGTGATGCAGACCCATCCAGATTCAGGTTCCTGCTTCAACTGGCATGGCATAAGGGACACTGACTGCCTTCAGAAGCACACACAGCAGAAGCCAGTCATCCTCCAAGGCCATGGTAGAACAGGGTCCCCAGAGAAGATACAGCATGAGAAAGGCAAAAACTTAAATGATCTCAAGTGGATTCCAGCCAGAAACACAGGTAAACAAGCCATCAATTCAGGGACACCAAAAGGCATTAAAATTTGTCTAAATTCATCTAACTCAGCCAACCTTGTTTTAGAGATGAGAGAAGAGCAATTCAGCATGGGTAACTAATTTACCTAAGGTCATCTTCTGCTTAGTTACAAATCCAGGACCAGAACTGAAATATTTTGATTCCACAGCCAGCTTTTTTCCCTATAATCCTTAGTATTGCAACCATACATCAGAGTGAATTGGTTTTTGCTAGAGCCATCAGTGCACTTGTTCCTAAAGCTGCTGAGCCAAAAAGGGTTAATTGTCCCTTGTAAATTTTGCCTGACACAAGCTATAGGAAACCAGAGTAGACTTGTCTTTTGTTGGCTCAAGAAAGTAAGAGGCACAAGCAGAATTCAGATCTCAGGGAATAACGAAGGACAAATCCTCCTCCAATTTCAAGTTAAAATTAACAGCCCAACTTCAAAGTGAAACTTGGTGAGGAGAAATGAAGCTGAGTATCCTTAAAGGTGGTGGTGGATTTGACCTAGCCATCCCATTACTGGGTGTATACCCAAAGGAGTATAAATCATGCTGCTATAAAGACGCATGCACATGTATGTTTATTGCGGCACTATTCACAATAGCAAAGACTTGGAACCAACCCAAATGTCAATCAATGACAGACTGGATTAAGAAAATGTGGCACATATACATCATGGAATACTATGCAGCCATAAAAAAGAATGAGTTCATGTCCTTCATAAGGACATGGATGCAGCTGGAAACCATCATTCTCAGCAAACTATCACAAGAACAGAAAACCAAACACCGCATGTTCTCACTCATAGGTGGGAATTGAACAATGACAACACTTGGACACAGGAAGGGGAACATCACACACCGGGGCCTGTCATGGGGTGGGGGGAGGGGGGAGGGATAGCATTAGGAGATATACCTAATGTAAATGATGAGTTAATGGGTGCAGCACACCAACATGGCACATGTATACATATGTAACAAACCTGCACGTTGTGCACATGTACCCTAGAACTTAAAGTATAACAAAAATAAATTAATTTTTAAAAATAGTTTGCTTGTTGGTGTTTGCTTGTTGATGTCATTGCTGGTCTGCTCGTTTCATTTCTCTGTCACTGCAAATTGCAGCCAGGTTTCTTGACATTTATTGAGCACCTACTATATATTCAGCTCTGTGCTATATGCTGGGGATACCAAGATAAATAGGATTCATGTCCTTGAAACATTTGTCTGCCTATTTCTTTATTCTCTCCCTCTCAACACACGTACATGCACACACACACAAAGTCAGCCCCAATAAGCACTTACATCTTTCTACTGATGACAGAAGTAGTCCTCAGCACCCAAGGATGATCACTGGCATGAGTTTGCATCACACCCAATTATTTTTACAATGATTACCTATAGAGATGAGCCTGTGTGTCTTCACCCTGCAGGGCACGGAGATTATCACTCTTTCCTCTCATTTCCCTTAGCGCTTTTATATAGACCTATGTTATCACATTTAACACCCTGTCTCCTCCACCAGAGTCCCCAAGGGCAGAAGTCACATCCTGGTTATCTTGTAGCCCCAGTACCCTAGTGCACTGCTTGGCACATAGTAGGTGCTCAATACATGTTTATTGATTAACTGGTGAATGGATGATTGTTGAATGAATAGATCATGAAAACATGGATGGATGAGCGAATGATAAGATGAGTAGGTAGATGAGTGGATACATAGATGTTTAGATGAGTCAATGTGGGGAAAGTATTTGAGTGGATGGATAGTTGGACATTGGGTGTGTGGATGGATGGATAAATGAATGGGTAGATAGATGGATGTTTGGATGGATAAGTAAATGAACGGGTAGATAGGTGAGTTGTTGGTGAATGCATAGACGGATAAATGATTTTAAAGATATTTATCTGGCCAGGTGTGATGGCTCAAGCCTGTAATCCCAGCAATTTAGGAGGCTGAGGTGGGTGGATCAACCAAGGTCAGGAGTTTAAAGATATTTATCTGGCCAGGTGCGATGGCTCAAGCCTGTAATCCCAGCACTTTAGGAGGCCGAGGTGGGTGGATCAACCAAGGTCAGGAGTTTAAAGATATTTATCTGGCCAGGTGCGATGGCTCAAGCCTGTAATTCCAGCACTTTAGGAGGCCAAGGTGGGTGGATCAACCAAGGTCAGGAGTTTGAAACCAGCCTGACCAACATGGTTGAAGCCCTGTCTCTACTAAAAATACAAAAATTAGCTGGGCATGGTGGCACATGCCTGTAATCCCAGCTGAGGCACGAGAATCGCTTGAACCCAGGAGGCAGAGGTTGCAGAGAGCCAAGATCGCACCACTGCACTCCAGCCTGGGCAACTTAGAATAATACCTACCCTGCCTACCTCCTAAAATAATGTCATACTAAATAAGAGGTTATAATAACTGCATAGTGTGGTGAGAAAAAAGTTTTAGGATCAAAAGCCCTGAGTCCTACCTTGGCCAAAATTTCCCTACCAATTTTGTCTCTTAGTAGCTGTGCATATAATAACTTGAACAAATTCTTTTTTTTATTATTATGCTCTAAGTTCTAGGGTACATGTACACAACGTGCAGGTTTGTTACATATGTATACATGTGCCATGCTGATTTGCTGCACCCATTAACTCATCATCTACATTAGCTATTTCTCCTAATGCTATCCTTCCCCCACCCCACCAACCCACAACAGGCCCCAGTGTGTGATGTTCCCCGCCCTGTGTCCAAGTGTTCTCATTGTTCAATTCCCACCTATGAGTTAGAACATGTGGTGTTTGGTTTTCTGTGCTTGTGATAGTTCACTCAGAATGATGGTTTTCCACTTCATCCATGTCCCTGCAAAGGACATAAACTCATCCTTTTTTATGGCTGCATAGTATTCCATGGTGTATATGTGCCACATTTTCTTTATCCAGTCTGTCACTGATGGACATTTGGGTTGGTTGCAAGTCTTTGCTATTGTAATTAGTGTTACAATAAACATACGTGTGCATGTGTCTTTATAGTAGAATGATTTATAATCCCTTGGGTATATAACCAGTAATGGGATTGCTGGATCAAATAGTATTTCTAGTTCTAGATCCTTGAGGAATCGCCACACTGTCTTCCACAATGGTTGAACTAGTTTACAGTCCCACCAACAGTGTAGAAGTGTTCCTATTTCTCCACATCCTCTCCAGCACCTGTTGTTTCCTGACTTTTTAATGACCGCCATTCTAACTGGTGTGAGATGGCATCTTATTGTGGTTTTGATTTGCATTTCTCTAATGACCAGTGATGATGAGCATTTTCCCATGTGTCTGTTGGCTGCATAAATGTCTTATTTTGAAAAGTGTCTGTTCATACCCTTTGCCCACTTTTTGATGGGGTTGTTTGTTTTTTTTTCTTGTAAATTTGTTTAAGTTCTTTGTAGATTCTGGATATTAGCCCTTTGTCAGATGGGTAGATTGCAAAAATTTTCTCCCATTCTGTAGGTGGCCTGTTCACTCTGATAGTAGTTTCTTTTGCTGTGCAGAAGCTCTTCAGTTTAATTAGATCCCATTTGTCTATTTTGGTTTTTGTTGCCATTGCTTTTGGTGTTTTAGTCATGAAGTCCTTGCCCATGCCTATGTCCTGTATGGTTTTGCCTAGGTTTTCTTCTAGGGTTTTTACAGTTTTAGGTCTAACATTTAAATCTTTAATCCATCTTGAATTAATTTTGGTATAAGGTGTAAGGAAGGGATCCAGTTTCAGCTTTCTACATATGGCTAACCAGTTTTCCCAGCACCATTTATTAAATAGGGAATCCTTTCCCCATTTCTTACTTTTGTCTAACTTGAACAAATTCTTAACCTCTGTGGGCTACCCTCTATTCAGTACTAAAATGAGGGTAATACAGTAGACACTACCCTAAAAAACCTGGTGGTTATTGTGATAATTAAATCAGATAATGTACTAATAGATGTGATAGTGCTTTGTCACAGCGAGCAATTATGGTGATGAGAATGGTGACAATGATGGATAATATAGGTGGTTGTCATCTGGCCAGTGTCCATAAGGTAGAAATATAGTGTCTTTCCCATTGAGCTTTGCCATTCTAGACCCAAATCCTCCAGTCTCAGCATTCCCAGTTCCCTAGACTAGAGGCGGGCCCATCTACTGCAAGCACTTCATCTTTCCCCTTCCCAGGATTCGGTCATTGTCTGCAGCAGCTGTGCCTGTGGGACCTGAGCCCACTCTTATGAAGAAAAGCAGGGGGATGACTCGGGGAGGGTGCATCAGAGCAATGTGGGCGGAAAAGCCTTCACTGATGAGTTACTTTCTGAAGTACTCTTGTATTTATTGTCTTAGATATCTGAGAAACACATCTGCAGTGCCAAAACAGTCATTCAATACTTACTTAATGAATGCTTACTTTGTGTCAAGCACTGTCATTGCTGGGGAAACAAAATTGAATGATACTGGCTCCTACCCTCAATTGACCCCGCTGGTCTGTGCCCTCAGGAGGTTGTAGGCACTCCAGGACTTCATCCAGTCACCCAGGGCCCAGCACAATGTCAGCACATGGGAGGTGCTCAGTTCACTTCTGTTGAACTGATGGATGTTAGTCTCATGGGGGAAGCAGACAAGTTATCAACAACTTTAGAGAAAACTGGGAAAACAGAGGGAGAGGGCACCTACTGCAAAACAGAGCTCAGATCAGCTCCCTAGGGGAGGTGGCAGCTAAGCTGAATTCTGAGACAAACAAGGATAAACCACAAGAAAAATGAGGTGGAGGGGACAGAAGTTGGCAGAAAGCCATTTAATGCAAACTCAGCTTTTTCTCTCTTCTGGCTTTCTCTTCTACTTAACTTCCACCTGCCTCTCCCTGCACAATGGATGAGGGTTTTGTTCTCCAATGGGAAAACAAGCTTCACTGAATGCCACAGAAACATCACTGTGAAGCCTGCTCTGGTCTCCTGTATGGAAGGCAGGTAGGAAATGATGGTGGGCCTCGCTGCAGGCTTGACAAGCCAAGAAGAAAGAGGGCATCAGATGCCGACAAAGAGCAAGGACCAGAGAGCAAGAGAAGGTGGAGAGACTGCGGGCAGAAGCAGCTCCCATTCCTGCATGCACTCTGTGAGAAGTACAGGGCCAGGGCAGAGTCCACAGAGTCCCAGAGACAGCCTTTCCTCTGGGCTCAGGTTAACATTGGACAAAGGCACCAAGCCTTACGTGCCTCGGATTTCAGAGCAGGTGACGCAGCCACTCTTGGCACCTGGCGCCTGTAAATCAGCCTGGAGCTGGGCTCAGGGCCAGCTGCATCTCTCCTGGAGCAAAGCATGTGCTCCTCACTGTTCAGGACAAATCCAAACCCCTCAGTATGACGTGAGTGGCCTCCACCTACCCTCCAGCTCCATCTTTCCCCGCTCCTCAGTCTTCATCTACACTTGCCTCCAGTTCCCCAAACACCCCATTTCTCTTCCTCCAGACCTCTGCATGGCTGTCCCCTCCACCTCAGACATTCCCCTAGCCCTGCTACTTTATGTGGCTGGCCCCTGCTCCTCTTCTAGTTCTCAGCTTAGAACTCTCTGCTTCCAGAAGTGCCCATGATTCCACCTGCAGGAATGAGCCACCTCCAAATGAGCTGCCTCTCCTTCAAGCTCCCATCGCATCCTCTGCCTCCTCTTCAGTGCCCCTCACACTGAATGTTAATTGTCTCAATACATGCCCCTGTCCTGCACTGGGGCTCCCTCTGGGCAGAAGCCATGTCTTTTTCATCCTTCCATCCCCAGCACCTAGTGCAGTGACAGGCCCGTGTGACTGTGCCAGGCTAAAGGAGCAAATGAATGTTCTCCCTCTTACGGGAGCCATTGAGAGATCAACTGATCAGGACAGAGAGGAACCAAGGCTGCACCTCGGTCTTCCTTTGGGGGCCAAGAGTACTTCCTCTATACAGAAAACCATGCCCTTATAGTCGCAAAGGGCTTTCACAAACCTGTCCATTCCACTTTCCCACCACCCCCAAGGTAGGTATCAGTCTGTCCACTTTACAGATGGGGAACCTGAGGCCCAGAGAGGCCAGGTGCGCTGCCCGAGCATGCACACTGGGAGATGGCAGAGAGACCGCTGGCCCCTGGGGCTGTCTGCCTCCAAGCTCAGCACTATTCTTCCTGGCTCCTTTGCTCTTCCATCACAGGGCTCAGACTTCTGGGATCACTGAGTGGAGCCCGCTAGCCAGAGATTCGAACATGCAGTTGCTGCTCAGAGCCCTCCAGTGACAGGTTAACCACTCCACGAGGGACCCTTAGGGGCTGTCTGATCTGCCTTCTTAGCATGGCGTGAGATGCTCAATTCTCCCACAGCCCTCCACATACACATATATCTAAACTCACACCCCGTGGCTCTCAGAATGCCTGTGGATATCAGTCGATGTCCATCAGGAAAACAGGATAGGGATGATGACAGAGAATTCCTTGCAAGTGTCAGGAGGGCTGAAGGAGCAAGTGGGGAAAAGTGGCATTGGCCAGAGACCATGAGCGCCACTGACGCTGCTGCTAGGGGAAGAATGACCATGACTTCTACGATCTTCCCCACTTCTGATATCATTGCACACAGGTGTCTTATTTTGTTTTGTTTTGTTTTGTTTTATTTTATTTTATTTTATTTTATTTTATTTTATTTTAGATAAGGTCTGGCTCTGTTGCCTAGGCACGTACAGTGGCACGATCTCAGCTCACTGCAACCTCCTCCTCCAGGGCTCAAGCAATCCTCCCACCTCAGCCTTACAAGCAGCTGGGACTACAGGCACCACCACTCCCAGCTAATTTTTATATTTTTTTATAGAGATGGGGTTTTACTATGTTGCCTAGGCTGGTCTTGAACTCCTGAGCTCAAGTGATCCACCTGCCTTGCCTCCCAAAGTGCTGAGATTACAGATGTGAGCCACCGCACCGACCCAGTGCCTTTCATTTGCAAAAATTAACTGGAACCCAACTGACAAAGGAGTCTAGAAAATACAGTTTCTCAGTGGCAATGGTACAGGAAAAAGGATAAAATGGCAGGTATGGAGCTGAACACCAACAGACAACAACTAATACAACATTAGGGCCACTAGAGCATAAGGTGATATCCTCAATAGGCCCTTTTTAATAAACATAAGCACCATGGACCTTTGTCATGTTTTCTAGTTGTGCTGCACCTTTTGACAGTCTTTATACACTTGAGGAGTTCCTGCCTTCTATCCCAAAGGGAGACTATGATTTCACTTTGCCAGCCTCCTTTGCAGCTAGGAATGGGCATCAGCTCCATGAATCAAGCACACAAGCAGGAGCTGCTGGAATGGAAATGAGCATGTGAGGAAAGAAGCACCATGCAACATCCATGTTCTGGGAGGTGGCTGTGGCTGCAAAGCTGTGTTCTTACTGGAAAATGAAGGGGTGGTGGGGCTGGGGCAGCATTCACATCTCAGTCTCATTGAGTCCCTGCTGCAAAAGTGGTCATGAGGGTACAACTATTCCATTTAATACTCAGTGGTGGCAGTTTCTTCATCAGATCAATTCTGCAGCAGAGTTATGAGCCTGATTCTCCAGCCTTCCCAGTGATTCTCTGAGTTACCCAAAAATCTTTAAACAAACATTAAAACTAAAGTATAATGTCCTTACAGAAAAGTAGGCACATCATGAGCATACAACTCAATACATTTTCATACAATCATCACGCATGTCAATAAGCAGAACCAGTACCCCAGATATGCACCCACATTGACCTCTTCCAGTAACTCTCTAAATGTAATTGCTAATATAACTTCTAATGCCTTAGACTTATTTTGCCTATTCTTGAATTTTATATAAATGGAATCATGCAGTATATGGTATACTCTTTTACAGATGGCTTATTTCACTCATCATTATGTTTCTGCTACTTGCCAGTGTTGCTATCAGTGGCAGTACTTTGTTCATATTCATAACTGTATAGTATACCACTGTATGAGTAAGCTGCAATTTACCCATCCTATTGTTGTCAGACATTGGATTGTTTCTATTTAGGCTTATTACAAATAATGCTGCTATTTGCATTCTTACATATGTCCTTTTTGAACATTAGATTGTTGGACAGTCATGTGAGGGGAGGTAAAACTGGGGCTAATTCAGATTTTTTTTTTTTAACTTTAAGTTCTAGGATACATGTGCAGAACGTGCCCATTTGTTACATAAGTATACATGTGCCATGGTGGTTTACTGTATCTATCAACCCATCATATAGGTTTTAAGCTCTACATACATTAGGAATTTGTCTTAATGCTCTCCCTCCCCTTGCCCCCAATGCCCCGAAAGACCCCAGTGTGAGATGTTCCCCGCCCTGTGCCCATGTGTTCTCATTGTTCAACTCCCATTTATGAGTGAGAACATGCAGTGTTTGGTTTTCTGTTCCTGTGTTAGTTTACTGAGAATTATGACTTCCAGCTGCATCCATGTCCTTGCAAAGGACATTATCTCATTCTTTTTATGGCTGCATAGTATTCCATGGTGTATATGTGCCACATTTTCTTTATCCAGTCTATCACTGATGGGCATTTGGGTTGGTTGCAAGTCTTTGCTATTGTAATTAGTGCTGCAATAAACATACGTGTGCATGTGTCTTTATAGTAGAATGATTTGTAATCCCTTGGGTATATAACCAGTAATGGGATTGCTAGATCAAATGGCATTTCTGGTTCTTGATCCTTTAGGAATCACCACACTGTCTTCCACAATGGTAGAACTAATTTACATGCCCACCAACAGTGTAAAAGCATTCCTATTTCTCCATAGCCTCACCAGCATCTATTGTTTCCTAGCTTTTTAATAATCGCCATCTGACTGACGTGAGATGGCATCTCATTGTGGTTTTGATTTACATTTGTCTAATGATCAGTGATGATGAGTTTTTTTCCATATGTTTGTTGACTGCATAAATGTCTTCTTTTGAGACGTGCCTGTTTATATCCTTCACCTATGTTTTGATGGGCTTGTTTTTTTGTTTTTGTTTTTGTTTGGTTTTTTTTTTGTTTTGTTTTGTTTTTTTGTAAATTTGTTTAAATTCCTTGCAGATTTTGGATATTAGACCTTTGTCAGTGGGTCGATTGCAAAAATTTTCTCCCATTCTGTAGGCTGTCCGTTCACTCTGATGCTAGTTTCTTTTGCTGTGCAGAAGCTTTTTAGTTTAATTAGATCCCATTTGTCTATTTTGGCTTTTGTTGCAATTGTTTTTGGTGTTTTAGTCATGAAGTCTTTGCCCATGCCTATGTCCTGAATGGTATTGCCTAGGTTTTCTTCTAGGGTTTTTATGGTTCTGGGTTTTACATTTAAGTCTTTAATCCATCTTGAGTTAATTTTTGTATAATATGTAAGGAAGGGGTCCAGTATCAGTTTTCTGCATGTGGCTAGCCAGTTTTCCCAGCACCATTTATTAAATAGGGGATCCTTTACCCATTGCTTGTTTTTGTCAGGTTTGTCAAAGATCAGATGGCTGTAGATGTGTGGTATTATTTCTGAGGTCTCTGTTCTGTTCCATTGGTCTATATATCTGTTTTGGTACCAGTACCATGCTGCTTTGGTTACTGTAGCCTTGTAGTATAGTTTGAAGTCAGGTAACATGATGCCTCCAGTTTTATTCTTTTTGCTTAGGATTGTCTTGGCTACATGGGCTCTTTTTTGGTTCCATGTGAAATTTAAAGTAGTTTTTTCTAATTCTGCAAAGAAACTTAGGAAATGTTAGGGAATAAAAAAGGTGATTTGGGGACAAATGTTTCCTCAAACTAGCTTTAAAGCAAGTAGAAGCTGAGTGCAGTGGCTCATACCTGTAATCCTAGTGCTTTGGGAGACCAATCACTCGAGCCTAAGAGTTTGCGACTAGCCTGGACAACATGGGGAAACCCCATCTCTATAAAAAATACAAAAAAAATTACCCAGGAGTGGTGGCACATGCTTGTAGTCCAGGAGGCTGGGGTGGGAGAATCACCTGGGTCCAGGAGGTCAAGTCTGCAGTGAACCATGATCATGCCACTGCCCTGCAGCCTGGGGAACAGAGTGGGACCCTAGCAGAAAGAAAAGAAAAAAAAAGAAAAGAAAAGAAAAGAAGGGAAGGGAAGGCAAGGGAAGGGAAGGCAAGGGAAGGGAAGGGAACAGGAAAGGAAAGAAAAGGGAGGGAAGGACCAGGCACAGTGGCTCATGCCTGTAATCCCAGCACTTTGGTGGATTACTTGAGGTCAAGGCAGGTGGATCACTTGAGGTCAGGAGTTTGAGACCAGCCTGGTCAACATGGTGAAACTCCATAACTACTAAAAATACAAAAGTAAGCCAGGCGTGGTGGTGCATGCCTGTAATCCCATCTACTCAGGAGGCTGAGGCAGGAGAGTAGCTTGAACCCAGGAGATGGAGGTGGCAGTGATCCAAGATCACGCCACTGCACTCCAGCCTGGGCTACAAAGTCAGACTCCATCAAAAAAGAAAGGAGAGGAGGGGAGGGGATGGGAAGAGAGGAGAAGGGAGGAGAGGGGAGGAGAGGGGAGGGGAGGGGAGGGAAGAGAAAGAATCATTTCTCACAGTGGCCTTGGAGGCTGCTTCCCTGGGCCCATAGCATCCCCTATAATGAACGCCACATGCAGTTCAGGCTGGTGGTGAGTGAGGCCACTGGTCCTTCATTGCCCTGGGACAAGGCAGAGTGAGCAGTCACTGCCTCCCTGAGCCTCAGTTCCCTCATCTGCAACAACCACACCAACCTCACAGGCTGCTGCGGGAATCAAGCTGATGACTGGTCTGAGGAAAGGGGAAGGAGGCAAAGAAACTAATGTGCTGGGGATGGTCTGTGCCAAATGCTTCCCAGCACTAGCTCGCTGAGTTCTCATGAGAATCTTACATTCTCATGAGAATCTTACGAGGTGGTTCCCCTCCTTCTAGATTTGAGGAAGCTGAGGCTGACCAAGCCTGCTGGAAGTTACAGAGCTGGGAAAGGGCGGTGTCCACGTCACCCAGGTCTATTGGACTCCCTCAGCCACGCTGAAGAGAGAAGGTCAGGGTTTAGGTTCTGGAACTACCTGGTTAGGGGAGCCCGTGGCCGCCCCTGAGCTCAAAGTCTTCAACAACACGGGGAAAACAGAACCCTCACAGGGTGACTATGAGGACTGAATGAGTTCCTGGTTGTGAAGGGAAGGAGAACTAACATCTCTGGGGAGAGTCCAGTGATTTACAGGTATGACCTGATTTAATTCTCACAGTAGCCTTGTAGGTGGAAGCTGCGCTTCCCATTTGGAAGTGAGGGCTGGATTGTTTCCTTCTAATTCTGGCTTTCTGGGTGCGTTATGAATCTGTAACACAGAAGACTCAGAGGGAATCCAGTCCCCAGCTGCCCTCACCCCTCCTGGAGGTTCCAGTTCCTAGCCAGAGAAAGGCAGCCCCGTCAGAATCACCCTGCAAAGTGGATGAGGAGGCCTGGTCGGCCTACCTTCAGGCCAGCTCTCAACTCATCACATTGTCTTTGTTCATACACACAGACACATACACACGTAAACACACAGGCACACAGCCGCATATACACACATGCACACACAAAGACACACTGGCACACACACACACATATGCACACACAGGCACATACACACATGCACACACAAAGATGCATAGGCACCCACAAAGACACACACACACACACACACAGGCACACAGGCAAACGCATGCACATGCACACATGCACACACACAGGCACACAGGTACACACACGCATTCACACAAACACACATGCATGCACACACACATGCACACAAGCACACAAACACACATGCATTCACACACAGGCACACAAACACACATGCATGCACACACAGGCACACAAAAACACGCATGCACACAGGCGCACAGGCACACGCAGGTGCACACACAGGCGCACACAGGCATGCACGCACACATGCACACAAGCACACAAACACACATGCATAAACACACAGGCACACAAAAACACGCATGCACACACAGGCACACAGGCACATGCAAGCGCACACACAGGCGCACACAGGCACACACACCCATGCACACACACGCATGCACACTCAGGCATGCACGCACACATATACGCACATACACACACGTGCACCCTGCACAGCAAGTTCCCCAACCAACTCCCCACCACCTGCTATTAAGAAAGCCATTGTCAAATACTCGAAATGCTAAAAGACTGCGTTTTTATTTTTCAAGGGCCGGTTCTTAATCACAAGAGGCCACTTAGTCTGAGTGGGGCCCAGTAATGTTGATTAATGATTACGTATTTCTCATGAGAGTTGGGAACTCAACTCGTCTCTCGCCTCAGCACCCTCCCAAGATGCGCCATTAATCAGGATCGGCCGCGGGTGGAGTTAGAGCCGTGACCATTAACCTTTTCGCAAGAGCACGCGGAATCCCCAGCATGGGAGCACCCCGGGTCCCCCTGCAGTGGCCCCACTCCCGGACTCCCACAAAGGGCCGGGGTGGGGACTGAGGGAGCTTCCTCCCCCTCCTGCTGCCTGCCTCTCCCCACGACGACCTGAATATTAATAAGATCCCGCACTCCTCCAGATAGTTCATCTTAATGATTTTTAAGGGTTTTTCCTTAATTCCCTTTCTCTGTGTGGCAGATACAAAAATTATTAATGAGTGAATGTTCCCAGCTTCTCCCACACACGCTGTCTCTACAGGAAATTTGATCTTTGCATATTCCGTGTCCCCCACAGCCTCCACTTCCTTCTGAGAAGAGCTCCCTTCTGGCCAGGCCTATTTCAAGTTTGAGTGATGAAGAATCCAGACAATGGGACTGACAGTAACCAAGCTAGAGGTGAGGAAGTAGCAGGTAAAGGGAGAGAAAAGCTCAAATTCAAAAAATTGGGTGTGAGGGAGAGTTTTCTTGGCAGTGAGGAATAAGGAGCTCTAGCACAGCCTCAGGTGTGAGGGAAAAATGAAACAAAGCAGAATTAAGATTTTAGGAAAACAGGACCACAAAGTATTACATTGGTGCGAAAGTCATTGCAATTTTCGCCACGTAATACTTGCATCCTCAGATCATACCACCACTTTGAAAGCTGATAGCTTCTACTACAGCTGAACATGTTAATACTCTGTGACCCAGAAATCCCCACTTCTAGGAATTAGGTACAATTCATATATACCCACCAGATGTGCATCCATATTCTCACTAAAGATGTATGCTAGAATGTTCATAGCAGCACTATCCGTTGTATCTTAAAACTACCCAGCCAGGCACGGTGGCTCATGCCTGTAATCCCAGCAGTTTGGGAGGTCAAGGAGGAAGGATCACCTGAGGTCACGAGTTCAAGACCAGCCTGGCCAACATGGTAAAACCCCATCTCTACTAAAAATACAAAAAAAAAAAAAAAAAAAAAAGAGCCGGGTGTGGTGACGGGCACCTGTAATCCCAGCTATTCGGGTGGCTGAGGCAGGAGAATTGCTTGAACCCGGGAGGTGGAGGTTGCAGTGAGTGGAGATCGCACCATTGCACTCCAGCCTGGGCTACAGAGCAAGACTCCATATCAAAAAAAAAAAAACAAAAAACAAAACAAAAACACAACAAACTACCCAAATGCACATCAACATTAGAATGGGTAAATAATGTCATAGTCATACCATAAAAGACGATACAGCAACAAGAATGAAAGCACTGCAATTACATACAACAACGTGGGTGACTCCCACAAACATGATGTTCAATATGAACAAAAGAAGCCAAACACAAAAGAATACATATGGTATGAGTCTATTTGTAGAATATTTAAAAATGAATCTATATGGGTATAAGTCAGGATAGGTGCTCACTTGGGGGGTTGATGTTTAGAAGGGGGTTCAAGAGGCTTCTTCAGGGCTGATAATGTCACCTATTCTTTTTCCTGAGATGGAGTCTCACTCTGTCACCCAGGCTGGAATGCAATGACATGATCTCGGGTCGCTGCAACCTCTGTCCTCCCAGGTTCAAGCGATTCTCCTGCACAGCCTCCTCAGTAGCTGGGATTACAGGTGCTCACCACCATGCCCAGCTGATTTTTGTATTTTTAGTAGAGACGGGGTTTCATCGTGTTGGCCAGGCTGGTCTTGAACTCCTGACCTCAAGTGATCCACCCGCCTCGGCCTCCCAAAGTGCTGGGATTACAGGTGTGAGCCACCACACCTGGCCAATGTCACCTATTCTGATCAGGGTGCTAGTTGTACAGGTGCGCTCTCTGTAAAAATTCATCAAGCTGTTGATCTGTTCTTTAGGCTTCTCCGAGTAAAGATATGAATTGCTGTATAATTGGTTTTGTTGACTGGACTGTATCTATGTGAATGTGATACTGTACTGGGACAATACTTTGTGTTTTCCAAACTTAATTTTCCTCCTATGCATGCAGAAAGACACGTTTCGGGGCTTCCCTGTGGTTCGTGGAACCATGTGATGAGTGCTGGTCAATAGCGTGTGGGCAGAAATGATGTATGCTACTTTCAGCCTGGCCCCTTCAGTCTCCTGCACAATCCTCCACTTAATCTTTCTCATTCTCTTCACCACCTGCAAAAAAGTCAGTGGAGACTCTGAGGTCCTGGGAGATGATGGAGCAATTGATAGTTCTTATTACGGCACACAAGAGTTTTTTAAAAAAAATTCTCTGCAATAAATGAAAGGAGAGCTGGGCGTGGTGGCTCACACCTGTAATCCCAGCATTTTGGGAGGCTGAGGCAGGTGGATCACTTGAGCCCATGAGTTCAAGACCAGCCTGGCCAATATTGTGAAACCCTGTCTCTACGAAAATTCAAATAATTAGCCAGGCATGGTGGCGGGTGCCTGTAGTCCCAGCTATTTGGGAGGCTGATGCAGGAGGATTAACTGAGCCTGGGAGGTCAAGGCTACAATGAGCCATGATCATGCCACTGCATTCCAGCCTGGGCAAAAGAGCAAGACTCCGTCTCAAATAAATAAATAAATAAATAAATAAATAAATAAATAAATAAAAGAAAAAAAAATAGAAAGAAAAATGAAAGCAGCCTGAGTCCCTGAATAACTGCATGGAGCAGAGAGAGCCTCCTCCTGATTGCACCACCCCACCTGCCTATCCACATTGGACTGTGATTGATTGATTGATTGTGATTGATTGGTTTTGAAACAGAGTCTCAATCTGTCACCCAGGCTGGAGTGCAGTGGCACAATCTCAGCTCACTGCAACCTCCAGCTCCCAGGTTTAAGCGATCCTCCCACCTCAGCCTCTTGAGTAGCTGGGATTACAGCCATGAGCTGCCATGCCCCACTAAGTTTTGTATTTTTAGTAGAGAGGGGATTTCGTCATGTTGGTGAGGCTGAGCTCAAACTCTTGGCCTCAAGTGATCTGCCTGCCTTGGCCTCCCAAAGGCTGGGATTACAGGTGTGAGCCACCATGACAGGCTTTGGACTCTGATTTAAACAAGAAATATATCTCTGTTATAATATGCAATGGAGAGGGGATTGTTTGTTATAGTTATTAGCCTAACTTGACTATCTGACTAATACCTAATATGCCTGACTTGGGTCCTGGGTCTCGAAGTGGAACCTTCTCTGCCTCGTAAATGGGAATGGAAGTGAACATTCTTAGAGAGAAATACATATTCCTTACTCCTTGGGTTTCCAAAGAGAGGCAATTTCCTGAAAAGAAAAAGTAATAAGAAGGTCTTAATTTATGTCCCAAGGGGAGGCCTATGTAATGGGTGAGTCGATGAAAGAACTGAGCTCAGACTGTATAAAGCCAGCTACGCCTCCAGAAGCTGCCTGCTCTGCTTTTCCCCATGGTGAGCCTGCTGCAGTAGACACTGTCCTTGCCTCGCTGTGCCAGTGGCCAGGAGAGTCTTTCAAATTCTGGGGTTCAGTCTTAGAAAGTCCACATGGCTACACCCCTAAGTTATTATCTTCCAATCCAGACTTTCTCAGAAATAGCGCTAACATGTTTTATCTGTCTAATAATTGTGCTTATCTCTCAGTTGATTCCAAACTCAGACAAAAAGGGGGATTATTGGCTCCTAAAAAACCAACAAAGACTAGGAAAGACGCTGTTCCCTGCAGCAGAGGCCGAGAAACTAGGACAAATTAGAAAGAATCCTTTTTTTTTTTTTTTTTTTTTTTTTTTTGAGAGAGAGAGGGTCTTGCTATGTTGCCCAGGCTAAAGTTCAGTGGCTATTCACAGGTGCAGTCATAGGCCACTGCGGCTTCAAACTCCTCTGGGCTCACACAATCCTCCCGCTTCAGCTTCCTGAGAAGCTTGGACAATGGGTGCGCAACACCACACCCAGCTTGAAAGAATCCTTTTTAACAAGAGAAGTCAGGAGTGTTTCACAGGATTTGTTCAAGAACGGGGGCATAAAGCGACTGAAATGAGGGTTGGGATGGAGTTGAAACAGCACTAGCCATGACCCCTCTCTTCCTTCCCAATTTAGATCAGCTTCACTTGTCTTTTACCTGTTAGGATTTAAAATTTCATTCAAGCAAAGAGTACTGTGTCTAAAAATAGTTTGAAAATCTCTGATTTAGATCATCTTTTTGGTACCCTCTGGCCTAAAGGATCTTTGCACTTATATAAGAAATCCAAAATTTTATTTTTGCAAAGTTTTGCCAATGACAGTGGTCTATAACAAAAGTAGACCAATATTGGGATGTACAGAGAGGCCTAATGGTCAGCTTCTAAATTAGTTAAAGCTTCTTCAGGGAGCAAAGAAGAGATGCAGCCAGGCTGTCTTCGGTGGTAGAGTGATGGTGCTCAACCCTTTTTTTTAATTCTTTAAATTTTATTTTTAATCTCTTTATTTATTTTGAGACTGGGTTATAAGACTTGCTCATTTTTGTGTTTTTAGTAGAGACAGGGTTTCACCATGTTGGCCAGGCTTGTCTCAAACTCCTGACTCCATGGTCCTCCCGCCTTGGCTTCCCAAAGTGCTGAGATTACAGGTGTGAGCCACCGCTCCCGGCCCTTAATTTTTTTAAAACAAAATCCACCTGCTTCCCTGACCTAGAGTCTTGCTTTGTATCTGGTGAAGAACTCTGATGAGCCTTTCTATGGTGGGTAGTTCCGACTCACTGCAAGGCTTTTGTTTCACTGAGTATAGAGGTTTGGGGCCAGAGAGCTAAACTGACCAAGACATTAGATGGCGAGGCCACATGAGAGAAGGATTTGGAGAAGAAAGGGAGGGAGCCAGTTGATAGCTAAAAGGAATTTAGGTTGTAAAATGTATTCATTTCTTCAACAAATATTTATCTCAAAAAGCTCTCTCATGCCAAACTTTCTGCTAGGTGTTGAGGATGTAATGATGAATGGGACAGACACAGCACCTGCCCTCAAGCGTGGGAAGTCCCTTTCCCTGTGATGTCCAATGTCAACGCTCTCCACCCTCTCCCCCAAAATCTTCAGCAAAGCACACATTGCTCGCAAATGCTTGGTAGACGAGCTAGAGTGAGGAGACATAAGGAAATGCTGTCTTGTCCTGGGTTGGAAGGAAACAAAGCCAGAGGCTCCTCACAGGAGGCCCAACATGGGGCTTGCATGCTCTAGTGGGCCAGGTAGGGCTCCTTAGGCAGCCAGCATCCATGTCCTCCTTCTTATGGCAAGAGAACTCTGATTCGCTTTTGGAAAATTTCCTCTCTCCTGTTGAGGGTAGCCATAATGGGACTGTCAGTCAAATGTTTTTCCCTGAATTCCTAGCCACAGGAGAGGCACCAGGTCCAAGCTGGGTCAGTGAGTCTTGGGAGTCAAATCCTAAAAGGGAGAGATACAAGAATAGAATCAAAGATGAAGCTGGTTTAGCCCAGCAAGAGATGTGATGAGATCAATGCCTATTGCCTGGCTCCCTGGTCCCCCATCCATGTGAGGGTTCTCAGCAGGCCCTTAGAATCTGTGTGCTATTTTATATCCTTCCAATAAATCATCTTTGGTTTAACTTAGCGAGGGTCCTTTTTGGGTACCCACAGTCAGAAAACCCTACCTGATGCCTGTGATCATGAAAAGTTCCAATCCCTCCTCCCCAGTAAGGGGTCTGGGCACCTCCAAGAGAAAACTGGCTTAGAGCAGACGAGGGCCTGGCTGTAGAGACAGAGGCATCTTATTACATCCTTAGAGCCTACTTCGACATTAAGACAGTAATGATCAAAATCCAAAGGCTCCCTTAAGCTAACAGTGACTGCCCTTAACCAACAAGGACACTTAGAAGATGAGTGCCAGCCCTCAGGAAAAGGCCAACACACTGACAGAGAGAAAAGAGAGATCAGATTCATCTGGGTCAGGTTAAGGCTTCAAATGACACACTGAGCTCATTTCCTAAGCAATCCTTACGCCTAGCACCTAGATTTAATTCTGCACTCCCTGTGGGTCTCTCTGGCCGTGATGACATGGCAGGGGTTTCTCCTTCTCTCCAAATACATGTGAATTTGTACAAGCCACTGGGGAATTCCTCGGGGAAGAGAAAGCTAAATTTACATCTTCAATTAATCTTCCCAAGTGTTCTTGCCTGCCTTCACTCTGTACCAAGTCTCCTTTTGCCCAAATCACCCCAGTACTCATACCCATTAGCAGATTACACACTGCAGATAGAAGCTGCTTTGCTGCTCATTTTTTTTAAGTATTTTAATTTTGAGTCCGTTCTTTCCATTGTCTCTAACCTGTTCTAATATCCTGTTTCAGGGGATTAGGATTCCCTTAGATGAACAACAAAAAAATCATTCAATGATCCTGGGAGACTTGGCCATTATTAGCTCTCTCCCTAAGCAGGACAAATTCCTACGCAGGCCAAATTTCAGTTCAGTGCAAGAAACACTTAAGCACCTGTATGTGGCAGGTCTGTGCTATGCACTGGGAAACAGCTGTAAATAAGCTGCAGTCCCTGTCCTGAGGATGGTTACAAACCATGGGACGGATATTAAGCAAATGATCACAGGTGGGACAAGTGTCAAAAGCAGAGATCAGGGTGCCGGTGGCTATGTGAGGAGACATTTCACCTTGCCTGCAGGTCTAATAGCCCTCTCCTTGATGAAATGACATTTAAACTGGGCCCTAAAGGCTGGTGATACAATCAAGAGAATTGCTTCTTCCTCACTGGGGCCTTCTGCAAAGCTGTTCCCATTTCAGGAAGATGCCATATTTCAAAAGTTCATTTTCATTCAAGTGGATGGATTTGGAGCTCATAATGTTTTCTTCCACAGAAATATACTTGCGAATAGTGGCTAGGTTTCCAGGTTAGGATGCCAGCACCTAATTATCTACAATGGCTGTGGCACCAACAGCCAGAAATAGCATTTTACCCAGCTTGTGTGTGAAACACAGATCCAAGCCCTGGTCGCCAATGGAAACCCCTTCAAGAAAACCCTCCTCTTCCTCATTGAGTGCCAGTAATTCTGTCAGGGAGGTCCCTCTGATCCAGTCCCCAATCCCACTGCCTTGGTTTAAACCAACTCTTCCCTTAAACCTGCATCACAGCAACCAGTACAAAACGTGGTCGTCTTACCTCGTTTCTCCTCTTCCCAGCCTTCTCCCTCTACTCCCCAGGGGCAGCCAGCTACTTTTTTTGTTTTTTGTTTTGAGAGGAAGTTTCACTCTTATCATCCAGGCTGGAGTGCAATGGTACGATCTCGGCTCACTGCAACCTCCGTCTTCTAGGTTCAAGCAATTTTCCTGCCTCAGCCTCCCGAGTAGCTGGGATTGCAGGCATCTGCCATCAGGCCCAGCTAAATTTTTGTGTTTTTAGTAGAGACAGGGTTTCGCCATGTTGGCCAGGCTGGTCTCAAACTCCTGACCTCAGGTGATTCACCCGCCTCGGCCTCCCAAAGTGCTGGAATTACAGGCGTGAGCCACCACACCTGGCTGCCAGCTACTTTTTTTTTTGGAGACAGAGTTTCACTCTGTCGCCCAGGCTGGAGTGCAGTGGCGCTATCTCGGCTCACTGCAAGCTCCACCTCCTGGGTTCACGCCATCCTCCTGCCTCAGCCTCCCAAGTAGCTGGGACTACAGGCGCCCGCCACCACGCCCAGCTAATTTATTTATTTATTTATTTATTTATTTATTTATTTATTTATTTGTATTTTTAGTAGAGATGGAGTTTCACCGTGTTAGCCAGGTTGGTCTCGATCTCCTGACCTTGTGATCTGCCCGCCTCGGCCTCCCAAAGTGCTGGGATTACAGGCATGAGCCACCGCACCTGGCCTGCCAGCTACTTTTTAAAGACCAAACATGAAGGCTTTTCAACGTTCCCCACTGCCCACAGATTGAAGTTCAAGCAATCACACACAAGTTTTCCTGATACAAGCCCCCATCTATCTTTCTAGCCCCTTTCCCTGCCACTCCCTACCTGTATTCTACAGGTCCAGGCACACAGTTCTGTCTTCCCCAAAGTTCCTGCTCTTGCTGCTGCTGTTTCTAAATCCAGCTAGAATGAGTGACTTCCCCCATCTTGACCAGAACTCTCCATCAATCTTTCAAGACCTGGCCTCTCATCCAAGAAATTTACTTCCTTTTATTCTGGTAGTTTGGTGAAATTGTATTATAATGACTTGTTTGCTTATTCAACAAGTATGAGTCCCTACAATGGGCCCAGCTGACTGCCTCAGTAGAAAGGACACGTCATGAAGACAGAGACATTGTCTATTTGCATCTGCTTTGGCTTCCTTCACTGAAAAGCCGCAACAGAGGTCTCTACTCAAGAGTTGGGTTCATATCCTGTCTTTGGCACCTTCTAGCTTATTTGTTTTGTTGTTGTTTTTTGTTTTTGTTTTGGTTTTGATACGGAGTTTTGCTCTTGTTGCCCAGACTGGAGTGCAATGGCACAATCTCAGCTCACCGCAACCTCCACCTCTCGGGTTCAAGTGATTCCCCTGCCTCAGCCTCCCGAGTAGCTGGGATTACAGGTAAATGCCACCACGCACAGCTAATTTTTGTATTTTTAGTAGATACGGGGTTTCTCCATGTTGGTCAGGCTGGTCTCAAACTCCCAACCTCAGGAGGTCCACCCACCTCGGCCTCCCAAACAGCTGGGATTACAGACGTGAGCCACCACACCTGGTTGCTGCCTGATTTTAATCAAGAGATTTGAAGCTTACGTTTCCTTATCTGGAAAACGGGGATAATGCTATTTCACAAGTTTGTTTAAACACAAGTTCCCAAATCCAAGTGAACATCAGAATCACTAGGAACCTCAAAAATACGTAGAATGGGAATGAGCCAAGATAACTGCATTTTTTAAAAAATCTCAAGTTTAATGCTTGTGTATAGCCAGATTTTAAAAACCGTAAGTTGGAGGCTTTTTCACAAAGTACCTGGCACATTACTGCTCAGTGCCCAGGTGTGCCCCTGAACATGGGGTTCCTACTGGAACAAGCAGAGCTGATGTGAGATAAGGGGACCATACAGGAAGGAGCCTAGGCTTAAACCACACATATAAATCATGGGAAAGGCTGGGCACCATGGCTCAGGCCTATAATCCCAGCACTTTGGGAGGCCGAGGCAGGTGGCTTGCCTGAGCTCAGGAGTTTGAGACCAGCCTGAGCAACATGGTGAAACTCCGTATCGATCAAAAATACAAAAAATTAGCCGAGTGTGGTGGCACACAGCTGTGGTCCCAGCTACTCGGCAGGCTGAGGTGGGAGGATCATTTGAACCTGGGAGGCAGAGGTTGCAGCGAGCTGAGATCATGCCACTGGACTCCAAGCTGGGTGACAGAGTGAGATCCCATCTCAAAAAAGAAAGGAAGGAGAGAGAGAGAGAGGGAGAGAGGCAGGGAGGGAGGGGGAGGGAGGGACAGGGATGGAAAGTAGGGAGGGAGGGAAGGGTATGAAGGACTGAAGAAAGAAGTAAACACGGGACATGGTATTTCTGGCCAATTTTGATCACCAGTCACTCTGGAAGGCGAACAAGTGAACTGCCAATAAACCCATTTGCTCAGCCCAGCCTTCTAAGATACATACAGTATAAAGGCCAGAAAGGAGTAACTTCTTCCAAAGGTTAGTTATTCAGAGTGTTAAGTTACTGCTGAAAGTGTAAGAGGGGCAGGGACCTCAGAAACAGAGTTGGCAATAAACGAAGATGTTGGCAACTGCAACATTGCCTATTATTAGATCAGTGTCATTCAAAAGGTAGCTTAGAACACAGTGATACTGGCAACGTGTCCTTCTAAATAAGCAGGATCTTTTTCTATTGCTTCAGTATTTGCCCAGTAATAGAAGAGGGACATACATACAGCCTGATTCCTGTCACCTCACCTTGTGATGAGTGAAGTTGGCCTGCCGAAGGCCCAAGATACAGACTGGGAGTTCACCTTCGAGAAAAAAAAAAGGGGGGTCAGGAATGTCATGGCACTTGCTGTCTAGTCTGTGTGTGCCTCATGAGGAAATGGGATTAATCTAATTTTATAAAGTTCCAGGGCTCAGGTTCATAAGTAGAAGCTATAAAAATGCCATAAAGCATGCTACAAGCAGGTATGACTCCCCACTCAAAGTTAGGAAGCATCCTCCTTCATTAAAATGAAAACCCAGGAATTCTGCATCCAGAAATTAATCCAGCAAAAAATATTGGGTACTTCCTAAATGCTCTTCAAGAGATAACTGGTTACACAAATTATGTGATATCTAACAGACAGCAGAGCACGGACATGGAAACTTAACACAGACAACCTTCAAGTTGCACATTTTAATTTACAATTTTTACCAATAAAAAGAATTAGTTTACAAAAAGGGAAGTCCTTTATACAAAATAAGGATTTTTTTTTCCATTTGTAAAGAGAATCCACTGTCATGTTTTGCCTTGCCAAGTCAAAACTCAAATAGCTTGTTATTATTCCAGAAAGATAATCCAGACAAAATCAATAATGTCATCAGCTTCCTGACCATGGGTTTAAGAGGAATAACTTCATGAACATTTTGCCCTGAACTGAAGAGTTCTAAATACTTGTAAACCTTTAGGAAAAAACTGACTGCTCGCAGGCAGCTGACTGGTAAGATGGTACACCGGAGACTCCGGGTCACCCACCGTCAGAATATTCTTATACATACAGTGAGTCTGCACGCCTGTACAATGAGTGTACATGCAACATAATTGGAATAATGGCCTCTAAAATTTTACAAGTAAACTTTATTGTGGCCACAGATCAACAACAAAACATATGACAGTTAAGGGTCAAACTCTCCCCACCTATTTTATCATATAAATTAAATATGGAGAGGTACACACAAACTCTATTCAAAATGAGAAGCTGTTTGCCAACTCTCATTTCCTAGGATAACACACATCACACTGTTTAAGAGCAGGGGAAAGAATAGGCATACTGTTAGAGCACAATGTTTCCTGAAAAGAAACTGATCAAAACGTTTGAAGCCTTTTTAGTTGCCTCAAAGTATGACGGCCACCCAATACTGCTCCTAACAGTCTGCTTTCAGATAACGTCAAAAAATAAAATAACTGTGTGAAAAGCCACGGCCTTCAAAAAACTTTATTTGGTTATGAGCCAAGCTCTGATAGGAAAAGCCCACCTATGAAAAAAAAGTTGTGGGTATTTAAGCTGGTTGATTCACAGAGCTTGTACATTCATGACTCAAAATAACAGACCCTCAAACCCAAATGATTCTAAAGCCATTTCAACCTTAAATCATGTTATTCCCTTAGCTGTGCTTATATTAACTTTAAAAAATGATCTCCGTGCAGAGAGGAGCTGCACCTTCCTCACAATTAACTGAAACATGACCAAAAAATGGGGGATAGGCAAAAAAATGACATTTAAATAGCATATGAGGGTCTCTCCTCCTTTACTCAACGAACACATATCCAGAATGAGAATGAAATGGAATCAATGCCCAGGAGCCTCTCAAAGAGAGCATCTCCCTGTAGCCGACATGATCTGGATCCTCCTAACACAAAGCAACCCAACTACTCTGGGTACACAAAGCCAGTATGCCTTACATATGAAACGCAAAGGGGTTGCATCCCCCATGGTTGAAACCTAACCCCTGCGTTAGACACAACTCCACTAGTCTTGATCACTTAACTCAGGAAAAAAACACCCAGCAACAACCCTCATATCTCATTAATATCATCTGTGGCCCTCACTGACTCAGTGGTACTTTTTCATAAAAACATCTGAAGAGGTGGCAAATGGTTACAACGGATGTCAGGTCGAAGCAATTCCAAAAGCTGAGAAAGCGCTTCATCCGCTGCTTCAGTCTTCTCCCCCTATTGCTACAGTTCTGCCACCAAAAGGGGAAGATTGCGTGAATATGATTGTTGTGATCAAGCCTTGGCAAAAGTCAATAAATAAGAGAGCCTGTCAAGGGCAGAACAATTTTATGGGCAACCTCTTCTAGTTGCACATGTGGGGGCTGGGAAAAGTGGGAGGGAGGCATGTGTGCAAGAAAGAGATAAGGGTCCTTTTGAGAAGCGTTTGGTGACCCAGCCCCAGCTCCCCAGCTCAATGCCAGCAGACGAGGACCCGCTAAAACCCATTATTCAGATGGAAAGGGGAGAAGAGAAGACACCAAAAAATGTAGTCAGTTTTGCAATTTGCACAGTTGGTATTTGTTCTTCACAGCAGTAAGGACTTGAATGAGAATCGGGAAACTTGTGGAACACTTGTATTTGTCTTCAGGATTTAAAAAACTTTGTCTCGTACTGAAAGACTACATTCAGTGTGGGTCAGGTCCAACAGTGTTAGCTAGAACGCAGTTGTTAAGCGCACCCAGCACTGGGAGAAAATGTGGCTTGAGAGGAGCGGCTGCCTGAGGCCACCCCTTCACTGGTCTCCAAGTCGAAAGCCCTGGCCCCAGTTGTGTCTCCCGCCTCCGCCATTCTGATCAGCAGCTCGCCTCATGCTAGCAGGGGGCACACCAAATCCTGATACTCCTCCTCTCCTACTGGGCAGCCAGCGGTACCTGATGCAGAAAGACGGGGACACAAAGGGAGAGAAGAGAACAAAGTCACTTCTACATAGTTATCTGACCTCCGAGAACACCTCCCTCTCCTGCTGTTCCCATGGCACTTTTCATGTTGAAGGCGATGAGGGACAATGTCTTATTTAACTTTGTGTTTTCAGTACTCAGCTCCATGACCTGACCACAGAAGGCATTCGTTTTTCATGTTTCTTAAATGTATTCAGATTTCAGCTAAATTCACACTCTGAACGTTTTTTTCTCCACTTATAAAAGTAATCCATGCAGAACAGTATGGAAACAAAAATATTACACCCACAAGCCCAGCAACCAAAGAATGACTGATAGCATCTTGGTATATCTAAATACGGCTCAAACTGGATCAAAGGATACAAAATACATTCACTTTCAAAGGCCAAATCCACAGCCTGCGTGTTTGAGCCTTGCACAGCATTTCTAAAAGGCTCTCAGCTGAGCCCATCAAAGGAGACGGGGGAAGAAGGCTTTCTATGTTGGAAGTATGGGTATGTTTTAAAATGTATTCAGAATCTGCCTTCCAGGTACATTCTTCCCTTCTCACGGACGGTAGGAGAGCTGGGGCCCCAGAAGGTTACATGATTTCCCACCTTAAAATTCATAAACTAAGAGTTCACAGAACAGCTAAGAGAATTTAAACTCAAGCCTACACTCTCAGTAGTATTTTCCAACTATTTCCCATCCTTGACTCTTTTATTACTGAACTAAGAATGTGTTTAAACCTATTCCACTTAGCAGATCCTAATGTTTAAAATTTTGCTTGAAGGCAGAGAGGATGATCTGACACCTCTGCTTAAACCCTTCCTGGCAGCAAGAGTAAGTCATGACAAGTGACTTGTCCACAGCAGAAACCCTGAAGAGGACAGGCTTTATACTTGACCTCATACAAGAGCAGCTACTCTGTGAACTTACTCAGCGAGCATTACCTTACACCAGGTGCTGCCTGCTTATCAATTCATTTGATCTTCACAACAACCCCATGAGGTAGGCATTACTATTACTCCTGTTTTATAAACAAGAAAATTGAGCCAACACTGAGTGAAGCGCTTCAAAAGTGACAGGATTCCAACCCAGTGAGCCTGGCTCCAGAGCCTGCACCCTGCACTACTTGTTATACTACATGCCTCCTGCCTGGGAAGGGACAGCAGTCAGTGACTGGAGTCTGTTTACATCATACTCAATACCTTCATGCCTCTTCCCAAAACAGAAAACAACCCGCTTTATTTATTTATTTATTTATTTATTTATTTATTTATTTATTTATTTATTTTGAGACGGAGTCTCACTCTGTCACCAGGCTGGAGTCAGTAGCACGATCTCAGCTCACTGCAACCTCTCCCCGTCCTGGGTTCAAGTGATTCTCCTGCCTCAGCCTCCCGAGTAGCTAGGATTATGGGCGCCCACCACCATGCCCAGCTAATTTTTGTATTTTTAGTAGAGCCAGCGTTTCACCATGTTGGCCAGGATGGTCTCGATCTCCTGACCTCATGATCCGCCCCTGTTGGCCTCCCAAAATGCTGGGATTACCGGCGTGAGCAACCACGCCCGGCCAACAACCCCCTTTAAACACAAAATTTAATGTGTACAGGGAAGATATAAGTACTCTAAATGGAATGGAAAATGGTGATACAAATGTATCAGCATTCCATTTAGAAAGGTAGTTATACCTTCTTATACTCACCTCCTCCATTTTAAACAAATACAGCTTTACCATTAAATCAAAATGTATTTTCCAAGTGCTGGTTTCTCAACATCCATGCCTTCTGGTACAATAATATTCCTCCAAAGTACATGATAAAATAGAACACTTACAGAAGGCAATGCTAGGGCTGTCTTGCTTTGCTACTCACTCTAAGACAATATGGAAGCCATCTCTACTGATTAAGTAGATAGTGAAATTAAATGCAAATAATTAGTATAAAAAGATACCCAATTATACATAATCAACAAAAATTTATGGTAATTTCAAAGCAGTTATTGCTTTTGCAAGGAGCTATATTTTGTCATCTGATCTTTATGCAAAATTTAGCAGAAGGACTTCCACCAACAGAGAAAGTTCAAGTGGAAGGCAGGCTCCAGGGCTCTGCTGATTTTGCCACTAGAATCTTGTATCCTGTGTTGCCCACAACTGAGAAGTAGCTACAAGCCGTTAAGTTAGAATATGGCCATTTAAAGTAAAGTAACTGTTGGCTGCCCCCCAAAAGCACCAAGCTTTTTTTAATTGATGCATCTGCCATCCTACTTGATAAACCTAGATCAGAAAGCCAAACCTGCTGTTATTATGTCCTTTGATAATTAGAAACCAGATTGGTCATTTGTTTTTTTAGCCTGAAGGCAATTCAAGGCTCAGAAGAGAAACAAGTTTCCTTTTATTCTCTTAAAGAAAAACACACACACCACAACCACCAATATGGTATATCTCTGTAAATTACAGTTCACAATTTGAAAAGTCTTTGAAAAACATACCCCTACCCTATAAAAGGAGGGGGAGAAAGAGGAGGCCTGCTCAAGTTTTACTGCCCTCATTGATCCCTTAGAAGAATGACAGAACTGCAAAACATTAAAATTAGCAAGATGTGAAAGGGTTTGGTTTGTTTGTTTTTTTAAAGCTTTTAAATGCAAGCTATTACTGCATATCCCTGATATGAGATTAGGCGTGATTGTCAGGCAGGCTGTGACACCCAGATGGTGATTTAACTGGTCCCTTCTTCGACAGCCTTTTTGCCTCACTGACAGAATGGTCACATGACTATTACATGCTTCTATGTGTGTGCGCATCTCCTCTCAGCTCATCAAAATCCTGCTCTCCTACCCCCACCTTCAGGAATATGGCAGCTAGCTTTACTTATGGAGAACCCATTATGTGCTTCCCAACGGTGCATCTTACCTCATGCAGTCTTGTGAGACAGTGGTTTCCCCCACAATTTACAGACTTGAAGACTGAAACCTGGAGGCTTGATTAAGTAACTTTCCCAGTATAAAAACTGCTATCTGAGGGGACTGAGATTCAAACCAAAGTTTGTCTCAAAAATCAAAGCTGTTGCCCTTAGCATCCTACTTCAGTAAACCCTAAAAGCAGACAAAGAGCACAAACTCCCAGGGGGTTGGGACCATACAAACCTCAAGGCTCTCATTTTAACTCTGAACAGTCCTGTAAAATGGCTACTCCATAGTATTTAATATAAAAATGCTTAAAATTGCTGACTAACAAGCTAACTTACCCTTCCTTGGGCAAAATCATGGGTAAAAAACTGATGGGCCAAGAAAAGAGACCCCACTATCCTATGACTCTGCCCATTCCCCAGCCCACTGCTTCGCACTCTGGAGCTGCATCGGGTCCCTTGGCAGGCTCAGTGGGCTGAGAAGCCTCCTGTAATGCTGGAACCTAGCTGTCAGTGGTCCCTGGCTAAAAGAGTAACAAGAAGGCAATGGAGCCAAGGCTTTAATGCCTGACTTCCTGTGACTATGTGACGAGGATAAGTCATTTGTTGCCTTAGGTTACTCCATCAGATGGGGCATGGGGCTAAATCATACTCCTCATGGAGCTCTTATTAGGATGCATTAAGAACACAGGCACTAAAATGTTAGATGAGACAGGACAAAAACACTTACAAAAACTGAGGTGTGGATAGAAAATTTCTTCCTCCCAAGTCCATTGGGTATCTGAACATTAGGAAAAAATAAAGATGTCCAACCAGATTTCCAATAAGCTCATTGATTACCCTGCAAAGAGAGCCAAATGAGTTTAAAGACATTCAAGCAATATAGTGAAACGAACCAAGTTTTAACTAATATCATAAAGAAGAGAGCCTTCAAGGCAGACCATTTAGTCCCTGGGAGTCTGTGAGAGCTGACAATGAGCCCTTTTGTAGTCCAAGTGGCAAATGCATTCTGAGGGAAACGGGAAATCAGTCCTGCTGAACCAATGAGGCCCGCCACTCTTCAAGGCCAGCAGCCCCTCCGACATCTCTTTCAAGCACCAGCCCATCCTCAAAATATTGTTTTTGCTACTTCCTGCCTCAAGAGTTGGGGAAGTTGTAAAGCATGCTTCTGAATGCTTTCAGTCATGAATACTGTATTGATAAAATGTGGGCAAACATGAAGGCTACCAAGAGAGAAGCGTGGGAGTAAGGAAAAGAGGAACAATAAATGCCTATTCCCCCTTTCCTGGAACTATTAAGCACTTCTCTCTTGCGTCTTGTACCCTTGAGTGTAAGACACCACAGAGATCACTTAGGAAAGCTGACTTGCACCCTGAAATCAACGCTGACCTTCTTCAGTTTTCCCATGGCTTACACACAGGTCACCTCAAGAGTGTATAGATCTACTGTTACTATTACATATCCTGTTTGTCTTCACCTGCAACATGATTCCTGTCAGGGACAAATCAACACCTGCAACTACTTTAGACTTCGCCTTCCTGGCTGGAAGAGCAGCTTTACCAAGTTCAGAACATGCTTTGCTCTGAACAGTCCACTCTATTCATTCTCTTCTCCCCAACAATATGCAGAAGTAGTCAGGATCACACAGAGCAAATATGTCAGATATATGAAGAACCAGCACTATAAAAATCGATTGAAATATTAAAAAGTAGTTTGTAGTATAAGAAATGGGAGTTCTGGTGGGGTGCAGTAGCTCATGCCTGCAATCCCAGCACTTTGGGAGGCCAAGGCGGGAGGATCATTTGAGGTCAGGAATTTGAGACCAGCCTGGGCAATATGGCGAAACCTCATCTCTACAAAAAATACAAAAATTAGCTGGGTGTGGTGGTGCACGCCTGTAATCCCAGCTACTCGGGAGGCTGAGGCATGAGAATTGCTTGAACCTGGGAAGCAGAGGTTGCAGTGAGCCAAGATCGTGCCACTGAACTTCAACCTCGGTGACAGAGCGAGACCCCATCTCAAAAAAAAAAAAAAAAAATAAGTAAATAAATAAACAGAAAATATGAAGAAATGGGAGTTCTTAGAGAAGCTCCATCTTAGTATCCTCCCTTTAAAATTCTGACTGGATGAATTAAAGGTATTCCTAGGTCTAGTTCTAATTCCTGACCAATAGACTAGATATTTGACCCTGGTTGGCCAAAAGCTCTGTATTATCAGCTAGGCACGGTGGCTCATGCCTGTAATTCCAGCACTTTGGGAGGCCAAGGCAGGCAGATCATTTGAGGTTAGGAGTTTGAGAACAGCCTGGCAAACACAGTGAAAGCCCGTCTCTACTAAAAATAAAAAAAAAAAAAAAAAAAAAAAATAGCCGGGTGTGGAGGCGGGTGCCTGTAATCCCAGCCACTCAGGAGGCTGAGGCAGGAGAATCGCTTGAACCATGAGGCAAAGGTTACAATGAGCCAAGATCGCACCATTGCACTCCAGCCTGGGCGACAAAAGTGAAACTGCATCTCAAAAAAAATTTTAAAAAAAGGTTCTATATTATGAATCCACTTGCAAAATTATATCCTATCTAAGAATCTGGATTTCTATGACTGATCGGCAGTCTCCAAGGCATTCTGGAAATGCCTTAAGAATATAAGACATAGTAATTTTATACATAGCTCTTAGAGGAGTCAACTCAGACAAAAATTAGGTCTCCGTCAATCTGAATAGTGAATCCAGAAATACATATTTATTCCTATACACACATAGGAACACACTGTGTGTAACAATAAGTTAACAAAATCACAACCATTCAATGTTAAATGTGCTTAAAGCCCCGCAATCTAATCAATTCCATCGAAGTAAAATTATCCCATAAGTACAAGGTTCTAATGCATCAATGTTGGGATTCTTTAAAGTTGTATAAAGGTTAGAGAAAGATAAAAACTAATGGAAATTTCCCAAGGATTAGTTTCCAATTAAATAAATCTAATATCACTTACGAGCCTCCGATGATATAGTTGAATCCAAGGATAACCCAGGGTAAATAGCAGGCCTAGGATGGAATAAATATATGCAAATGTGAGTAGCCACACCTGACGAGGACACAGCTACTACTGGGACTAAAATGGGTAAGGATACACTGACAAGGGCTTTATATAAATCCTCTGGAAGGTCACTGCAAAATTTCTCAGATCAATCTAGCATTATTCCCACTATACTTAAACCTTCCTATCTAAAACTAGACTTACTTGTGTATTTGTAACTGGAAGGACACAGTACTTTGCCCACAGGTCTGCTGCAATACAGGCCCTGCTGAATTGCTATTAACAAACAGCTTCAAAAAGCAGATGAGTGTCCCACAGATGCTACTAAAAGCAAGACCCATGAGAGAATCACACTAAGATTCCAGCCAACAAATTGTTACAAATAAAATAAACATACCCCGTCTTTTCAAGTTCTTCTTTTATATAACTTGCAAAATTACTCTGAATTTTTATCTCATCACATATTGATATCTTAAACTAATACTGTCCCAAATAAGAAAGCTCTCCAGATGAACATTTGAGCCCCTTACCAAATCCAAGCCATCATATCAAGAGCTAAAGGAGTTGCAAGAAACTTCACAAACCAGGAAAGAGAGGGTTATACTTAAATAACTTTACAGCTACATGTGGTAAGTACTAAAGAGAAACACAAAGTATTGAAAAAGCCCAAAGGTAAGATGAATTCTAGGCAGGAGACTCAGGAAATATGTTCAGTTCCAATTCAAATTAAGAATGGGTACGATTTATACAAAAAAGAGAATCAAGATGTTACAGGTGGAAAACTGTGAAAGAATGTACAAAGAGAAGTGTTTGGGGGCAAAAACAGTCTGTTTCAGCTACAGTATAAAGCAAATAACAGGGAATGAGGGAGTGATAAGAACTGATTTGTAAAGGCAGGGTTTCACATGAGTTCTCTCTCCTTCTCTCTAACACAGACACATAAGATCACTCAGGGACATATCCCTGAGGGGCCTGAGGTAGAGAGGGAGTGAAGAAACAAAGGCCAGCAACAGACTCCAGGTTGGCTAATTAAATAGAGCTGGGATTGAGGAGGGCAGAAAGGGGCTTGCCTATGGTACACTGCTCTGCAGTGACCTCTTCTGGGTGAGTCAGAAAGTACATCTCTGGACTGAAGAGGGATTTCTGCAAAGACAAATGAAAAGGACACTTTTCCAATCAAGGTAAAGTACCTTAAATCGTGTTCCAAACCAAAATGATACAATCATGTCTCTGTTCAGCTGGGCCCAGACATAAAGTACTGACATGATCAGAGGAATCATCAGCAACTGCAAAAGGAGTCGACATGTAAAAACCAAGCTCCAGAGGCACATAAAACCGTGTACATCTACTATGCTTTTTACCCCTCCTCTTCACAACAATCCTCACCTGGGTAAAGGGAAACTCAACCGATCAGAACTATAAATTGATCCTATTATTTATCATACAATGAATACTACAAAATCCTATGATAAAATACAACAAAACTACATCATTTTAGATGGATTCAGAAATGTAAGAGTCAAGCTCTGTTATTTACAAAAAGCAACAAAGCATTACCATATAATCTCAATTTTTAAAAAACATCCATATACATGCCTAGAAATACTAGACAACCATTACCGTCACATGCCTAGAAAATACTAGACAACCATTATTGTCAATGTTCAAACACCAAAAAGAGGCCAGAAATGAGCAAGGAAAGCAATGATTTAGATAACTCATGTAAGAGCCTCAAAGATTTAGCTGACTTAAGATCTTCAAAATAAAACAGCTGTAGGCCAGGCACAGTGGCTCATGCCTGTAATCCTAGCACTTTGGGAGGCCAAGGCAGGCAGATCATGAGGTCAGGAGTTCAAGACCAGCCTGACCAACATGGTGAAATCCCATCTCTACTAAAAATACAAAAATTAGCCGGGCGTGGTGACACGTATCTGTAATCCCAGCTACTTGGGAAGCTGAGGCAGGAGAATCGCTTGAATCCGGGAGGCGGAGGCTGCAGTGAGCCGAGATTGAGCCACTGCACTCCAGCCTGGGCAACAGAGCAAGACTCTGTCTCAAAAATAAACAAATAAATAAAACAGTTGTAATTCTATAATTTCAAAATATCACGTAATTAACCCCATAGTTAATGCAATTTCAACTTCTGACAAAGGCCACTAACACTGTATACATATATATAAATATATATTTTTAATTATACTTGAAGTTCTAGGGTACATGTGCACAATGTGCAGGTTTGTTACATATGTATACATGTGCCATGTTGGTGTGCTGTACCCATTAACTCGTTGTTTACATTAGGTATATCTCCTAATGCTCTCCCTCCACCGTCCCTCCCCACAATAGCACCTGGTATGTGATGATCCCCTTCCTGTGTCCAAGTGATCTCATTGTTCAATTCCTACCTATGAGTGAGAACATGCGGAATTTGGTTTTCTGTTCTTGCAATAGTTTGCTGAGAATGGTTTCCAGCTGCATCCATGTCCCTACAAAGGACACGAACTCATCCATTTTTATGGCTGCATAGTATTCCATGGTGTATATGTGCCACATTTTGTTAATCCAGTCTGTCACTGATGGACAATTGGGTTGATTCCAAGTCTTTGCTATTGTGAATAGTGCTGCAATAAACATCGTGTGCATGTGTCTTTATAGCAGCATGACTTATAATCCTTTGGGTATATCCCCAGTAGTGGGGTGGCTGGGTCATATGGTATTTCTAGTTCTAGATCCTTGAGCAATCGCCACACTGTTTTCCACAATGGTTGAACTAGCTTACAGTCCCACCAACAGTGTAAAAGTGTTCCTATTTCTCCACATCCTCTCCAGCACCTGTTGTTTCCTGATTTTTTTAATGACTGCCATTCTAACTGGTGTGAGATGGTATCTCATTGTGGTTTTGATTTGCATTTCTCTGATGGCGACTGATGATTTGAAACATATAAAAGGGCAAATAGATAGTTTAAAGGGACACTTACCTGCATATCCATTGTTAAGCCAGTAATCTTGGTTTGTAAAGTTAAAGATCAGACATAAAAGAAGCATTCTGTACCTAGTCAAGACTGATGTGTTTATTTTCCCCCCACTTAAAAGTTCATTTGGCCAGGTGTAATTTGGCTTATGCCTGTAATCTCTGTACTTTGGAAGGCCAAGATGGGAGGATTGCTTGAGGCCAGGAGTTCCAAACCAGCCTGGGCAACACAGCAAGACCCCATCTCTAATTTATATACATATTTTTTTATTTAAAAAATTTTTAAGTTAATTCCAGTGTTCTGAAGGAAAATACTTTTCTATAGTTCAGATTGCTTAAAACGGTCCACAACACAAAGGTATCTAATCTTCATTATGCATATTTCATTCGACGATACCATGACAAGAACACAGTAGAAATCGACAGCTTCAGCCTATGACTTAGTCTGGTCACCCGGCATTCTTTTCCTCTGCTATTGCATTTTAACGTCTCTCCTTCAAATAAAGGATAAAGATGTCTGTAGCCTTTGAAGGAAATAATCATTCTACTTACATTCTCAGGGCTCTATAGCATGGTTAAAGTCCAAAACATTTTTTTCCTTGCCTTAAAGGAGGGCAAAGGGCATCCACAGTACCACATTTTCTGGCCCTTGGCCAAGTTTAAATGGAAGCTGAGCCCAAAGGCAATTTTGAGCTCACCAATTTTGCACAGGACCTGGGACATCAAGAGCTGCTGTGCTCTCACCATCTGTAAGAGTCCTGCAGTTGGAGGGCGGCTGACAACTGCTATTGATACAAAGCAGAGAAACGTACTGTGTCCCTTCCCAGAGCTGGGTACTTTATAGAGGGACTGAATTACTATGTAGGACCCCAGAGAAGGACAAAAATGAAGTCAGAAAAGGATGCTGGTTGTAAATTAATTTTCTGATAAGGACCACAGATTTCAAAAGCTGTTTCATGGCACGGACTCTCTTTGTGCCTCAGTCAACAAGCTGTCACACATGAGAACACAAAGAACTGGGAACAAGAAGAGGGAACAGTCATAAAACTACTCAACCAAAGGTGGGAAAAAAAATCCCACAAATGGTAAGACAACGCATAACTCAAAGGCTATGTGATTTACTACAGCTTTTTTTCAAAAAAACTTTAATTATTCTTATTAACTGCAGTCAACCAAGATGCAAATATTGTAATTTGAAATGTTTACATAATACGGTCTATTTCCCCAAACCTGGAAAAAACTGGTTTTATTTCTGGCCCAAAATCACAGACTGAAGGATACCACGATGCAAATCCAGTTAAAGAGGAGCATGAATAAATAGTCTGCTGGCCTCCCATCAAAAGCTCCTGGAAACAAAAACAAGCCAAATGTCATGGTTCAGAATTTCAGAACAAAGTAACATCTACATAGAGAAACACTTCAAAAAGTTATAGAAAAAGCCAAAATGAGAACATTTTAAAAACCACTCGTCTCTAGAAAAGTGAATTTTTTAAAATATCTAAACAATGTCCCCAATAAAGCCCTGAATCAAAGTTACCTGAATAAGGTTAATCTATGCTCTCCTAACTGAATTCCAGTAAGTGACATGCTCTGACTACCATAGGCTAAAATAGATGCAGAGAAAGTACAGTCAATTCCACGGCTACTGAGCCCTGCATCCCAAAGACCAGTGAGGCCCCCCAAGCTCCTTCCCAGCCTGTCAGCCTTTCCTTCTTGGCTCTCACCGTGACCTGAAGGCCGCATTCAGGATGACATGCTTGATCCCTGTCCTCCTCCACTAGACTGTAAGCTCTGTCAGAGGAGCAACCATAGCTGTTTTGTCTCCTGTTGTGTCTCCTCCAGCATGGCTATGCTGGGAGGCACTTACCATTATTATTAGAAACACAAACACACACACACAACCCCCTGTACCACACTGGCCTTAGATACTGAAAAAGAAAGTCTCTGTCTTCCAGAGACTTACATTCTACCACGGGAAAACAATGTGGGGGAAGGAGTGAATAAAGCGTCCCAAAACCTTTCCATAGCCTCTGACTCAGTCCTCATACTGCATCTGGAAGGGAGAACGGAAAGACCTATGACCTGCTTCTTACAGATGTGGAGTTAAAGTCACATGACCAGAGTCACACAGCTTGTTAGAAGCAGAGTGACATCAAATTACTAGCACAGTGCTGCTGTCACTGCGCCATATGCCTTACTGGGCAGAATAATCAACAACGGGCTCTCTTATAAGCATGATTCCTAATGCCTTTGGTTAGAAGACTTTAAGAGAAGCAAAAAAAAAACAAAAAAAAACAGAAATGACTGTAAGATCACTCTAGCTTGAAAGTTACTTTCCCTCCCCACTCCACACCCCCTCACAGTTACATGATATAGCTAGTCAATTTAAAAAAAGAAACCCAACAAGTGTCAGCAAGGCAGAAAGATATATCTAAAACAAAATAGGTTTCCAGCAAAAGTGTCTTCTACTCTCCTTTATTTCTCCCTTGATACCTCAAAGCACACTTCAGTCACAGTGTTAAGCAGGCCTAATGCTAGAGGATCACAATGATGAATCAGAGCTGAAATTCTAACACAATTTCTGAATTTTAATAATAGCTGTGCTTCTTTTGATGTGGCTTTGGCTGTCTGATTCCTAAGGAGTCTTTAGACTGAGTACTTAAAATATTGTAATCATATAAATTACAGTACTATATTATCTGACATGCTTGCAACTCAGAATTTACAAATTAACTGGTTTCAAATTACAGTCTTCCAGTTCAAATCAGAAACCTCATAAATAAGTCAACTCTGCTATATACCTAACAATTTAGCCAGGAGGGAAAATATGCAGGTGGCAAACATTTTGTCAAGATGTTAACTTAAAGCTATGTGGCTGAGAGAAAACTGGGGATCCGTGAACCTAGGTTCCAGTCCTAACTGCATTAACTCAAAAAGCTTTGCGACTTTTGAGACATGTCACCACCACTCCAGATCACTGTTTTCTTATCTATAAAATAAGAGCATTAAGTAGAATGATCTCAAAAGCTCCCCTCCATAAGTTCATAGCAGCTATTATTCATAATGGCCAAAAAATGAAACCAAGTCAAATGTCTATCAACTGACGCCTGAATAAACAAAATGAGGTATGTCCATACGATGGAATCTTAATTGGCGATATAATGGAATGAAGTACTGACACATGCTCTATGGAAGAATCTTGAAAACATTATGCTATGTAAAAGACATAAGTCACAAAAGGCAACAAAATGATTTTAAGAAATGCCCAGAACAGGCAAATCTAAAGAGTCAATAAGATCAGTGGTTTTGGTCGGGTACAGTGGCTCACACCTATAATCCCAGCACTTTGGGAGGCTGAGGTGGGCGAATCACCTGAGGTCAGGAGTTTGAGACCAGCCTGGCCAACATGGTAAAACCCTGTCTACTAAAAATACAAAAATTAGCTGGGCGTGGTGGCACGTACCTGGAGTCCCAGCTACTCAGGAGCCTGAGGCATGAGAATCGCTTGAACCCAGGAGGCAGAGGTTGCAGTCAGCTGAGATCATGCCACTGCACTCCAACCTGGGTGACAGAGTAAAACTGTATCTCAAAAAAAAAAAAAAAAAAAGAGTGGCCATGGAATTATTACAATTTAGGTTTAAAAATAGCATTAGAATTATTTTTCAAGTCCTTATAGTTCAGAGTTAAATTCTGAAATATTTACCAATGAAATGTCTGGCATTTTGCTTCAAAAAATCAGGGGTGGAGGACAGTCATAGATATAAATAAAACAAGATTGGCTATGAGGTAACTATTAGAGGTGATAACCATTAGATGGTTAAGCAGGGTTCGTACTGACATACACTACAACAGGGATGAACCTTAAAAACATTGTGATAAGTGAAAGAAGTCAGTCACCAGAGGACATATGAAATGTCCTGAATAGGTGAATCCATAGACACAGAAAGTAGTTTAGTGGTTGCCAGAGGCTGGGAGGAGGGAAAGAGGAGGGTAAACTGTGACTGCTTTGGCTTTTTTAGGAAGTAATGAAAATGTTCTAGAATTAGATTGTGGTGACAGCTGCATAACACTGTGAATATACTAAAGATCACTGAATTGTACACCTTAAAATGGTTAAAATGATGAATTTTATGTTATGCGAATTTGGTCTCAACAAAAAGAAAAAGGTTCATTGACTTTTCCCTCCACTTTTTCATATGTTTGAAAATTTTCCAGAATAAAATTTTAAATAACTGATCATAGATCATCCACACTTAATCTATTTTACTACTGAGATAACATTTACTATCAATATAAAAAAATTACTCCAGCTGGACACAGTGGCTCACACCTGTAATCCCAGCACTTTGGGAGGCCAAGGTGGGCAGATCTCTCAAGCCCAGGAGTTCAAGACCAGGCTGGGCAACATAGTGAAACCCCATCTCTACAAAAACACAAAAGTCAGCCAGGTGTGGCAGTTTAACACCCATACTTGTAGCTACTAGGGAGGCTAAGGTGGGAGGATCACTTGAACCCAGGCAGTCAAGGCTGCAGGGAGCCACGACCGTGCCACTATACTCCAGCCTGGGTGACAGAATAAGACCCTGTCTCAAAACAAACAAACAAAAAAAAATTACTCTAACAAATTAATCCTCAATTAAGTTATACCAGAAAGGTAGACTGCTAAGCACTCAGTATCACAATGGGTCCAACTGGAACAAAGGAGAATAAAAATCACATATTCTGGTAGATTTAAAGATCAAACCCCTGACATGGTGGTGAGAGGACTGGTCGTCAGTTTCACTTCTGCCAAGTTACTTCACTTCCTTGAATCTCCTATTCATCTTTTGGTAAAACTCAGGAAATAAACTAGGTTTCTCCCAATAGTAATATAATAGTCTATGACCTTATACTTTGTATTAATACAATTTCTTTATTTTGAAAAAGAACCTAGTAGCAAATGCCAATTTAAGGAAAAATGTTACTTGACATCAAATAGCCATCCTACTATTTCCCTGCAGTGATGAGGCTGATTCACAATTCTCAACCACATGAACACTGACTTACATTTAAGGGTGGTTCAGAGTTCTCTACCCTGAGGTAACAGCCAGCAAGTTTATAAAGTCTCTGAAGTCAGTCAGCCTTTTCAAAATCATTTAAATTTAACAAAATTATATCCATACTGTAACACAGCGTACTGATGCATTGTTTCTTTAGTGTAAGCAACTCAGAAAAGCATATAAGGTATCGTAGGAAATAAATGACAATTCAGTAAGATTTTTCGAATTTATCCATAATATTACGTAGGTTGGCTGGGCGCGTTGGCTCACACCTGTAATCCCAGCACTTTGGGAGGCCGAGGCAGGCAGATCACTTGAGGTCAGGAGTTTGAGATCAGCCTGGCCAACAGGGTGAAACCCCGTCTCTACTAAAACTACAAAAATTAGCCAGGTATGGTGGCAGGTGCCTATAATCTCAGCTACTCAGGAGGCTGAGGCACGAGAATTGTGTGATCCCGAGAGGCAGAGGCTGCAGTGAACTGAGATGGCACCACTGCACTCCAGCCTAGGCAACAGAGCAAGACTGCCTCAAAAAATAAATAAATAAATAAAATATTACATTGGTATTCATACCTGATAAACTATTATATATCATTAAATCTTGGTTATATACTGTACTTTAGAGTTGAGTTTTTCAATTGGAGAACAAATCTAGGCTTTTAATTACATAAATTAGTGTTTTTCAACCCCAATCTAGGAGACATATATACTCCAGCCCAATTCTGCACTGAAGGACAAGGACTGCTGCAAAAGAAATGAGTGAGACTGCCAAAATAAATGAGAGGCATACAGCTTAGCCACTAAGGAGATGGACAAGACATGTCAACCTCTGATCTGCTACTTTTTGCATCTATAAAATGGTAACACTGCTACTTATACCTCAGGATGTTGTGAGAATTAAAAATTGAATAAGCTAAGTGCCTGGTGCAGTCCCAGCACAGTCACTGAGCATTTACTATCAATACCCAGTTTCTTTTTGTAATGCTAACTGCCCTCCAAATTCCTCCAAAGAAAACACATAGATTAGTAAATGAGAAAGAAACAATACTTAAAACAACTATGGGTAACATACCTGTTTCCAGTCGTGTAGAATACTGATATAAGAAATACAAATTGACCAAATAAAGAAATCCAGTTCCTGGACCCACAGGGAAATAAAAGGTGGCAGTGATTGGCCTCCAAATCTGTCCAGATCAAAATAAACACAGCTGTTAGTTTCTGTAAGCCTGGTTATTTTTTTCCCTTTTAACTAAACAAAATTAACCCCTGCAAAGCATCCTCCTCAATGAGAGGTATGAAAGTGATACTACCAACACAATTCAAGAAAACAGCTGAAGAAAAGTGTTCACACCAGTTACGATCACATTAATCTGCAAATCAATGGAATAAAACGACATCATAAAATAAGCAACAAATATTTCTAAACAAGTTGAAACAAAATCCATACTATATGAGTACATGATCAGTCTTTACTAAGATCAGGCATACAAGTAAGCCTACATCAAAAAATGAATTACAAAGGCTTAATTTCCAACAGTACAGTAATGCCTCTATTTAGGGAAAGAATATTCTAGAATGACAAACCTTGTCCAAAAATGCCACAAAGGCAGAAGTAAAACAACAATTTTTTATTCAAACCAATGCACTAAATAGGCAATAGGGGCACTTTTTCTTTAAAAACATTTCCCTGAAAAAACAAAACATAAGAAGGGTCTAAAGTAATAAGTAGGCCAGGTTCAGTGGCTCATGCCCTGTAATCACAGCACTTTAGAAAGACGAGGCAGGCAGATCACCTGAGATGAAAAGTTCAAGACCAGCCTGGCCAACATGGTGAAACTACATCTCTACTAAAAATATAAAAATTAGCCCGGTGTGGTGGCAGGCGCCTGTAATCTCAGTTACTTGGGAGGCTGAGGCAGGAGAATCGCTCCATCTCAAAAAAATTAAATTAAATTAAATTAAATTAAATAATAAAGTAACAAGTAAGCCTCATTCCCAACTTCCAGTCTCCCAGTTCCAACAACAGCTGATCAGTGTCCTGTATTTCCTCTAAGAAACACATGTTACTATTACTCATTCTTCTTTATTCTACTCTATATGGCACTGTTTTATACCTTGGTTCATTCCCGACAAAATATTTTAATTGGTTTCACAGTATTCCTTGTATGTGAATGTCTAAACTTTTGTTTAAACTGTTACAATGCCACAATGAATATTCCTGTAAATCCTCTTTATATGTGCATATACAGAATAAGTTCCTGTCAATAAATCTGCTAGAGCAACAGACATAAGCATTTATTTTGGTAGATACTGCCAAATGCCTACAAAAATGTCTGCTCGATTTATACTTCCTCCTAAAAAGTAGATGACTGCCTGTCTTCTCTCCATACTCTCACCATTTCATGTATTATATATTCACCAATCTGAAAACTAATTTTTATTTGCATTATGAGAAGTCAAGCACCTTCTCATGTTTTAAAAACCTGAGCATTTCCTTTATTCATCTGTTCTTCTGGATTTACATTTCTTTTTTTTTTTTTTTTTTCCCCGAGATAGGATCTTGCTCTGATGCCCAGGCTGGCGTGCAGTGGCATGATCTTAGCTCACCACAACCTCCACCTCCCACACTCAGGTGATTCTCCCACCTCAGCCTCCCGAGTAGCTGGGACTACTAGCACGCACCACCACACCTGGCTAATTTTTATATTTTTTGTAGATACAGGGTCTCATGATGTCGCCCAGGCTCGTCTCAAACTCCTGAGCTCAAGCAATCCCCCTGCCCTGGCCTCCCAAAGTGCTGGGATTACAGGCATGAGCCATCGCACCTGGCTGTATTTCTTCAGACATTATGAAATTTCTCTTTCTCATCATTGCAAGCATTTTCTGATCAGTCATTCGACTTTCATGGTATTTTTGCCATATTTTGGCATACAAAGGTTTAATTAAATGTAAGCAAATGTGTCCACGATATGTCATGTTTAGAAAGTCTTTTTGCTCCAAGAATGTAAGTGTTTACGGTTTTATTTTAGCACTTTCAAGGTGCATCCAAGGAATGAGGAAGAGATCCAACTGTTTTTCTAAATGGTCGCCCTGTTTTCCCAATGCCATTTACAGAGTAACCCTCATTTTTTCCAATTATTTGTAAAACTACTTTCATTGAACATTTATACTCTAGCTTCTTTTATATTAAGGTCTATTTTAACACCATTCTGTTTGGAATTGATTCCTATGCCAATATCAAGTTATTTTAATTTCTTTTTTTTTTTTTTTTTTTTTGAGACAAGGTCTCAGTCTGTTGCTCAGGTTGGAGTGCAGTGTCATGACCACAGCTCACTGTAACCTCAAATTTCTGGGTTCAAGCAATTCTCCACTCAGCCTCCCAAGTGGCTAGGACTACAGGCATGTACCATCGCACCTGTTTAATTTTTTTTTTTTTTTTTTTTTTTGGAGACGGGCTCTCCCTACGTTGTCCAGGCTGGTCTCAAACTGCCAGCCTCAAATGATCCTCCCACCTCAGCCTCCCAAAGTGCTGGGATTATAGGCATGAGCCACTGTGCCTAGCCTAATTTCTATTACTTTTATAATATATTTTAATACCTGGTGAAGTTAAATAGCTAAATGATATCCCCCCACCTGTTTTTTCTTCAACAATTGTCACAATTTTCTTGGTTAGTCTCAATATTTTATTTTTCTAAATGAATTAGAACCATTATTTCATTATATCCATGTGATATTGATATAATTCCCAGCCAAAAAGTTTTTCATAGCTCTTAGAGTTGTCTATAGAGCTATCTCTTTCCATCTTTTTATATCTAACCACAAAAGTTGAGTATCTTACTGCCTACAATATTGAAAATTGAGCTTCGACCAGGTGCAGTGGCTCATGCCTGTAACCCCAGCACTTTGGGAGGCCAAGGCGGGCAGATCACCTGAGGTTGGGAGTTCAAGACCAGCCTGACCAACATGGAGAAACCTCGTCTCTCCTAAAAACACAAAATTAGCCGGGCATGGTGGCGCATGCCTGTAATCCCAGCTACTCGGGAGGCTGAGGCAGAAGAATCGCTTGAACCCAGGAGGCAGAGGTTGCAGTGAGCCGAGATCACGCCATTGCACTGAAGCCTGGGCAACAAGAGTGAAACTCTGTCTCAACAAAAAAGAAAATTGAGCTTCTTGGGCTTTCTAAGCATACAACCCTAGCTGTAAATCAACTTTTGTATCTTATTTCATTCTTGTTTAATTCACTGGCTGGCACCCCCACCAGAACAATGTTAAATAATGATTGAAGTAGACGGCCTTCCTAAACTTTTGGAAATGGCAGCGAAATGCTGGCTTTTGGTATGAGAGCTATATGTCTATCTCATTGCACACTAGCATATACCAAGCACAAAAGATATGCCCCCTGAATTCCTCAGAGTAGTGGGGAAGGCTGTCAAAAGAAGAAAGAGTTGGCAGAAGGGAGGGGACATGTGGACTTGTTACAAAGGCCCCAAGAATTGCAAGAGCACAATAACTGAACGAGTACTGCTAACAATTCGAGTGTGGTTGGAATGGAGGACATCAGTCACGGGGACTGGCCACATACAGACTGGCCAGCTCCATTCTCCAAGTATGGGAATGTAACCCTCAGAGCTTAATACCTTGCAGAGGGAAGCATGATGTGCATACCGAAAAAGTGACTTTCCAAGAAACTTGTATTAAACCAGAAAAATAAAATAGGTTAACATTTGTTTTGATTTATTCACAACTTTATCACAGAAACAGGATAGTTTGTTGGAAAGAAACTGGAGATGATTTGAGAAGGCCTGGGTTTCAGTTTTTGCTTACAAGTCACCACTTCTGAGCCTCAATTTCCATAGTTAATGGTTTTTTTAAATAAATCATTAAATTAGTGTGCTACTCTGCTTATTTACATGCACTGATTCAGGAGATGGATTTCATAGATGAGGAAACAGGATGAGAAAAGGTTAAGTATCAGCCAGTAAGTGGTGAAGCTAGAACTTTATCCCAGACAGTCTGACTCCAGAGTTTGTGATATTAAGCCCCTATTTTTACAATCCCTCTCACAAATGGCATCAGTATTATGAGGTACAACTATAATTAGTGTAAGTGTTCACTACTAAGACATGTATAATCCTGAAATGGACTCAGAATAAACCTACTAATTCATTCTCTGTGCTTCAGAAAAGCACTGGGAGTAAAGACCAGAAGCAAAACCTCCTAAGTAGCCCTGGAACCTTAGAAACGTATGGACGTCAAATTGGCTTCATCATCTACCCAATGACATTATCCTATGACTTCTGCCTTCCTTATCTTACAGGGTTTGTAAAAGGTTGGAATTAAGACAGTGAATTAAAAAGATGCTTTGTAAAAAGAATTAATATGTGTGGGTGTATTAATTGTATTATCACCATCTTTTCGGAAACACCTGCTAACCGGTTTTTATAAATTCATATTTCAACTACCCCCATATTCCTATAAGTTACTCAAGGCCTGGTGTGGAAAAGAAACCTCGTTTTTGTCTGACTACATTTTCTCTAATGCTGATGACACAAGACTATTTTTAGTCACTGTGCGCACCTGTTCTTTGGAAATCAGTGTCTGTCAAAATATCTCACTTCTTTTCCCTGTTCATTAAGCCTACCCTTGAGTTATACTTGCTTTCATTGATCTAAAAGACTTAATATTATTTTTGTTTTACTTTAAAATTATAATCTAAAAACACCAGAAGACAGCTTATCTCTTTAGAAGGATACAGTGTAACATATTTCGGAAATCCCCGTTGTAAGTATCCAACTAAATCCCATTTTTTCCTCTACCAGATATGTAAACAGGAGAAGGAATTGGCTTTATGTTCAGCGCCAGGAGTAAAGAGGCCCATTTTCAACCCTGGAGAGCCTAAGAGGCTGCCAGCTGCAGCACAGAGAGCCAAAACTTGCAGACAGAGGACTGCCTGCCTCACACTTACTGAGAGGACTCATTGGGGAGTATCTCATTTTAAGTCCACAGCAACCCCAAGACTAGGCCCATAATGATCCTAGTTTTTTTCAGGAAGAAAGCTGGGCCCTAATTAGAGTTCCGGTAATCCACCCAGAGTTCCTCACTTAACAAGGACATGTAGCCCATGTGCTCACTGCTATACACACTCTTCAAGAAGATGTAAGACATTGTTCCTCAGTTATTAGTCCAACAACTTGAGAGTGTAGGTTGCAGCCATCCTTTAACTAAAATCTTCTAAACAATCTGCTACTGAAATAATTTGCCATCCAGAGTCTAGAGTGTTTCGTTGTTTTTTTTTTTAAAGTATGAAAAGTGAAGATTTGTCTGAAATAAGGATCACTTGATTTGAACTTAAGTATGTATCAGCCACCAAACAAGAAAGATGATGAGCACCTGTGTGACAAATGCTGGTTTAGCAAACTGTAGCCTTTTTTGCTGGGTGGGGGGGACACGACGAGTAGGCAAGAAAAGGCCCCTTCCACTCATTTAAACAAATGAAATGCACTTAATCTTTAAAAAGAGCAATTAGAAGCCATCAAATCTACTCCTAGATATATAAGCAACAGAAATGACTATTCATGCTCACCCAGAAATACATATGTTCACCAAGACATGTACTAGAATGTTCATAGCAGCACCATTCATAACAGCCAAACTGGAAACTGCCCAAAAGGTCCATTAATAGCTGAATGAGTAAATAGATTGTGGCATGGTCTCACAATGAGCAATCTATAACCACATGCAACAACATGGGTGACTCTCAAACATAATGTTGATAAAAGCAGCTAGACACAAAAGAGAACATACTTCATAATTCCATCTATAGAAAGCATAAAGACTGGCAAAAACAATACATGGTATTAAAAATCCAGAGCACAGTCACCCTTAGAGAGGACAGTGACCAGAAGGAAGCAGGAGGAAGGTTTTAGGGATTCTGTTTCTTGATCTGAATGCTGGCTATGCACATGTTTTGAATTTTTAAAAACTCAGCTATAAACTTATTATACATACACTCTCCTGCTTATATATTATAACTCAAGAAAAAGTTTTTTAAAAAGCCACAATCCAATGGGCAACGTTATTATAGACCACAGCTGAACTGTTCAACGTGGACAGGACTACTAAGGAAAGATTTTCAACTATACATACCAAAACACTTGCCACTAGAGTTCTATAGCCAAACCTTGATGGATATAGAACTTTGATGCTCAGCCTATAGCCCAAGTTCATTCTCCTCCCTGCTAAGTTGAAATGTCTCTCTTCCCCAATCCACTCTTAAATCAGTCTCCTAAGGTTGCTGTCATCAGGTTAAATGTGATATGTAAGCAAAAGCTTGGCAAATGTAAGCACCAGGCTGAGTCACAGAATTGGTCGGTACCATTTCTTATCCCTGGAAACAAATTAGAGAAATCAAGAGTTCACATCTTCCCATTTCAAGTCAGGATGCTTTTAAGGAGACAAAGCAGAATAATCATCCAGCAGTTACATTTCAATTACTAATTAAAATTAGAATCTTACTGTCCAGGAGAGAAGGAAATAAGGCATAAAGTATTGGCTGATAAATAAAAATTGGCAGCTTTTTTTTCCCCACATTAACTACAAACGAGGCAACTATTTTTGAATAGCCTATTTATCAGGCTATTTACTGGGTATTACAAACATTTTTCTATGTGTTCTACATATTACAGGCAAGAAGTAGATAACATATTTCCTCAGTTTGAAGGTACTCATTCTTGTGTTTCTGAAATTAGAGTGTCTTACAATCAATACACTGGTTTAATGTAATTTCTACAAATTACATTAAACCAAACCTGTCCCCCAAAAAAGTTGCATTAAATTGATGGTGCATTGTATAATCAATGGAGTCTTAGAACAAAGTTAATATGCTATTATATTATCCTCAGATCCTAAAGAAATTGAGGCTCAGACAGGACAAATAACTTGCCTAAGGATACACAACTAGCAGGGGGCTGAGCCAGGCCTTGAGACCATGATTCAACTACTTGAAATCTAACAGTCTTTCTACTCTAATAGAAAAGGAAAAATAATTTGCTATGATTGATTTGGAAGAAATCACCTTCAAAAATGTTTTGCTACATACTTATTTTTTTCGTAGATATTATGCAAAGGAGTTAAACAAGACAGCTTAGAACTATCTCTGACTCAATGAAATAGAAACTGAAACTGAAGCTGTCTACAAAATGGGGGTAACACTTATCTCAGGATGATTGTCGGAGTTCAATGACATAACCTCAGAGAAGTTGTAACAGGGTGATGTTATTTTGGCCAAAGAAATGAAGAAATACCGCCAAGCAGGCAGCCCTGGGAGACATAACCTTAGAAAACACAAAGGCAGCAGGAATTGCCACCTCTTGTGTAGTTAATCAAGGATTAATATGAAGACATTTCATTATTGTGAACTATTTGATTGATGAATGTAAATCTGAGGGACTCAGAAGAGGGAGAAATCATAGACAACAGTATAATGAGTCTTGACACACACCTGTTTCAACCTATCCAACCTAAAGAAATAACGTTATAAACCTCAGAGTTTCAAACCAACAAGCTACACACAGGAATCGATAGCTTAGGAGGAAAAATAACTTGTCACTTCCAACATAAGCACACAATTCTAAATCAATCACTCCCCTATTTTTGTAAGCTGTGAAAGATTCAGCTTCTAAGGAAAAGAGGAGCTTTCTAGCAGAATTCTGCTAAAACACACCTCACGCTGTCCGTGCACAGCAGCCTTCAAATGCAGTTTTTCCTTGACTGCTTCATTTGCAAATGAGTTCCTCCAGGTGGGTCTAAAAGTTACATGTGTCCAAAATAGGCAAGAATCAGAGTAACAAGAAAAAAAGACAAGGTACAGCTGTTGGTCTTTCCACACCTGGGCAGTCCACTGTCCTGCCTCCTGCGGTAGCTTCTCCCAGCCTGGGGATAACAAGCTGAGAAGAAATAATACAGGGAAGATGATAAAATCGTGGAAGATGTGACAAGAACAATGACTTTTTCTAATCAGTTCACCACTTTTAACATTATACACTCACAGCCTGTTAGAGAGGCTTATTTACATTACTTCTTTACAACGTGCTTATTTACGTCATGTAGTCACTAGTATCACCACACAAGTGAGGATTTTGCAAACAAGGACAACGAGCCGGTTTTGACCAGCTCCTTCTCACACATTAATATGCCACCATTGCTCCCCATGACCACACATTACCCAACAAGCCACAAGGAACAAAGTGCACAACATTAACTCAGCCAACAAATATTTACTAAAGTAATAAACCCAGAACAGTATGCAATTCCGGCTGCACTCCAGAATCATATTTTTATTTCCAACTGCTCCCTGGGACTCTCCACATGGATGCCTAAAAAGCATCTCAAGACTTAGCATGGCCAAAACCCAACTCTTCATCCATACCAGCCCCCACTCCCAACCTAGGCATCCCTGACCATTCCCCATCTCAGTCAAGGGCTCCGCCATCCACTCAGCTGCTCCTGTGAAAACAGTAGTATCTTTCAGTCCTGCTTGCTTCAGCCATTCACTCTTCATATCCGTTCAGCTGTAATCTTGTCCCCTCTGCCAAGTCTATGCCCTTTTCTCTATCTTCACAGCCACAGTTTCAAACCACCATCTCTCTGGCCTCCTAACTGGATTCACCTCTCTGATCTCATCACCTAGCCCTTCCTCCTTCAACCCCCTCCATACACACACAAAGTCCACTCCACAGAGTAGTCGGGGCAATCTGTCAGTCCTTTGTTCACAAGGCTCCAAAGACTTCGTAGTGCCCTCAAAATAAAGTTCAAACCTCTTAACATGACATACAAGGCTCAACTATGATCTAGCTTTCACCCACCTTTCCATCTGAGCTTTACTGCACCCAGCTCTGGCTATCTCCCTGCCTTCATCTACCAATCCTCATCCTACAGCTGACCCTGTGCCAGCTGGCAACCCAGTCTTCTTCCTGTTCCCAGCTCCTACCTCTGAGTCTTTCACTTACTAGTGAAAGAATCTAGAACTACTAGTGATGGATATAGAACTTCTACGCTCAGCCTATAGTCCAAGTTCATTCTCCTCCCTGCTATATTGAAATGTCTCTCTTCCCCAATACATTCTTAAGTCAGTCTCCTAAGGTGCTGTCATCAGGTTAAATGTGATATGTAAGCAAAAGCTTGGCAAATATAAGCACCAGGCTGAGTCACAGAATTGGTTGGTTGTCTCCAGAGCCAGATCCACTCAAAGCTGGCTGGTTCCTCAGTATTCCAATTTCTTCAAATGTCTTCTCTGAGGCCTTTCTGGGTGCAACACCCTATCAAATATTATACCCCTTAAATCACGTGCCTCTATGTCTTCACAGGATCTGAAACCTTTTCAGTCCTATTTACTATTGTACCCCAGTGCCCACATACAGCAAGTGAACAATTACTTCCAACAACTCAGTTAATATACAAGCACCTACTATGTGCCAGGCACTATTCTAGGTAACAAGGACAGTGGTGAACAAGGTAAAGATCCAGCTCTCATGGAGCCTTATTCTCTGAGGGGAAGCAGACAAATACCAAAGGGTAACATGCAGCAAGAAAAATGAAGGATAAGGCCGGGTGTGGTGGCTCACACCTCTAATCCCAGCGCTTTGGGAGGCTGAGGCAGGTGGATCACCTGAGGTCAGGAGTTCAAGACCAGCCTGGCCAACATGGCGAAACCCTGTCTCTACTAAAATACAAAAATACGCTGGGCATGGTGGTGTGCGCCTATAATTCCAGCTACTTGGGAGGCTGAGACAGGAGAACCGCTTGAACCCAGGAGGCAGAGGTTGCAGTGAACCAAGATTGCACCATATACACTCCAGCCTGGGCAACAGAGCGAGACTCCGTCTCCAAAAAAAAAAAAAAAAGAAAAAGAAAGAAGAGAAAAATGAAGGATAAGGGAGTGGAGTGAAAGAGGGGCTATTTTATATAGGGCCATCAGAGAAGGCCTTGTCAATAAGAGGGCATTTGGGTACAGACCTGAAGAATGATAGAAGGTAAACAAGTGAGCCACGGTTATCTTCCTCAGGCAGAGAAACAACATGTGCAAAGGCCCTAAGGAGAGATCCAGATAAGCACTGAAGTAACAGCAAGGATCTCATTGTGGAGCCTAAGGTACACTTTGGAGAGCAGTAGGAGATGAGGTCAGAGAGGCAGCAGGGGCCTTGCAGGCCACTGAAAGAACTTGGATTTTACTCATTAAGAAGGGCATGGTAGGATTCTGGACAGAGGAATGACAGCACTTGATTTAGGTTTTAAAAGGATCACTCTAGCTGTCTAGAGAAAAGACAGAAAGGAACCAGATTGCAGTGATAATGGTTTGCAATGGAGAATGACAAGGGATTGTATTCTGGATATATGTCTCAAATAGAGTCAACAGGATTTACTGACAGATTGCGGCGTGTGAGAAAAACAAGAAAAATAAAAGATGACTCTGACAATTAACTTCAGCTCCTCTAATAATGGAGTTGCTATTCACTTCTAAGGCAAAGGGGGAAAGGGGATTCAGTTTTGGACACGTTAAGATGAAGATGACTCTTAGTCATCCAAGTCGTGATTTCAAGTAACTGTTGGATGTACAAATCTGGAAATAGGGAGACAGATCTGGACTGAAGATATTTATATTGACATTTCAGAATCTCCAGTTTACAGAAAGAACATAAAGCCCTGAGGCTGAATGAATGAGACCATCTAAAGCTAGGGAGAGTCTATAGAGAAAGTCCTATAACTGTTTCCTAAGGAACATCCTAACATTTAAAAGTCAGGAGGATAAGGAACCAGCAAAGGAAACCAAGAAATAATACCCAGTGAAGAGAGAGAAAGACAAGAAAACGTTATCCACAGGCCAAGCAAAGGGCTGAAATTAATGCCAGATCTTGCTATCTGACCTGCCGCTGATTAAAGTTTTAAATCAGAAATTGGTGAATACAAATAACCTTCTGAAAACTAGCACTCTCTTGACACAAATGTTACTCTGGACCGTTTCCTTCATGCTTAAGAAAATAACAAGGCCTTCCATTTCTGGACAAATTTACTCTTTGCCCCATTCCTTCGTACATTCTATTACTACGTGGGGGATACTAAATTAGGGCTACAGGGAAATGCAGAAAAATACACTAATTCTTTGTATCTCTGACTTTAAATCATTCCTATAGGAAAAACAAAACAAAACAAAAAAACTCCATTAACGTGAAAGGAACTCAGCTAGAAGTTGGTGAAGTTGACACCTACAGGCCACCCACGTGGGTGACCAGAGGGAGGTCAGAGGGCAATGCTCCAGGCAGACCTAATTGCCAGCGTCCAACAGATTGACAACTACCGCCGACTAATCTCACTGCTTCCTTCATGAGTGCGAAGAGCGGGAAGCACAATCTCACTAAACTAGTTAAGTCAACCCCTCCCCACCAGGCTAAGCCCACAACTCCAGCTATCCAGGACCCGGCTCCCAAAGCCTCCCCCGGCCCAAAGGACCCCGCCCTAAACCGCCGGCTCCGGACGCACTACAAATCCCAGCAGGCACCGCTCGTCCGCAACATGCCGGCCTACGCTCCGCCGCCGCGGATCCTCCTGGGGCCTGTAGTCTCCACGCCCCCCCGTCTCTGGTAAGTACCTGAAACCGATAAAGGAAAGCTTCCGGCCAGAGGAAGAGGTATGCCGGGCTGATGAGGCCGAGTTTGCCGACCAAGGGCACCGCGACGGTGGCGGCGAACCAATAGCGCGTGATCGCCGGGATGCTCCTGAACCAGTCTCCGATGTCCGACATCTTCGACCCACAGGTAGCCAAGATGCACACGACCGCCCGACTCCCCGTGCCGACCCCCTCACGACGCGGCCGGCTCCGCGACTGTTAGGTATCGAGGTGGAAGCCGCCGAAGCCGCGATGCAGAAGGCGGAGACGGGAGGACGTGGCGCCACCGAATTCGGACCAGCGAGACAGCCTTGTGAGGCGAAACTTCCCCTTCCGGCGGCCGCGGACGACGTGACCAGAAGTCCCGCCGCTTAAAGGGCAAGGGCCGATTTTTACCGCCCGGTCGAGGCTCGGCGCCCTGAGGGGCGGAGCCAGGTAGGGCGACGACACGACTGGTGGGAAAACAGTGGTTGCCAGGAGCAACGGCAAAAGTTCCAGCCAATGGCGAGGCCAAATGCCATTCACTTATTTCTCAGAGTTTTAATACGGCTGGATCCACTTGGAGGGTATTTAAAGGGGACGAAGGCAAACGAAGTGTCTAGTTCCTCGTCTACTCACTCATTCCACAAGTGTTCGTCGGGCACAGTTCTAGACACCGGGCAGCTGCGGCTGTCAGCGCTGTCGTGGTACCCTCTCTCCTGATCCTGCATCTTCATTGGGATACTTTATAAACAAATAGATAATGAAGTAAGATAATCTCAGAGAGTGATTGGAAAAATAGGAAAATGAAATGAGATGATGAGGTAGAGTGACGGGGTCGGGGTGCGGCAGTGTGAGGACAGATGGCCACTTTAGGTGTGAACTGGGCCAGCCGGGCAAAGATCTGCGGAAAGAATTTTCCGTGCACAGAAAACAGCCGCTCTAACTAGGTTGGAACCTTGGAAAAACTAAAAGCCAAAATGATCCATCTTGTCTAATTCATCTTGTATAAAAAGGAATCTTTAAGAAAAGATACTGGCCGGGCGCAGTGGCTCAGGCTTGTAATCCCAGCACTAAGGGAGGCCGAGGCTGGCGGATCACGAGGTCAGGAGGTTGAGACCAGCCTGACCAACATGATGAAACCCCGTCTCCACTAAAAATACAAAAATGAGCCGGGCGTGGTGGCGGGCGCCTGTAGTCCCAGCTACTTAGGAGGCTGAGGCTGGAGAATCGCTTGAACCCGGGAGATGGGGGTTGCAGTGAGCCGAGATCGCGCCACTGCACTCCAGCCTGGGGGACGAGGGCCAGATTCCGTCTCAAAAAAAGAAAAAAAGAAGAAGAAAAGAAAAGATACTGAGTAGAGTTTCCTGTTGTTTTGGGATTTGGGGCCTACAGTTTAAGATTGCTAAAGTCTTCCCATAAAGACCACCAGGAACAAACCTGTAGTCCACAAAGTTAGATTTATTAACTTGCTGCAGCAAGGGAGACTGCACTCCAGAGGAACCTCAATGCCTCTCATCAAACAGAAGTGTCATTATTGGGTTTTGGGAATGAGGGGAATTTTTGGTAAAAATTAAATGGAGCAGTGTTTGATAGACTCAAAACAAAGCAGAGCTGTGTGTAGCATCAGGTTAACATTAGACTGAGTAAGAAGCAGGCTTTTTCCTTGGAGATCTCAAAGTTAAGACAAATGTGAAACGTTGGGTCTGAAAACTCTATGTAAAACTTTGTACCCGTATTGAAAATCGTGTGTCAAAGTCACCTGCATGGCTCAGATGCTCTGGACGAGAATGGGATGTTCCATTCACACGGAAAGAATGTCAGACAGCAGAGTTTCCAACATTTGTAATTGTAGAGAATATTTGTCAGCACCGTATCCTTGATGTTAATTAATAAAAACAGTTTTTGCAGAACAAAAAGGCATTAAATATTCCACAGTGTAATGAGAGTAAACAACATTTGGGGACCAATGGATAGCAAATATATAAAGAACACAGCCGGTGGGAATATAAATTGATACAGCCTTACAAAAAGATAATTTTGATATAAAATAAAAGCTAGCTATTTATATAAATAACAGATAATACTTGACGATATTGCCTGAGATTTATTCTGTTTATTTCCCTTTACCACCACCACTATTGTTTTGTACCCACTACTCATACCCAAGGTACAATGAAAGAAAACAGGGGCCATCTGGCTTAGGTGGAGGGCTAAGGAAAGTTTCTCTGATAAACTCATAAGTACACGTGCTTGAGAAAAAGACAAGAACAAGAAAAATACACACCCAATATCTGGCAGTGTTTATTTCTAAGTTGTGCTCTAGAATTCACAGAGAGTGAATGCTCTGGAATTCAACTTCAGCCTTTAGAAACACTGAAGTTTAAATCACAGCCAACGGTAGGCCAGGCGTGGGGGCTAATGCCTGTAATCCCAGCACTTTTTGGGAGGTTGAGACAGGAGGATCACTTGGGCCCAGGAGGTGGAGACCATCCTAAGCAACATAGCAAGGCTCTGTCTCTAATAAATAAATAAAATTATGGCTACACCACTTTTTAGCAATATCATGTTGTAAAAATCAGTTAACCTCTCGGTCCTTCCGTTTCTTTATCTGTAAAATGCAGAAGAGAAAAGTAATGATAGTACTGAACTCTTAGGATTGTTGTGAGGATTTAAATGAGATAAATTTATGTACAGTACTTGAAGCAATGTTACTGCTATTCTCTTTTGTGCTTAGCTGTCTTTTCTTTGAAATGTTTACTATAAAAGTGTATCACTTTGTAATTTTTAAAGAGTTAATTAGTAAGGGCACTTGCCTGCCTGCAAATTGTCCTACCCTAAGGATAGAGCAGCTGTTTCCAAATGACAGTGGGTATAAGGATCGCCAATGAGAACTTGGCCCCTCCCTTGGAGATTTCAAGTTTCATAAGTCTGGGACGAGCCTAAAAAAAATCTAAATTTTTCAAAAGCCCTCCCTCCCTGCAACTTCCACGTGATTCTGATAGCAGCTGATCTGCAGATTATTCTTTGAGAACCATCACATTAAACATTTATTTTTCTGTTCTCTCTATATATTGGAATAAACTATTTTAGGCATAAAATACAAAGATAGTTTAATATTGGATATCTTAAATAAAGGACTTCCTCAATCTTCCCGGATAGTTTGCTTTAGAATTTATCACTTAACTTGTAAGGAAGTTCCTGGGTTGCTGCCATCAATACAAGCCATCTTTTAAAAACTTACAGGTAAATGATATTGGGCTAAATGCTACGAAAGAATATGGAGAGGTAAGGTGGAAAAAAAAATGTGGAGATGTAGGCATTCCGTGAATTATTGATGACAATGTACATTGATTGGTACAGCCTCTACAGCAAGCAATTTGGCAATATTTAAATGCACTTCTAGGAATTTAAGCTTTAGATAGACTCCCACATATTTTTTAATGTAAAAGGATAGTCATTGCTGCATTTTTAAATATTTTTAACTCTGCGTTGCCTGAGGAGGTGCTGCATTTTTTGAAATAGCAAAAGATTGGAAACACCTGAATATCTGCCAATGAGAAATTGATTAAATAAACTTGTTTATCCATATAATCCAATGCTAGATAATCTTTATTAAAATAAAACAACTTTGTATACCCCAAAGTGGAATAATCTGTAACATATAGTATTAAGAACAAAGGGCTGGGCACGGTGGCTCATGCCTGTAATCCCAACACTTTGGGAGGCCAAGGCGGGCAGATCACGAAGTCAGGAGTTCAAGACCAGTCTGGCCAACATAGTGAAACCATTCTCTACTAAAAATACAAAAAAATTAGCTGGGTGTGGTGGTGTGCGCCTGTAATCCCAGCTACTCAGGAGGCTGAGGCAGGAGAATCCTGTGAACCCAGGAGGCAGAGGTTGCAGTGAAACAAGATCGTGCCATTGCACTTCAACCCAGGAGACAGTGCGAGACTCCGTCTCCAAAAGAAAAAAAAGGCCGAGTGTGGCGGCTCACGCCTGTAATCCCAGCACTTTGGGAGGCTGAGGCTGGCGGATCACCTGAGATCGGGAGTTTGAGACCAGACTGGCCAACGTGGTAAAAACCTCGTCTGTACTAAAAATACAAAACTTAGCCAGGCATGGTGGCGTGCACCTGTAATCCCAGCTACCCAGGAGGCTGAAGCAGGAGAATCGCTGGAACCTGGCAGGCAGAAACCGCAGTGAGCCGAGATCTTGCCAGTGCACTCCAGCCTGAGCAACAGAGCAAGATTCCGTCGAAAGAAAGAAAGAAAGAAAGAAAGAGAGAGAGAGAGAGAGAGAGAGAGGGAGGGAGAGAGGGAGGGAGGGAGGGAAGAGAGGGAAAGAAAGAGTACAATGTGCATAATATTGTAGTATAATACAGTGTAATAGCCACTCTACCATTGCATTGTACAGAAAGCACACACCCAGATATACATACAGTGTTTGCTTAAAATAGCAGTTACCTCTGGGAAGAGGAGCTTGGAAGCAGGGAGACAGGGATGGGAAGATAATATTTTATTGCATATCCTTTTCTACCTTTTAAATTTGTTCCATGTATATGTGCTATGTATTTAAAAGCTAATTTTACAGATATAGGGAGATTTGTTCAGAAAGGAATGTGTTTAATGTCAGAAACTTCAGAAAGATCGAGGTAATAAAGATGGCCTTAGCCATGCCTTTCCTGCTATAATTGAAATATATTTCCTACTGTTTATATAAAAAACAGAACCTTAAAAAATTAGAGGGAAACCAACATTTCAATGCCCAGTATTGCCTAGCACTGGAGCTTGGCCCTGTGCTGCTGAACGCTACTGACAGAGGGCTAGGGACTCAAATACCACTCTGTCCCCACAGCCACAGGAGTACCATCCTTGTGGGATGCCTGCCAAGTCAGTGGCATCTGTCTTCCATAAGTTCAAAGCACAATGCAAGTATGTAATTAATCTTGATGTTGACTAGTAGGCAAATTTGTTAGTTCCACCTTGTAGATGAAGATGCTATGGTGGCCGGGCATCATGGCTTACACCTGTAATCCCAGCACTTTGGGAGGCTGAGGCGGGTGGATCACTTGAGGTCAGGAGTTCGAGACCAGCCTGGCCAACATGGGGAAACCCCGTCTCTACTGTAAATACAAAAATTAGCCGTGCATGGTGGCAGGCCCCTGTAATCCTAGCTACTCAGGAGGCTGAGGCAGGAGAATCACTTGAACTCAGGAGGCGAAGATTGCAGCGAGCTGAGATCGCACCATCACACTCCAGCCTGGGCAACAAGAGCAAAACTCCTCTCAAAAAAAAAGTAATATGTACAGTAGGTAAACTGGCAATAAGAATAGGAAAAGAAAAAAGAAGAAAAGGAGATTTGGGCTGGTGAGGGAAGGCCTCGCTGCAAACTCAGAAGATATTGAGTACACACCTCAGGGTGGTTAAAGAGCAAGCAGTGTGGAGATCCGGGGGAAGAGCAGTTCAGACAGGGGGAATGGCAAAGACCTTGAGGTGGGAACGTGGCTGGCCTGGAGACCTTAACCACGAAGACCCATGTGACTGAGTGGAGTGAGAGTGGGGACAGAGGGTCAAGAGACAAAGGAAGGAGAGAGTCACTGGAACCATGGAGGACGCTGTAGGTTATTGAAAGGACTTTGTATTTTGCCGTTCTTACCCACCAGACCACACTGCCTCTCGATCATTTTGTTGAACTGATTTCCAGGAGTGGGATTTAAAATAAAAAGATATTAACAGCTCAGTGACTCTTCCTCCTAGAGATGGTGTGATTGTGAACCTAATCAAACTTAGGCTACAGGGCCCCTCACTTGCACAGGCCTTTCCAAGGCTCTGTGCAAAACTTTGTTTTTTTTTTTTTTTTTTTTTTTTTTTTTGAGGCAGAGTTTTCACTCTGTTGCCCAGGGTGCCCAGGCTGGCATGCAGTGGTGCGATCTCGGCTCACTGCAACTTCCTCCTTCTGGGTTCAAGCGATGCTCGTGCTTCCGTATCCCGAGAAGCTGGGATTACAGGCACCTGCCACCATGCCCAGCTAATTTTTATATTTTCAGTAGAGATGGGTTTCACCATGTTGACCAGGCTGATCTTGAACTCCTGGCCTCAAGTGACCTCCCCACCTCGGCCTTCCAAAGTGCTGGGGTTACAGACATGAGCTACCATGCCCAGCCCCGTATTCACAATTTTATATGATGTTTCTTGAAGTAGGTCTTCCAAACTGTATAAATTCTAGGTCCAAAAAAATCCAGATCTGCCCACATACTTCATATTGCCATTTTGCTTTTTGCCTCAGAAAGGTGACTCTGGGCCAGGTGCAGTGGCTCGCACCTGTAATCCCAGTACTTTGGGAGGCCAAGGTGGGTGGATCACCTGAGGTCAGAAGTTCGAGACCAGCTTGGCCAACATGGTGAAACCCCATCTCAACTAAAAACAAAAATTAGCTGGGCATGGTGGTGCACACCTGTAATCCCAGCTACTCGGAGGCTGAGGCAGGATAAGTGCTTGAACCTGGGAGGCAGAGGTTACAGTGAGCTGAGATCATGCCACTGCACTCCAGTCTGGGTGACAGAGCAAGACTCCATCTCAAAATAAATAAACAAATAAAAATAAAAATAAAAATCTCATTCCAGTCCTACCTGCCCTTCCTCCCACTCAAGTCAAAGCCCTTCCCTCCCCTTCCTCTTTCTTTCTCTCTGAAAACAGTCAGATGCCCCAAGAGAATGGCATTCCAGAATCCTACGACTATAGCTTTACCACACCAATGAGTTATGTTACATATATACTAACAAGTATTAATTGCTTTCACCAAAAACAGGAAGAGCCAACCTTGGCAATATAGCAAGACCCCATCTCTACAAAAAAAAAATAATTTTTTAAAAATTAACCAAGCATTATGGTATGTGCCTATAGTCCCAGCTACTTGGGAGGCTGAAGTGGGAGGATCACTTGAACCCAGGAGGTCAAGGCTGCAGTGAGCCATGATCACAACACTGCACTCCAGCCTCAGCAACAGAGCAAGACTCTGTCTCTAGAGAAAAACCAAATAAAACAGGAAGAGGGTCTCAGATCGTGCCCTCTAGAATGTGAGCTCCATGAGGACAGGGACTTCATTTTGATCACTTTTGCGTCCCCAGTGCCTAGAACTGTGCCTGGTACAGAGCAGGTGCTTAATAAAGGCTTGTTGGCTGCAATGAATTGTGATTAATCCTAGAACTTTTCCCTACCCTTATCCCGATCACCACTATCCAGGCTAGGTTAAATACCCACCACCAACTTCCTCTGTACTCCTAGAATACCCTGCACAAATCACCATCATTGCACTTAGAACATGGTTTGATAACTGTATGTGTGGCAGCTGTCTCCTCCTCTAGAGTATAAGTTCCACACAGGTAGAACCTGGATTTTATGGCTCCTCACACAAGACTAAATAAATTGCATGAGCAAATCCTGACCTCTCCACCTTCAAAATATATCCCAAATCAAACCACTTCCCAACTTTTCCACTGAGCTATGCCTGGACTTTTTTTTTTTTTTTTTTTTTTTTTTTTGAGATCTCCGTCTGTCACCCAGGCTGGAGTCCAGTGGTGCGATTTTGGCTCACTGCAACCTCTGCCTCCCGGGTTCAAGCAATCCTCCTGCCTCAGCCTCCTGAGTAGCTGGGATTACAGGTGCACGCCACCACAGCCCAACTAATTTTTGCATTTTTAGTAGAGACGGGGTTTCACCTTATTGGTCAGGCTGGTCTCGAACTCCCAACCTCAGGTGATCCACCTGCCTCGGCCTCCCAAAGTCCTGGGATTACAGGAGTGAGCCACCGGACCCGGCCTCCATGCCTGGACTTCTGCAGTGGACTTCCAATTGGTCTCCCTGCTTCCATTGCACCCCACTGCAGTCTGCAATCCCAGAGGAGCCTAAATGAGACCCTGTCACTCGCTTGCTCAAAGCCACATTGCATTTTATTCTAGCTAGAGTGGAAAGCATGATGGGAGGTCCTTACCATGACCTTCTAGGCCCTATATGATGTGAACCCTGGCAATTTCTGTGACCTCTCACTTTTCCCTTGTCACTCTGCTCCAGCCTCAATACCTTCCCTGCATTGGACAGGCCAAGGCAATTCATGTGATTGCTACATCTTTAGCCTGAAACACACTTCCCCCAGAGGAGTGGTGCTCAACCCTATCAGACCAAATGCTCTCTTTTAAGATATTTGCTATCCCAATCCCACAATGAAAACCATAGGTTATAAATTACAACTCCAATAAAATAAATATAATGCCCTAATTGTGATATAATGAGAAAGAAAGGAAACCAACTTCTACTATAACATAGATTTTAATGTTAATGCTCAGGCACAACTATATTAGCAAATGTCATGAAAAAGTCTGGCGCTTGCAGTTATAGAGTTATGGTGAGTTGACAGCTATAAATGCAGACAGATATCCATGTGTTGTATTTGTGGCTCAAACACCACCAGCTGAATCAAATGGCATTGGTTACATGAGTGTCCACAATGGTGGACAGCCCTTGGAAAAATTCTGAATATAATAGAGTGCATAAAAATTCAAATGTGATAAAATAGAAGACAGATTCAATGATGTAAAAATAAAATGTGTTTGCATGACAAAAAATCACGTAGAGGTACATGACAAAGTGGGAGAAAATATTTCCAAGATATATCATAGATAAAAGGCTAAAATAACCAAGTATATAAGAACTTGTAAAAAATGAGGGGGAGAAAGACTAAAAACCTGATAGAAAAACAGATAAAACACACGAACAGATAATTCACAAAAAAAATTAAATTACTTAAAACATTAAAAGATGCTCAACTTTTCTCGTAATATGAGAAATGCAAATTAAAATCATACTGAGATACCATTTCTCACGTATCAGATTGGCAAAAAAAGAGTACAATAGGAAATGTATAACCATAGAAACAATACATACATTTACACTTTAACTCGCCAATGTCAATTTTAGTAGTTTACCTTGAAGATAAACTTGTAACAGTATAAAATATTGTACAAAAAATGTCAGATACCCTAATAAGTGAAAAAAGCAAAGTGTAAAATAGTATATAATGTGTTACTTTTCATGTAAGAAAGAAGAGGAAAGAAGAATACACACACAAGTGAAAAAGAATTAAAAAGCTGGGTGTGGTGGCTCATGCCTTTAATCCTAGCACTTTGGGAGGCCAAGGCAGAGGCATAACTTGAGGCCAGAAGTTTGGGACCAGCCTGGGTAACATAGCAAGACCCCATCTCCACAAACATAAACATTAAAAAATTAGCCAAGTTTGGCGGCACCCACCTCTAGTCCCAGCTACTCAGGAGGCTGAAGTGGGAGGATCACTTGAGCCATGAAGTGGAGGCTGCAGTGAGCTGTTACTGTACCACTGCACTCTAGCATGGTCGACAGAGTAAGTCCCCATCTCTAAAAGGAAAAAAGTGAAAGGGAAAAATAGTACAATCTTTCACAATGAAAACAGCAGACCAATTAAAAACAAAGAAAGAAAGAAAACAGTAGAAGAGTTGGTTGCATTTCAGGAAAAGTTAGTGTATACTGAATCCCTATAAATATTCTTTATGTTATATGTAAAACAGAGTTAGTTCTAGGTTCAGATATTACAAACAGGGTTTTCACTCACAGCAGTATCTGAGGAACTGACAAATTGTGAAATGTCTTCCTAGCACCCCTGGCCCCTGCCCTATGTGGCAGCATGTCCCCTAGTTATTGTGATAACTCAAAACAACACTGTTGCAGATTGGATTGTGTTCCTCCAAAAGATATGTGGAAGTCCTAGCGCCCAGTACCTGTGAATGTCATATTTGGAAATAGAGTCTTTGCAGTTGTAATCAGGTTAAGCTGAATCTTACTGAATCAGGGTGAGGCCAAATCCAATGACTGGTGTCTTTTTTGAGGCAGAGTCCAGGCTGGAGTTCAGTGGCATGATCTTGGCTCACTACAACCTCCGCCTCCCACGTTCAAGCGATTCTCCTGCCTCAGCCTCCTGAGTAGCTGGGATTACAGGTGCCCACCACCGTGGCCAGCTCATTTTTTACATTTTAGTAGAGATGAGGTTTCACCATATTGGCCAGGCTGGTCTAGAACTCCTGAGCTCAGGCAATCCATCTGCCTCGGCCTCCCAAAGTGCTAGGATTGCAGGTGTGAGCCACCACACCCGACCGACTGGTGTCTTTTTTTTTTTTTTTTTTTAAGATGGAGTCTCACTCTTGTTGCCGAGGCTGGAGTGCAATGGCACAATCTTGACTCACTGCAACCTCCGCCTCCCGGGTTCAAGCAATTCTCCTGCCTCAGCCTCCCGAGTAGCTGGGATTACAGGTGCCGGCTACCACACCCAGCTAATTTTTTTTTTTTTTTTGTATTTTTAGTAGAGACAGGATTTCACCATGTTGACCAGGCTGGTCTCGAATTCCTAACCTCGGGTGATCTGCCCGCCTTGGCCTCCCAAAGTGCTGGGATTACAGGCACGAGCCACTGCACCCGGCTGGTGTCTTAATAAAATAAAATAAAATAAAATAAAATAAAATAAAATAAAATAAGACACCTGACTGGTGTCTTAATAAAAAAGAAAAAATGTGGACACACACACACACAGAGAGAGAGAGAGAGAGAGAGAGAGAAAGAAAGAGAGAGAGCGCCATGTGGAGACAGAGGCAGAAATTAGAGTAACACATCTACAAACCAAGGAATGCCAAGATCGCCAGCAACCTCTAGAAACTAGGAGGAGGGTGTGGAACAGACTCCCCTTCAGTGCCTACAATAGGAACCAGCCCTGCCAATACTTTGACTTAGGATTTTGTGTGTGTGTGTGTGTGACAGAATCTCGCTCTGTTGCCCAGGCTGGAGTGCAGTGGCATGATCTCTGCTCACTGCAACCTCTGCCTCCTGGGTTTAAGCGATTCTCCTGCCTCAGCCTCCTGAGTAGCTGGGATTACAGGTGAACCTCACCATGCCTGTCTAAGTTTTGTAATTTTTTAGTAGAGACAAAGTTTTGCCATGTTGACCAAGTTGGTCTTGAACTCCTGACCTCAAGTAATCCGCCTGACTTGACCTCCCAAAGTGCTGGGACTACAGGTGTGATCCCAGCCATCACACCCGGTCTTGACTTAGGACTTCTGGCCTCCAGGTATGTGAAAGAATAAATTTCTGTTCTTTTAAACCAAACCTCCACACAGTATAGTGCACTACTGAAAACCTATCTTGGGCCAGGCATGGTGGCTCACACCTGCAATCCCAGCATTTTGGGAGGCTGAGGCAGGAGGACTGCTCGAGGCTAGGAGTTTGAGATCAGCTTGGGCAACATGGTGAGATGAGACTGTGTCTCTAAAACAGAAGAGAAAGGGGGGGGAGGGGAGGGGAGAGGAGAGGAGTTTTTAGGTCTTCCTTCTGTATAGCTTAGACAACACCCTTCAGTGGTATCTTCCCTGAACACTTTAACCAAAATACCATCCCACACCATCAGTCTCATCCTTTTATTCTGCTTAAATGTTTCCTTACTTTTCATTACCCAACATATCATTTATTTATTTTCTTATTTGTTCATTGTCTGTCTCCCCAGCTAGAATGCAAGCACAACTTGGTTTTGTTCACTGCTGTAGCCCCCGCTGACCCAGAGCAGCTCTTGCACACAGTAGGAACTCAATTAACAGTTATTGGCCAGGCGTGGTGGCTTATGCTTATAATCTCAGCACGTTGGGAGGCCAAGGTGGGTGGAGCACCTGAGGTCATGAGTTTGAGACCAGCCTGACTAACATGGTAAAACCCCTTCTCTACTAAATACAAAAAATTAGCCAGGCACGGTGGCGCATGCCTGTAATCCCAGCTACTTGGGAAGCTGAGGCAGGAGAATTGCTTGAACCCGGGAGGCAGAGGTTGCAGTGAGTGGAGATTGCGCCATTGCACTCCAGCCTGGACAACAAGAGTGAAACTCTGTCCAAAAAAAAAAAAAAAAAGAAAAGAAAAAAGAAAAAAATGAGCTAATAAATGGGCATCCCTTTATGAAAAGAGCACAAATGTGGCTGCGTGTAGTGGCTCATGTTTGTAATCCTAGTACATTGGGAGGCTGAGGCAGGCGGATCACGAGGTCAGGAGTTTGACACTAGCCTGGCCAATATGGTGAAACCCCGTCTCTACTAAAAATACAAAAATTAGCCAGGAGTGGTGGCACGCACCTCTAGTCCTAGCTACTCTGGAGGCTGAGGCAGGAGAATCACATGAACCTGGGAAGCGGAGGTTGCAGTGAGCCGAGATCGCACCGCTGCACTCCAGCCTGGGTGACAGGGCGACACTCCGTCTCAAAAAAAAAATAAAGAGCAAATGTAACCTTGGTATCATGAGGAACAGGAGAAAACCATTTACCCAAAGAAGAGAGCACAGAGAGGCACCAAGAACACCTGAGAGCCAAAAGACTCAGAGGAAAAATAAAATAATTTGAGATGTTTTAGTGAAAGTTGAATGTGCAAACTCTTTTAGTCACAGAATATTATTGCTGTCACTGCAGACGTGATGTGCAAACATACATATGCTTGATTGGCAAGGCATTTGAGCCAAAAATGCTACATCTGTCATGTTTGTTTGAAGCCAAGCCAAATAGGCTGAACACACATTTAGAAAGCGCTAAGAGAATTTTATACCTTGTACTTGCTGTCAAAAGCAGCAGGGGAAAATGTGTTGAAAAGAGAAAGTGTACATACTAAACAGCCAAAATGGTGCATGTGGCAAGTTACGTGCAGGGTTTCTCATCCTGGGCACTGTTGACATTTTGGGTTGATAGTTCTTTGCTTGTGAGGGGCTGCCTGTGCATTGTAGAATAATTTGCAGCATCCATGGCCACCCCAAGACAGAAACTTTTCCCCAGTTATGACAACCAAAAATGTATGCAGACATTGCCAGATATCTTCTGTGGTGGGTGTGGGGGAGATGGCAAAATCACCCCGTTTGACAACCACTGAGTTTGTTTGGGTTTTTTTTTTTTTTTTGAAATGGAGTCTCGCTCTGTCACTCAAGCTGGAGTGCAGTGGAACAATTTCAGCTCACTGCAACCTCCGCCTCCCAGATTCAAGCGATTCTCCTGCCTCAGCCTCCCAAGTAGCTGGGACTACAGGCACGTGCCACCATGCCAGGCCAAGTTTTTGTATTTTTAGTAGAGTCTGGTTTCATCATGTTAGCCAGGCTGGTCTCGAACTCCCGACCTCAAGTGATCAGCTCACCTTGGCCTCCCAAAGTGCTGGGATTACAGGTGTGAGCCACCACACCCAGTGGAACATTTCTTTCTTAGATGCCAGCATCATGTGAAGAAGCTCAAGCTAGACTACTGAATGATAAGAAGCCGTGTGGAGAGAGGCCCTGATGGATGAGAAGCCATCTTGGATGTTCTACCCCAGCTGAGCTTCAGCTGAATGCAACCGTGAGGCCTTGGCTGTACCATGCAGGGCAGAACTGTTCAGCTGAGCCCAGTCAACTCATAGAATTGTGGGGAAAAAAAAATGCAAATCACAGTTGTTTTAAGCCAGTAAGTTTTGAGCTGGTTTGTTGCATGGCAATAAACAACTAAAGTATTATCAAATGTCTAAGTTGGTAAAGGTGAATGCACTGTTGCAGCCAGCTCACACCAGCTACAGGAGCCAAATGCTGAATTTTCTGGGTCAATTATTAAACACAGCTGTTATTAAAAATTAAATTAGAGCACAATTCACAATTGCAAAAATGTAGAACTAGCCTAAATGTCCATCAATCAATAGGCAGATAAAGAAACTGTGGCATATATATATATGATGGAATATGACTCAGTCATAAAAAAGGAATTAATTAATGGCATTCACAACAACCTGGATGGAGTTGGAGACCATTAATCTAAGTGAAGTAACTCAGGAATGGAAAACCAAACATCGTATGTTCTCACTCATAAGCAGGAGCTAAACTATGAGGATGCAAAGGCATAAGAAGGATACAAAGGACTTTGGGGACTCAGGGGGAAAGGGTAGGAAGCGGGTGAGGGATAAAAGACTACAAATTGGGTGCAGTGTACACTGCTCGGGTGATGGGTGCACCAAAATCTCACAAATCACCAATAAAGAACTTACGCATAACCGATATCACCTGTGCCCCAAAAACCTATGGAAACAAAAAATTTAAAAATATATTTTTCTAATTAAATCAGGCTGGGTGCAATGGCTCATGCCTGTAATTCCAGCATTTTGGGAGGCTGAGGCAGGAGAAACACTTGAGCTAAGAGTTTGAGGCTGCAGTGAGCTATGATTGCACTGCTGCTCTCCAGCCTGGACAACAAAGGTAGACCCTGCCTGTAAAAACAAAATTAAATTAAATTATATAAACTTATATTAAAACACATTATATTTCAAAAGATAATAAGTGCCAACTTTCTATTTATTTATTTATTTTTCAGATGGAGTATCACTCTTGTTGCCCAGGCTGGAGTGCAGTGGTGCGATATCAGCTCACTGCAACCTCGGCCTCCCAGTTCAAGCAATTCTCCTGCCTCAGCCTCCCAAGTAGCTGGGATTACAGGCGTGTGCCAGCATGCCCAGCTAATTTTGTATTTTTAGTAGAGATGGGATTTCACCATGTTGCCCAGGCTGGTCTCAAACTCATGACCTCAGGTGATCCACCTGCCTCGGCCTCTCAAAGTACTGGGATTACAGGCATAAGCCGCTACGCCCAGCCTTTCTAATTACAGTAATGCATTTTACTGTTATCTATGCTCTTGAAGTCATTTATGTCTACTGTGTCTGTACAGTGAACATACTATATAATAGTGTACTGTTGCTCACCTTTGTCCAACTCTGCATTCAGTGATATTATACTGATAGCCTGAAATTGGCCATCACAGGAGTATTTCCACCACAGAAATTGCCAAATGTTATACACCAGAACTCTTTTTGTCCAGAGAGGCAGTCATTAAACATTTACAGCACATCACTGGTACCCGCCTGGCAGGGCTTTAATAATAGCTAGCACCCGTTGAGAACAGCCTGATGCTGTTCTAAACTTTTCCCAGCTCTGTGAGGTCAGTCCTATTATGATACTGATCTTACAGATGAAGAAATCAAGGAACAGAGAAGTTAAATACTTTGTCCAAGGTTATAGTACTATTAGAGTAAGCAATGGAGTGGAACTCAGGTGTCTGGGTTTCATGCCTTTAAGTATACTATGCATATTTTCCCAACCATTACTCAGGGTACAAGATCTAATAAATGCAAATGTATTTAGTGGGGAGAACAGAACAGAAAACATGAAATTGGAGCTCTAGGTTTACAGTACCAATGAGTTAGAGGTTTTAATATAATGCAAAATTCAAATAGAACATCCTATGGGATTTAAAAACAAAAAGGAGGCCAGGTGCAGTCGCTCAGGCCTATAATCCCAGCACTTTGGGGGGCCAAGGCAGGTCAGTCACCTGAGATCATGAGTTTGAAACCAGCCTGGCCAACATGGTGAAACCCCGTCTCTACTAAAAATACAAAAATTAGCTGGGTGCGGTGGCGGGCGCCCGTAATCCCAGCTACTCAGGAGGCTGAGTCAGGAGAATTGCTTGAATCCAGGAGGCAGAGGTTGCAGTGAGCCGAGATTGTGCCACTGCACTCCAGCCTGGGCGACAGAGCGAGACTTTATCAAAAATAAATAAATAAATAAATAAATAGGAAGCAAGACCAAAGAACAAACTAGAATAAAGTGAAAAGCAGCTAACACATACCTGGCACAGATGTCTAGTCAATGTTGCTTCCATTACCCTCTCCATGCCCTAGATGTTCACAACTACTTCCTTACAAAGAAATTCTCTGCAGGGTTAAGTAGCTGGGCCCAACTTCTAGGGCTTGATGTCACTAACAGACAGTACTCTTCCAAAGTCTATAGAGTAAATCAATGATCCATTGTGCTTATCCTCTTATCTTTTTCTTTCCTCACATGGAAAGTTGCTTGCAGTATTTCTCAAACCCATCAATATAATAAAAACAAAAACACTTGGAAAAAAATGGTTTTTACTACTAAGGCCACATAGAGAAGGAAACAAACCGAAGAGCCAGTTGATGTGATGTTTGGCTGAGGAGGGGTCTGTTAGATGCTGATTTCTTGCTGGTCATCCTTACGCCTCAGGGAGCGTGCCCGAGAAGGGATGCTGCACTGCCCTAGAATACTTTACTGGACAATAAATGCTTAGTTGAATCACTTTGTCTTCCATCCTTGCAGCAATTAGAGGCATTTTGCTCATAGTTTACTGGCATTTTCTCATGCTTGATTGAGAGCCTGTCCTCTGAGCTCACAAATGTTATTAGGCGCCTACAAATCAAGGCTAATTATTCAGTCCTGTGGAAAATTGTCCCACCATCTTTCGACGCCCACAGCCTTCTGCCCAGGGAGATCTTTGGAATAGGTCACTACCTGCAGATTATAATTTTACAGCCTAACTGATAGAATCTTCCCAAGCTGGTTTATACTAGTTCCTGCAATAGCACAATTAGATATTAATTTTTCTGGCACGCAGATTGCAAATTTTTTTTTTTTTTTTTGAGGGGGAGTCTCACTCTGTCTCATAGGTTGGAGTGCAGTGGCACAATCTCAGTTCACTGAAGCCTCCACAGTGAGCTTGTGATTCTCCTGCTTCAGCCTCCGGAGTAGCTGTGATTACAGGTGCTTGCCACCACACTCAGCTAAGTTTTGTATTTTTAATGGAGACAGGGTTTCACCGTGTTGGCCAGGCTGATCCCAAACTCCTGACCTCAGGTGATCTGCCTGCCTCGGCCTCCCAAAGTGCTGGGATTACAGGTGTGAACCACCGCCCAGCCTGCAAATATTTTTTTAAACCCAACTGCCAACAACTGGGAGATTATAAAATTATGCCACATCCTATGTGATGAAATGTTATGTAGTTCTGGCTATGGCCCAAGTGGCTCTAAACTGTCTTTACTTCTTAGGACAGCTTTAGATGTCATAAAGGCTGATAATTCCACCCCTGCCTCCTTTCCTGGCCACGTGGAAGGGCTCTAAAGATGGGAAACTTGCAAGCAGGGCTCATTCTGTCCTGGGACTGGGAGTTTCACCCTTTGGGCTCCTCCTCCCTTTAGAGTGGAGAAAGTCTTTTAGAAACCTAATCTATATCAGCAGTTTTCTCATTGTATGTGGGGATGGTCTTGCTGCCTGTCAACATCAACATCACATTTCCTCCTCTCCTCTGATATTGTACTACTTCAGCGGTAGGTGCCAAATCCTTTTGATTATACATGAAACACTGCCCTTGGTTGCTTTCATGTATGTTTTATGAGAACACCTCAGCATGAATATTTATTAAAGCAGCTTGGAACACATCTCTTTGATTTTTTTCTGTTCTGACTCATATTAAAGTGGGGAGAGAGGGAGGTATGCTATGTCATAGCTCACCTGCAATGGTTTCTGCCTTCTTCCTCCCCCTCACAAGGCCAAATAGTTGAGCCATTTAGGCAATGGAAAGCATTGCCTAGGTTTGCATCAGTTAGCAGCATGACACATATTTTTGTTTTACTGATGAAACAGAACTGTTTCTTTTGCAATGCCAGCTTTCCTACACAATAGGTCCATAAATTTGTCACCTAACTGTTGCCTGATTTGGTCAACACTTCTTCACTTTTTGTGAAGCAAAAAAAAAAAAAAAAAAAAAAAGCTGCTGTGAACTATGACACAGTGTACCTTCCCTCTCCCAGTTTTAATGAGTCAGAACAGAAAAAATCAAAGAGATGTGTTCTAAGCTACTTAAATAAATATTCAACTTTTGCCTGAAGCCTCAAACTCCTCTGAGTGATCTTCCCACTGCAGTCAAAGGGATACATTTAGAAAAAAGCAGTTTCCCTAGAACCTTTCAGGATAAGATCCAACCTCCTTAGAATGGCAGATTCGGTATATGTATATATGTATGTATGTATGTATGTGTATATATATGAGGAAGTTTCGCTCTTATTACCCAGGCTGGAGTGCAATGGCACAATCTCGGCTCACTGCAACCTCCGCCCCCCGGGTTCAAGTGATTCTCCTGCCTCAGCCTCCTGAGTAGCTGGGATTACAGGCACCCGCCACCACGCCGGGCTAATTTTTGTGTATTTAGTAGAGATGGGGTTTCACTATGTTGACTAGACTGGTCTTGAACTTCTGACCTCAGGTGAACCACCTGCTTGGGCCTCCCAAAGTGCTGAGATTACAGGCGTGAGCCACTGCGCCCGGCCGGCCAGGTTGGTCTTGAACTCCTGGCCTCAAGTGATCTGCCCATCTTGGCCTCGCAAAGTGCTGGGATTACAAGTGTGAGCCACTGCGCCTGGCCCCTAAAATATATATATACACACACATATATATACATATATATATATATATATATATATTTTTTTTTTTTTTTTTTGAGACGGAGTCTCGCTCTGTCGCCCAGGCTGGAGTGCAGTGGCCAGATCTCAGCTCACTGCAAGCTCCGCCTCCCGGGTTCCCGCCATTCTCCTGCCTCAGCCTCCCAAGTAGCTGGGACCACAGGCGCCGCCACCTCGCCCGGCTAATTTTTTTTTGTATTTTTAGTAGAGACGGGGTTTCGCCGTGTTAGCCAGGATGGTCTCGATCTCCTGACCTTGTGATCCGCCCGTCTCGGCCTCCCAAAGTGCTGGGATTACAGGCTTGAGCCACCGCGCCCGGCCACATATATATATTTTTTAAACACATTGTTTCAGTGTGTTTCTTGTTCTAGTGATTTTTTTTTTCTTTTTCTTTTTCTTTTTTTTTTTAAGACAGGGTCTCGTTCTGTTGCCCAGATTATCGTGCAGTGGCACCATCTTGGCTCACTGCAACCTCCACCACCAGGGTTCAAGCGTTTCTCCTGCCTCAGCCTCCTGAGGAGCTGGGACTACAGGTGTGTGTCACCATGCCCGACTGATTTTTGTACTTTCAGTAGAGACAGGGTTTCATCATGTTGGCCAGGCTGGTCTTGAACTCTTGGCCTCAAGTGATCTGCCCATCTCGGTCTCCCAAAGTGCTGGGATTACAGGCATCAGCCACTGTGCTTGGCTGGGTCTTTTATATTCTAACTTCAGCATAACTCTCATTCCTCTGCCATTCTCCATATAGAAATAACAGTAACTGTTATTGTTATTATTGAGGGCTTTCAAAGTGCTAAGCATTGTATATGCCCAATGACTCCTTGTGCATCTGCCCTTTAATTGAACAGAACTCTTTTAGTTTCTGGAAGGTATCCTGTCGCTTCACAACCTCCTGGATTTTTATGGATGCTATTTCCTCCCCTAATGTCTCCTCTGCCTTGGTAAGCTCCACCCATCCTTCCCGACTGAGCTCTTGCATCATCGCCTGCTGAAACCTTCCCTCACCCTTTTTTTCTTCCAATTCCATCTACTCTCCAAATAAGAGGAGGCAATGTTTTAGCTCTAGTACAGGAAAGTCAGGAGGCCAGATTAACTTCTGGGGCAATTAGAACAAGGGATGTGGCCGGGGGCAGTGGCTCACGCCTATAATCCCAGCACTTTGGGAGGCCAAGGCGGGTGGATCACCTGAGGTCAGGAGTTCGAGACCAGGCTGGCCAACACGGCACAACTCCGTCTCTGCTAAAAATACAAAAATTAGCCGGGTGGGGTGCCACATGCCTGTAATCCCAGCTACTCAGGAGGCTGAGGCAGAAGAATCGCTTGAACCCGGGAGGTGGAGGTTGCAGTGTGCTGAGACTGTGCCACTGCACTCCAGCCTAAGTGACGACAGAGCAAGATTGTGTCTCAAAAAAATAAATAAATAAAATAAAAAAACAAGGGACATAAATGCTTCCACGATGCTCTCTTCCCACCGCTTTTTCCAGCTTTGTCTTGAGCTTTAGCTATCCCCTCTCAGAGTCATCACCACAAAGCTATTGCTTATGGCTACTCCCTATCTTTGCTACCAGGGAGTTCTCACACTCAAAAAAAAAAAAAGAAAAAAAAAATCCCAGCACTGGGTTCTAATTGGCTCAGTTGAGTCAGGCCCCAGCCCCATGCCAATTATACGACCAATGAGGGTGGGCTAAGGAGCCGGTCCAGGAAGGATTTGGCAGAGGGCAGTAGGTTTGCGGGTGGAAGTAAGAGTGCTGGGCAGGCGGAACTATCCATGTTTACAATCCTTCCCCAGCCCCACTTCCTCTGTGCTTTATTATGTTTTAAAAATGCTCTCAGCATTGACAGCCTCTTTATGTACCAACACTTCCTTTCATACGCAAAGGAACTCTTTTGCCTTTCCTTTCTTTTCTTTTTAAAAAAATTTTTTAAAAAATTTAATCCTTGCTTGGTTGAAACTTCATTTTCTTTCTTTCCTTTTCCTTTTTTATTTTTTAAACAAGGTAGGCTAGACTAAGCTATGATTGACGTTTAGTAGATTAGAACAGAATTTTGTTATAAAGGTTCCCAGAGATTTTTAACCCAGGTTAGCAATAAATTCTTTTGTGGTCTAAGCAATGGGTCTTTTGGAAGTATTACAGAACTACATCAGTCTAGCAGACCAGCAGACCCATCTACAAAGGCAGAGAAGCATAGGAAATGCAGAGCGAGACAATGGAGTCAGCTAGGTCTACATTTCAACCTTGGCTTAATGGCTGTATGACCATGGGCAAGTTACATAACCACTTCAAGCCTCAGTTTCCTCATTAGTCAAATGGGGACAAAATTACTGCATTAGGTGGGATGGGCAGTGTGATGGTTAATACTGAGTGTCAACTTGATTGGATTGAAGGATGCAAAGTATTTATTCTGGGGGTGTCTGTGAGGGACTTGCCAAAGGAGATTAACATTTGAGTCAGTGGGCTGGGAAAGGCAGACTTACCCTTAATCTGAGTGGGCACAATCTAATCAGCTGCCGGCAAGGCCAGAATAAAAAGCAGGCAGAAGAATGTGAAAAGACAAGACTCGCTGAGCCTCCCAGCCTACATCTTTCTCCCTTGCTGGACGCTTCCTGCCCTCGAACACTGGACTCCAAGTTCTTCAGCTTGCAGATGGCCTATTGTGGGACCTTGTGATCATGTGAGTTAATACTCCTTAATAAACTCCTCTTTTTTTTTTTTTTTGAGATGGAGTCTCGCTCAGTCGCCCAGGCTAGAGTGCAGTGGTGCAATCTCAGCCTCCCGGCTTCACGCCATTCTCCTGCCTCAGCCTCCTGAGTAGCTGGGACTATAGGCGCCTGCCACCACGCCTGGCTAATATTTTGCATTTTTAGTAGAGACGATGTGTCACCGTGTTAGCCAGGATGGTCTCGATCTCCTGACCTCGTGACCTCGTGATCTGCCCACCTTGGCCTCCCAAAGTGCTGGGATTACAGGTGTGAGCCACCGCGCCCGGCCAATAAACTCCTCTTTATATATACATCTATCCTATTAGTTCTGTCCCTGTAGAGAACCCTGACTAATACAGGCAATAACAAGAAACCACCAAAACTCTTCCTTCTGTGTAGAAAGCCTTTTCCACCTCATCCTTCCAGGCCTAGCTCAAGTGTCACTCTTTTTTTTTTTTTTTTTTTGAGATGGAATCTGCCTGTGTCGCCCAGGCTGGAGTACAGTGGCATGATCTCGACTCACTGCAACCTCTGCCACCCGGGTTCAAATGATTATCCGGCCTCAGCCTCCCAAATAGCTGGGATGACAGGCACCTGCCAATGCGTCTGGCTAATTTTTGTAGTTTTTGGTAGAGACAGGGTTTCGCCATGTTGGACAGGCCGGTTTTGAACTCCTGACCTCATGATCCACCCGCCTCAGCCTCCCAAAGTGCTGGGACTACAGGTGTGAGCCTCTGCGCCTGGCCTGTCACTCTTCTTTTAAAATCTCTCTCTCTTTCCCAGATAATTAATCACTCCCTTCTCTGAAATTTACCAATACCTCAGTTATAGATGGTCCCAACTTATGACAGGCCAATTTATGCGTTTTTGACTTTATGAATATTCAAAAACAATAGGCATTCAGTAGGAACCATACTTCAACCCATAGAAGCATTCTGTTTTTCACTTTCAGTACATTACTCAATAAATTTCATTAGCTATTCATGGAATATTATTATAAATTTATTATAAATATTATTTGTTATAAAATAGGCTTTGTATTGGGTGATTTAGCTCAAGTATAGGCTAATGTAAGTTTTCTGAGCATGTTTAAGGTAGGCTAGGCTAAGCTATGATTGACATTCAGTAGGTCAGAGGTATTAAATTCATTTTTTGGCGGGGTGCGATGGCTCACACCTATAATCCTAGCACTTTGGGTGGCCAAAGCAGGAGAATCACTTGAGTACAGGGGTTCAAGACCAGCCTGAGCAACATAGTGAGACCTCGTCTATACAAATAATAAAAACATTAGCCAGGCATGGTGGCATATACCTGTGGTCCCAACTACTTGGGAGGCTGAGGTGGGAGAATCGCTTGAGCCCAGGTGATTGAGGCTGCAGTGAGCCATGATTGTGCCACTGCACTCTGGCCTGGGTAACAGAGCAAGACCTCATCTCAAAAAAAAAAAAAAAAGCATTTACTTATGATTTTTTTTTTTTTTGAGACAGAGTCTTACTCTGTCGCCCAGACCAGAGCGCAGTGGCGTGATCTCTTCTCACTGCAGCCTCCACCTCCCAGATTCAAGCGATTCTCCTGCCTCAGCCTCTCGAGTAGCTGGGATTACAGGCACTCACCACCACGCCGGCTAATTTTTACATTTTTAGTAGTGGTGAGGTTTCACCTTGTTGGCCAGGCTGGTTGAACTCCTGACTTCAAATGATCCACTCACCTCCGCCTCCCAAAGTGCTAGAATTACAGGCATGAGCCACCGTGCCTGGCCAACTTATGGTATTTTTAAACTACATTGAATTTACCAGGACACAACTTAATCATAAGCTGAGGCACATCAGTATAACACTGATCACATGGTATTACAGTCACACATGTATTTCTCCCTAGAACTTCCCATTCCACCCCAAGCTGTGAGCTTTCCAAGAACATGAAACTCATCTTATTTTGCCTCTGCAACTCCAGATACTTGTACAGGGCCTGATGCCTAGTTGGCATTCAAAATATTGAGTGAATGATCCACCAATGATTAAATCAATGAGTGACAAGAGCAAGATATGGCCTACCTATAGAGAGGAGAAGAGCTAATCCAGGCCCTTTTCCAATTTTGATAGAAAGAATTTTGCAGACACATTGAATATGTCATTTATAAGCCTTAAGTTTTTCAAGAGTAGTTACTAAGCCAGTTTTTTTGAGAATCATTGGGTTGAGCTGCTGTCTCCAATTTGGGGTATCAAAAGTTGACTCTACTTGGGTAACAAAAAAGAATAGAGGTGTGGAAAATAGGTGCCAGGGTTTCTTTGTGACAAAAGTCAAAATGAAGTGACGTATCACATGTGTGTCATGAGAAATCCCAGAAGAAATAGGGAAATAAGTGAGGAGGGAATCCTATTTCCCACAAAAAAGAAACCTCTTTTGGAAGGTCCAGGCTTGATGTTGATAACTTCAAGGGGTATTTTCATAAAATGCAGCCATGTTTTTGTGTGTGTCAGGAAGAAAACTTGTGTGTAAACATGAATCATGTCTGCTTGTGGCCTTCTGAATGCATACCTAAAAATATGAAATAACATTTTCTTTGCAATTATGCAGAAGAAAAATGTCAAGGGATGCATAAATGAGCTTCTATGTTGTATATTTAGCAGCATGGGATGTGGGAAATGCAAGGGTGTTAAGGAAGCATTTTTCCATTCCTGCCATTTGCAGGTGAGGAAGGTGAGACTCAGAGAAGTTGTGACTTACCCAAGATCATGCAACAATGTAGTGACTGAGCTGGATTAGAAACTCAGCCTTGTTTTTTTTTTTCTTCTTCTTTCCCACTATAGTTTGATAAGTTTTATGTATATATATATATAGCCTGAAGTAGTTTAGGTTTAAATAATAGCTCAATTGTTCAACAAACATGTCTTAAGGGCTTACTATGTGCCTAACACTGTGCCAGATGCTAGGAAGCACAAAACAAGTCAAGTCCCCCACTCAATACATATATTTTATCCACTTTTCTTTTTCTTTTTATCTTGTAGAGATGGGGTCTTGCTATGTTGACCCCATAGTTTTGAAATCCTAGCCCCAAAGGATTTTCCCACTTCCGTCTCCCAGAGTACTGGGATTACAGGTGTGAGCCACAGCACTGGTCTTTTGTCAACTTTTTCCATGCCACACTCTGCTAGGCTCTGGGGAGCTGTCTTCGTGAAGTTAACAGTCCTGTGGGGCAGGCAGCATTAATCAAAGAATCACACAATTAATGAGTATCTTACATGGAGGGAAGAGAGTTCCATAAGTGTGTAATCTTCCCAATATTTTTCCTTTTCTTTTTAAAATTTTTTCTTTTTTTTCTTTTAAATAGAGACAGGGTCTTTGCTGCCCAGGCTGGTCTTGAACCCCTGGGCTCGAGTGATCTACCCACCTCGGCCTCCAAAAGTGCTTGGATTACAGGCTTGAGCCACCGTGCCTGGCCCTCAACACTCTCACAAGGCAGGATTCTAGTTTCTGGGTCAGCTTCTAGGCTCTTTTTGACTCCTGTTAATGAGAAAAAGAGCTAAATAAGCAGAAAGATAAAGCTGAGCTTCTAACAAAGAGTTTAGAGTTAGAAACCCTAGTGTTTATGGGCGCTGAGGAAAGTTTTAGAAGAGAAAAGGAGGAAGCCCTGAGGGTTGTGGAGATTTTAGATACTGAGAAATAGGGATGGTATGGGAGTTTTTAATGCTTTTCACCAAATATTTTAGGCTCTGCCCCATTCCAAACACACAGTAGGTGTTGTAGATTGCATTACTGGTCCCCATTCTGCACTCCTCCCTGGATCCATGAAACTTTTCAGTGCTCTCCTGCCATGAATGCAATATAATACTCAGTCCTTGGGCTCAGCCACATACTGGCTTTGGCCATTAGGAAGAGGTGAAAGGGATGGTGTGCCAGCTCCAGGACTAGAAGAATTGCATGTCTGCTTGCTCACCTGCACCACTGCCGCTGCCTTGAGAGCATGCTTGGTTAGCTTGTGGGAGGATGAGAGACACTTGGAACAGAGTTACTGCGGTTGCCCCAGATGAGGTCAGCCTACAACGCTGAAAACCAGCTGGCCCCTAGATATGTGTGTGAGCCCAGCCCAGATCAGTGGAGCCACCTGCTGACTCCAGATGCATGAGCAATAAATGCTTATGGCTAAATGCTAAAGAGGTTTGGTGGTTGTTTTTTCACAGCTTTATTGCAACTATATATAACTGATTTAGCAATATTGCTCTTCCTAGTTCTGTGTTAAGGGTATAGCCATAGTTCTGAGGCATTTTTTATTCACATAAATACAATTCAAATAATCTCTCTAAGAGCATCAAAGAGAAAGCAGTTAATAACCTTTAGCAAACTTCTTAAAATATCCCCTTCCCACCTTATTCACTGAGGCTAGACTAAGTTATGCCACAGTAAGTTCATCGTCTTACGCGAAGGAAATCAAGTATGCAGACACAAGAAGTGGGTATTAGGAGCAGAGGTTTACTAGGCACAAGAAGGAGAAAGGAGAACAGCTCTCTCTCTTGCAATAGAGTGGGGAGCCCGAATGGGACGTCCAGCCTGTGGCAGAGTGCTCCAGATTTTATAGAAAGGCTTGAGGAGGTGGTGTCTGATTTACATAGGGCCCACAGATTGGTTGGACCAGGTGTGACATTTAGGTAACGCCTGGGGAATGCTGGCCACACCACCCTAATCTTATTATGCAAATGAGCTTTCTACTTGGCCAGCACCATGTTGTCTGCTCCTTGCTATACACGTGGTTTGGCAAAGAGAAGGGAAGATGGCAACGCCATTTTGAACATGCTTAGTCCCAGGTAGCCTTTTCCTATTGGCACAACTGCTGGCATTTACCCATACAAGCTTCTAGCTTGCTTGTCTATGTCTGCAGCTCAATTTTACAGGCTGCTCCTTGTTAGAAAATAAAATGATTTGGGGGCTGCTTTTCATTAAAAGGAAAACCTTACCAAGAACTTCCCTACCCTCATTATCTGCCTATCTGCCTAAATAATTTATTCTTTTTTTTTTTTTTTTGAGACGGAGTCTCGCTCTGCCGCCCAGGCTGGAGTGCAGTGGCCGGATCTCAGCTCACTGCAAGCTCCGCCTCCCGGGTTCACGCCATTCTCCCGCCTCAGCCTCCCGAGTAGCTGGGACCACAGGCGCCCGCCACCTCGCCCGGCTAATTTTTTGTATTTTTTAGTAGAGACGGGGTTTCACCGTGTTAGCCAGCATGGTCTCGATCTCCTGACCTCGTGATCCGCCCATCTCGGCCTCCCAAAGTGCTGGGATTACAGGCTTGAGCCACCGCGCCCGGCCAAATAATTTATTCTTAACTCCTATATCAGTTCTGGTCATGAGTTGGGAGCAAAAGCAATAATGATGTTTCTGGGCTGGAACATTTAATTGCTGGTGTGAGAACCTCTAGAACTCTTTTCCTACTAATACATCAACCACAAACTTTTGAAATACTAGCTGCTCCCTCTGTCTGGATCCCTGAGAGAATGAGATAAGCTGAAAACCCAGCCAAAAAAAAAAAGCTGTTTTAAGCGATTAATCTAACGAAGATTTTGAAATTGTTCATTACTGTGGCACAACTTAGTCTAGCCTCACTGAATAAGGTGGGAAGGGGATATTTTAAGAAGTTTGCTAAAGGTTATTAACTGCTTTCTCTTTGATGCTCTGAGAGAGATTATTTGAATTGTATTTATGTGAATAAAACTGTATTTATTTGAATTGTATTATATTCTTATAGACAATATTTTAATTGTATTTTCAATTATTTTTGTTAGCTTTTTTATTGAGATGGAGTCTCACTGTGTCACCCAGGCTGGAGTGCAGTGGTGCAATCTCGGCTCACTGCAACCTCCACCTGCCAGGTTCAAGCGATTCTCCTGCCTCAGCCTCCCAAGTAGCTGGGACTACAGGTGCCCACCACCACACCTGGCTAATTTTTGTATTTTTAGTAGAGACGGGGTTTCACCATGTTGACCAGGCTGGTCTTGAACTCCTGACTCAAGGAATCTGCCTGCCTTGACCTCACAAAGTGTTGGGATAATTATTTTTGTTACTGTACAACTTCAATTTGCTTGCTAATCTGTTGACTGGCCTAGGTTTTTTGAGAGTTATCAATATAGTTACCAAAGAGCTGGGAAAGAGAATAGTTTCACTTCTTTACTTCCAAATATCTTGACACTTTTCCCAAACCAAAAGGGTATTCAGATGTTGGGCAATCCATATGTCCACCAAGCTCCCTCTCGCAAAGAAATTAGAAGTACTCTTTTTCTGTCCAAATTATATATTATCATCGCAAAAAGAAAGACATCCTTCAACTGTGAAAGTGTAATGTGTGAGAGCACAAGGAGAAAGGGCTTTGCAAAGCAAAATCTAAAATACCCTTAGACACACACGACTTTCCATTCTTTTAAGAATATATTTGAAATACAAAGAAAAAAACAAAGGAAGAAATCTTTATGACCTTGGTTTGGGAAAATATTTCTTAGATATGACACCAAAAGTACAATCCATAAAAGAAAAGATGGATGGATCTTCACAGACATTAATAACTTCTGCTTTTTGACAGATACTGTTAAGAGAATGGAAAAAAAGGCCATAGTCTGAGAGAAAATATTTGTGAAACATATACAGAATAAAAAGTTTGTATCCAAAAATATATAAAGAATTATGAAAATTGAGGCCGGGCACGGTGGCTCAAGCCTGTAATCCCAGCACTTTGGGAGGCCAAGACGGGCGGATCACGCGGTCAGGAGATCAGACCATCCTGGCTAACCCGGTGAAACCCCGTCTCTACTAAAAAAAATACAAAAAATTAGCCGGGCGAGGTGGCGGGCGCCTGTAGTCCCAGCTACTCAGGAGGCTGAGGCAGGAGAATGGCGTAAACCCGGGAGGCGGAGCTTGCAGTGAGCTGAGATCCGGTCACTGCACTCCAGCCTGGGCGACAAGCGAGACTCCGTCTCAAAAAGAAAAAAAAAAGAAAGAAAGAAAATTGAATAATAAGTTTTCTTTAATAAGTTTAATAAAAACAAAACAATTAAAAACAAGGCAAAAGATATGAACAAATACTTCACCAAGGATGTATGCAGAAGGCAGATAATCCCGTGAAAAGATGTCGAACGTCATTTGTCATTTCAGAAATGGAAATCATGAGATACCACTATGATATGGAATGGCTAAAATTACAGATTCATCATAGATGTGGAGCACCTGGAACTCTCTCATACTATTGGTGGACATCTGGAACTCTCTCATACTTTGGTGGGAATGTAAAATGGCATAACTACTGTGTAAATGCTTGACAGTTTCTTAAAAGTTAAACCTACTCCTACTATATGACCCAACTATTCCACTTCTAGGGTTTACCCAAGACAAATGAAAGCATATGCTTATACTAGGACTAGTATAAGAACGTTCACAGCACTGTTATTCGGAATAGCCAAAAACTGGAAACAACTCCAGTGTTCATCACCAGATAGATCAGGTGGATGGATAAACAAATTGTTGTATATTGGGCCAGGCATGGTAGCACACACCTGTAGTCCCAGCACTTTGGGAGGCTGAGGTTGGTGGATCGCTTGAGCTCGGGAGTTTAAGACCAGCCTGGGCAACACAGTGAGACCCTGTCTCTACAAAAAATACAAAAGATTAGCCAGGCATGACACCTGTAGTCCCAGCTACTCAGGACGCTGAGGTGGGAGGATCCCTTGAGCCTGGAAGGTCAAGGCTGCAGTGAGTCATGGTCATGCCACTGCACTTGTGTCTGAGCAACAGAATGAGATCCTGTCTCAAAAAAAAAATTGTGGTATATTGATGTATTAGTCCATTTTCACACTGCTTTAAAGACATACCCGAGAGTTGGTGATTTATAAAGAAAAGAGGTTTATTTGACTCACAGTTCCACAGGGCTGGAGAGGCCTCAGGAAACTTATAATCATGGCAGAAGGGGAAGAGGTACATCTTACATGGCAACAGGTGAGAGAGTGTCAAGTAAAGGGGATAGAGCCCCTTGTAAAACCATCAGATCTTATGAGAACTCACTCACTATCATGAGAATAGCATGGGGGAAACTGCCCCTCTGATCCATCCAATCACCTCCCGCCTGGTCCCACCCTTGACATGTGGGGATTACAATTCATGATGAGATTTGGGTGGGGACAAAAACCCAAACCATATCAATTGATGCCATAAAAAAGAATGAACTACTGTACATACAAAAACACAATTGAATATCAAAATCCCAAATTTATGATGAATGAAAGAACCCAGACCAACAAAAAAAGGAAAGACACCAAAGTACAATACATACACATAGTCTATGAATCCATTTATATAAATTTCTAGAAAATGTTAACTAAAGAAAGGAAAACAGATCGGTGGTTGCTTACAGGCACAGTGGGGTGGGAGTACAAAGATTACAAAGAGAAATGAGGAAACTTTTAGGGATGATGGATGTTTTCATTATCTTGATTATGGTGATGGTTTCATGGGGGGGGGTTTAGCTATCTAAAAACTTATAAAACTGTACACTTTAAATATGTAAAGTTTATTGAATGTCAATTATTTCTCAGTAAAACTGTTTATATGTACACTTGGAACACTAATTGGTAGTCACTTCTGCTCTAGTTCCTTTCTGAATTGTTAGTCACTCAATAACAGGTACATATGTGTCTATGTAATATATATACATATATGTATATGTGTACATTCTGTTTATATATGTATATACTATTTATATAGTACATACTATTTATATGTACGTAAATACATATAAAGGTACATATTTGTGTGTGTGTGTGTATATATATATAAAGTCGTGGCGGTCATGGGCGAGCTTCGCCATGCAGAGCACTGACCTAGGCAACAAGGAGAGCGGCAAGATATGGCACCGCAAGCTGTCCCTGGCCACGTGGGACAGGTAGAGGCCGTGGCGGGAGGGCGCAGGCTGTGGAGGGGATGGAGACCAGTGAGGAGGGGACGCCGGGCGTCAGGCATATATACACACACACACATAAATACATATAGGCTAGGTGTAGTGGCTCACACTTGTAATCCCAGCACTTTGGGAGGCTGAGGTGGGTGGATCACTTGAGGTCAGGATTTCAAGACCAGCCTGGCCAACATGGTGAGGCTGGTCTTCCCCATCTCTATTAAGGAAAAAAAAATACAAAGATTAGCTAGGCATGGTGGCACAAGCCTGTAATCCCCGCTACTTGGGAGACTGAAGCAGGAGAATCGCTTGAACCCAGGAGGTGGAGGTTACAGTGAGCTGAGATTGCGCCATTGCACTCCACCCTGGGCAACAGAGCAAGACTCCACCTCAAAAAAAAAGAAAGAAAGAAAACATATAAAGGTCCAAACTATGCACCTTTGTAAATACATATAAAAGTCCATATAAATAGTACACCTTTATACTATACAAAAGTATACTGTATACTAAAGGTATATTTATATGTAAATAGGTATATAGTATACCTTACATATGTAATAGGTATATAGTATACCTTATATATATTATAGGTATATAGGTATACTTATACTATATATCTTTATACATATATATACCTTTATATATGTATTATATAACATATATATACATATTCGTGTGTATATATACATATAAACAGTATGTGCCTGTTACTGAGGGACTAATGATTCAGAAAGGAACTAGAATATAAGAAACTACCAATTAGTGTTGTAAATGTATACGTGTGTGTGTATATATCCATATATACCCGTTGATAACAATATAAAGCTTAAACATCTGCATTAGTATTTTTTTTGAGAATTTGCTTTTCTGATCAAGAGTTTGAACTTTTCCAATATCATGAGCATACAATTTTTTTTAACGTCATTTTTCTGTTGTGGAATAACACAGAGACTAGGAATGGAAAGACTTAAGGTTTCCTTGTCTGCAAAAGTGGATAATATTAGTACTTACCTGTAATAGGTGGATTGGTGGTCCCCCAAAATATATGTCCACATACTAATCCCAAAATCTGTGACTGTTACCTTATTTGGAAAAAGGGTCTTTGCAGATGTAATCAAGGTAAGGATTTTGAGATGAAGAGATCATCCTGTATTATTCACATGGACCCAATGGCAAGTTTCCTTATAAGAGAAAAACAGAGGGAGATTCTAAACAGACAGAAGAGAACAAGACACATCCTGGAAGAGAAAGACGTGTGAAGATGGAAGCAGAGAATGGAGCCATGCGATCACAAGTCAAGAAAGCCAGCAACCCCCAGAAACTGGAATAGACAAGCCAGGGAATCTTGCTTAGAGCCTGAAAGGAGGCTGCAGACACTTTGATTTCCGATGTATGGCCTCAAGAACTTCCGAAGAATACATTTCTGTTTTTTATATCTCCAAGTTTGTGGTAATTTGTGAGGGCAGCCTCAGGAAATTAATGCACAACCTCACAGAGCACTAAAAATGAAGATAATTAGTACTACATAACTTGTACATTTGCTACAAGGATTAATTGAGTTGATATATTCGGAAAGCAAGTAGAAAAGTGCCCCATACCTAGTAAACACTCCGGAGGCACTAGGTGAATTTTTATCAAAGGAACACTAAAGTCGAGGCAGCCAGTTGTTATTATTGCTTTCCCGGACCGTGATTGGTGGACTGGACATCACAATGCCGGAAGGTCCTGTCAGATTACGGAACTGAAGAAACAAAACAAAACCATGAGCATGGTGAAAAGGTCAAGAAGAATGGACTATTTCATCTGTAAGTTTCTTTTGAGCCCGAACGTTCTATGAAAGGAACCCATCAGTTCTCAATGTATTTGTCTCCTTCTCTGCATTTGTCTCCTTGCTTCTCTTAGTTATTTCTATACAATTCCTTAATCCCTAAAAGCAATTTAGAACGGAATGCAGAGACCACAGGAGAAAATCACTTTTATTGCCTCTGATGGGAGCCTAAAACCCCACGAGGGTCCCAAAAGGCAGAATTCCCAAGCCAATTCCTCGCGGCTATGATCCACCTGCAGAAAACTACGATTCCCAGAAGGCTTTAGGTCCGGGGGCGGGGAGACTGAGCTCAGAAAGAGGCGGAGTCTAAGAGAAGGCCTTTGGTCGATTCCATCGTCCAGAGAGGGAGTGGCCGCTTGGGCGGAGGTTGGTGGGAGGGATCCGCCTTCCGATTGGTTGTTATTAGAAAGGGGGTTGGTACGGCCGGCGGGTGCAGTATCCAGGCCGCCGTGGCCGGCGCTCAAATTTCCCGGGCCGGGAGCGCTGGGCCTGCCGGGAAGGCACCGGGACGGTTACCCAGCGGGCCCCCGGCGGTCGTGGGCGACCTTCGCCATGCAGAGCACTGACCTAGGCAACAAGGAGAGCGGCAAGATATGGCACCGCAAGCCGTCCCCGGCCACGCGGGACGGGTAAAGGCCGTGGCGGGAGGGCGCGGGCTGTGGAGGGGACGGAGACCGGCGAGGAGGGTACGCCGGGCGTCAGGTAGCGGTCCGAGTTCTGGCTCTGACCTTGCCCCACATCCTTGGATTGGATGACCTGCGGTGGAACAGGTGGCTCCGGACGCCAGGGTCCGCAGAGACCCCCTTCTGAGTTCTGGGAGCGGGGGTCTGGTCCGGGACAGGAGGAGGCAGGTGGTTCTCAGACGTGGGAACTTGCGGCTTTTGGTGTGTGCCGGGACTCTCCTGCTTTAATGATCACGGTATCCCGCTAGTGCCCCTGGCACGTAGTAGGTGTTCAGTGAGTATTTAACAGTTGCAGCTGGAGCAGAACTCCTGAGGGAGATGCAGGCTGGAAGAGCAGGACAATTCTGCCTCTTCCAAAGGCTGCAGTTTATCCATCCTTAAATCCTTGGATGTGTTTAGACGCACAAGCATTCATCAATTTGTTGAGCGCCTACTGTGTGCCAAGCACGCCTCTAAGTGCTGGGGAGGGCGAAGGAACAAAACACACTTCCGGGTCTCTGGAGTTCTCTAGAGTTTACATATTGGCGTGTATGTAGGGGCAGGGGCGTTCATTATGCATTGCTGGGGGGCTTCTAGTACGGCCAGCGCTACTTTTCATTCTGTTCCCAGTTACCTGTCCTGTTTGAGGCTCAGCCTGTCTTGTGTGATTTCCGTGGAAGCCTTTGCTACAAAGCGTTGCCATTTGGATTTCGATTTCTGCACGCAGAGTGGTCTTATTGCTTCTAATTCCCTAGGATTTCACGGAAATCGCTGGAGTTCCTGTTTCAGTGTGTTTCTTGTTCTAATAGTGATTTTTCTTTTCTCTGAGATGGAGCCTTGCTCTGTCGCCCAGGCTGGAGTGCAGTGGCGCGATCCGGGCTCACTGCAACCTCCACCTCCCGAGTTAAAGCGATTCTCTTGCCTCAGCCTCCCAAGTAGCGGGGATTACCGGCGCGCGCCACTACACCCGGCTAATTTTTGTATTTTCAGTAGAGACGGGATTTCACCATGTTAGCCAGGCTGGTCTCCAACTCCTGGCCTCAGGTGGTCCGCCTATCTCAGTCTCCCGAAGTGTAGGGATTACAGTCATTAGCCACCGCGCCTGGCCTCTAGTGATTTTTCTGTTGATCCTTTGGTTGCTTCTTGACAAATCAGACCTTTTTTTTTTTTTTTTTCTCCTTGAGACAGAGTCTTGCTCTGTCGCCCAGGCTCGGGTGCAGTGGCGCGATCTCCGCTCACTGCAACCTCCGCCTCCCGGGTTCAAGCGATTCTCCTGCCTCAGCCTCCCGAGTAGCTGGGATTACAGGCGCACCGCTCCCGGCTAATTTTTTGTATTTGTAGTAGAGACGTGTTAGCCAGGATGGTCTCGATCTCCTGACGTCGTGATCCACCCACTTCGGCCTCCCGAAGTGCTGAGATTACAGGCGTGAACCACGGCTCCCGGCGGACAAATCAGTTTTAAGTGCCTGCTATGTATATCCAAAGTGCAAGGTTTTACCAGCAGCTTGTTTGGTTCCTGGTTACTGTCAGGCCTCTTTATCAATGCCGCTGTCTCAACTACATTGAATAAAAAATTTTGTCTAAAGTGGGGATTCCTTAGGTTTTTCATTTTCAAATTTTGAGTTTGTGTAAATACCACTCCCACCTCTGGTATTCTCTAAACATTCTAAAAGTTATAGCCAACTCACCTTTCTCTTTCTTGCTGGTACAGAATATCTAGATATATGTGCAAGATTCAAAAAGTGAAAGAAATGAGTTGATTATCCAAATGTCTTGTTTGCTTTTTCCACTAAAACATAGCTTATTTTTGTGTTCGTTAAAACCCATTGTTCATGCTGTTTAGACAGGCAGAAAGCACTGACTTGGAGTCAGATGTATTTCGTTGAAGTAAATGTCCGTTTACCAACTCTGTGACCTTGGGCAAGTTAATCGCTAAGGCTGTCAGTGGGGATAATCGGATTTAGCAGACAGGTTGTCTTACACATTTGGTGCTTAGTAAATATTTGATATTCTTCTTATGTTTGAGAACTGAGGAACTCTGTCAGGCAATCTGTGGGAATCTGAAAGTAAGTTGCTCTAAAATAAATATTTTATGTGGGATTTATATGAAAAATCGGAGGGGCTGAATGTCACTATTGTGATTACATTTACAAGGTAGGATTATAATTGAGTATTTGTTTCTTAGTGTATTTCTGTATTTTTCATATTTTGAACAATGATTATGTAATTTTGTAGCCAGAACATGTAATAAGTGTTATAGAAAATAAGACTGGAGGAAAAAGTTGTTTGCTCTGAGTTTAGTTGCCATGAAACATTTTGATATTGTTTGTCATTTCTATACATTTATTGTTGTGTTTTTAATTCCTTGGGGACTAGATACAAATAAGCATTGTTAAGAATTTTACTGTTTCCTTTAACGAATCTAAAAAGCCTTATGTTTACATAAACATGAAGAAAATGTTTAATCCACTTAATTCAATATAGCATGCTTTAATCAAGTTTTAATGAAGATAAATGTTTCTAATATAAAATCCAAAAACTAGGCAAGGTGTGGTGGCTTATGCCTGTTATTCCGGCACTTTGGGAGGCCAAAGTGGGCGGATCACAAAGTCAGGAGATCGAGACCAGCCTGGCCAACATGGTGAAACCCTGTCTCTACTAAAAATACAAAAAATTAGCTAGGCATGGTAGCAGGCACCTGTAATCCCAGCTACTCAGGAGGCTGAGGCAGGAGAATCACTTGAACCCAGGAGGTGGAAGTTGCAGTGAGCTGAGATTGCACCACTGTACTCCAGCTTCTATGACAGAGTGAGACTCCATCTCAAAAAAAAAAAAAAAAAAAAAAATCCAGAAATTTATGAAAAATCAATTAAGATAAAATTTTCATGATTAAAAACTATTGTTGCAATAAAGAATGGGATTATTCTGGCCTTTGTGACCAGAATATACACACATATTATTTTAAGGAGTTATTTTGTGCTGTAATTTAATTTTATGAAGTTTTCTTTCAACAACAGGGTATATGATCCTTCTCTCAAAAAAGGGTAAATTTAAACAAATATAGCTGTGTATTCTTGTCTTTCCTGTTATGAAAATAGTATGTAATCATTAAAGAACATGTCTAAAATATAGAAAAGTAGAAAGGGGAAAAAAATTAACCATATCGCTATTACCTGCAGACAGCTGCTGTTAATATTTGACTGTGTTCATCTTTTTTTCCCTATATGTAGATTTTTCTTTTCCTTTGGAGACACGGTCTTACGTGTCACCCAGGTGGGAGTGCAGTGGCATGATCACGGCTCACTGCAGCCTTGACCTCCCCAGGCTCTGGTGATAATGCCACCTCAGCCTCTTGAATAGCTGGGATCACAGGCACATGCACCATGCCTGGCTAATTTTTTATGATTTTTCTAGAGACGTGTTTGGTTTTGATTTTTCTCATTTATTTTTTCTTCTAAGTGTGTGTGTGTGTGTGTGTGTGTGTGTGTGTGTCAGTGTTTGAAACTTCAGGTTAGAATATTTTCATTTTCATTTAACAGTTTAATCATTCCATATGTGTCTCTAGAATATAAACTCCCTTACTTTTTTATATAGACGTATGATTAATATGGGTTTTAAAGAATGATTTCTTAAAGCATTTGTTCATTCAGCAGGTGTATTTTGAGTGTCTTTTGTGTATTGTAGGCCAGGTGCTGGGGTACAGTAATGAGCAAGCAGTGGTCCTGTCCTTACAGAACTCACCTGCCAGGGTATTCATGGTAGATACATTAGAAATGAAAGTAAACTCATGCGCACTCAATTCACTGTGAAACATTCCATACACAAAAACAAAATCTCATACCCTGTTGTTGTGTATCACTTAATCACCGTTTATAAATCTGTTTATATGTGTGTTTATTTTTTTAATGTCTGTCCTTACTACTAAACTGTAAGTGCCATGGAAGCAGGGAGCATATCAAGTATTCTTAGCACCTGCCTTGTTCTGCATCTGACACAATGAGTTTTCAAGTAATTGATGAATAAATGAACAGTAGCTGCTTTGACAATGAGTAGCTTCTGAACTGTTTTTCTGAAATCCTGGTAAGATTGATTCTAGAGGAGAGGCAGTATAGCGGTAGCAGTAGGAGAGGGAAGAATGAACAGACAAAATGCTTTACTTGCCACATTTTTCATAATATCAAGTAATACGTGATATAGAATTTCAATGTTTGGGTTTTTTTCTTTGACAGAATTATAGTGAACATCATTCACAACACTTCCGATTACCATCCAAAAGTTTTGCGATTTTTGAATGTGGCTTTTGATGGCACAGGCGACTGCTTAATTGCTGGGGACCACCAAGGAAATATTTATGTTTTTGACTTGTATGGAAACAGGTAAGCAGATACTGTTGATATCTACGTTATTTAACAAGTTATTAATTCACTGAGTGTTTTCATACTTGCTATTCATTATTCATTCAGAAAGATTTATTAAGTTCTATTATATTTCAGGTACCTTGCAAAACACTGTCATAGGTGCTGAAGGAAGAAAGTGGGAAAGGACAGAATGATAATACGGTTCACATTTTAGAGAATTAAACTGCTGGTTTTAATAGTGTCTCTAGTAGTTTTTTTTTTTTTTTCCCTTAAATTTAAAAATTTATTATTGCTATTTTTTTTTTCTTCTTCAGACGGAACCTTGTTCTGCCGCCCAGACTGGAATGCAGTGGGACAATCTCAGCTCACTGCAAACTCCACCTCCCAAGTTCCAGCTACTGTGCCCAGCCCATTATTGCTGATTTATCAATTTCTGGTACATCAGGCAATGTAGAAAGAGCGCAATTTTCCTTGCACATTGTTGTTATGGCATGCCATATCTAAGAATTTTAAAGAATTGATTTTCAACTGGGTGTGGTGGCTCAGGCCTGTAATCCCAGCACTTTGGGAGGCCGAGGCGGGCGCATCACTTGAGGTCAGGAGTTTGAGACCAGCTTGGCCAACTTGGTGAAACCCTGTCTCTACTAAAATACAAAAATTAGCTGGGCATGGTGGTGTATGCCTGTTTTCCCAGCTACTCGGGAGGCTGAGACAGGAGAATCACTTGAACCCTGGAGGTGGAGGTTGCAGTCAGCCGAGATAGCGCCACTGCCACTGCACTTCAGCCTGGGCGACAGAGCGAGACTCTGTCTCAAAAAAAAAAAAAGAGTTGATTTTCACTCTTCTTCCTCTTCTCTTCCCTTGTGAAACAATTTAGTCTGAAAGCAATGAGGTGGGATTGATGGAGGTAGATATTCATGCAGTGGGGCTAGGTGGGAAGGAGAGCTTCAGCAGCCCAGAAAGAGAGACAGAGGGTGTCTGCATGGTAAATGGGGCAGTGATGGGAAGCTAGTTTAATACAGAGGGCTTTTATCAAATAAATATATTAGGGATAATGAGGGCCAGGTTTCTCACTCTTAGAAAAGAGACTTAAAAATTATGGAAGGCAGAAAACTAGAATAAACCCCTTGGCATTGTATTGGAATTAGACATATCAGTTTGAACCCCTGGTTTTGAATATATAGAGATAGATACAGAACTAAATAGAGGTATGTACAACTATATGTACACATATTCCTTAGCTTTGTACACTCAGAGGGCCTGGGAGCAACAGCATGCCGGTAGCAATGAATATACCCTGTGTTGAGTTCTTATTTTCAAAGTACCACGTTCTACTAAAAGGAATCAAGGATATTTGCAGAAATGGCCAATTTCAGAATGCGGACAGGGAAAGTACAGGAAGAGCCTGTAACATTTTGTAGCCAGAAAGAAGGAATTGTTCAAAGGATGTTCGGGATGTGTCAAAAAGACACAGTTGCCAGCTTGAAGGAGCTCCCTCTGGTCATGTTGGAGGTGGGTCGTCCATTGAATAAAATTGAAATCTATGAGTTCATGTTGGAATCAACAAACAGTTTAATAAGGAATGGATATTGAATAGTCACGAAGTACCTCCCCACAAAATACTTATTAATTATAGAGGAAAAAAAGAGTAATTATATAATGAAGAAGCCTAGCAAACGCTGCCTTAATCAAATGACTAAAGTTAATACAACCAGTAGTGGAATGAATCAAAATTTGTGTGCCACCTGATAGGATGCAGTGAGAAGAACACAGCATCATTTCTGTGATATTCCTGCCGAGATATATAACCTGAATCTAATCAATGAGATCATCACACAAAGCTAAATTAAGGACATCTAATAAAAAAACTGTCCTGTAATCTTCACAGGGGTCAAGATCATGCAAGTAGGGTAAAGACTAAAGAACTCCTAATCTGAGGGAGATGAAAGGGACATGACAAAGGCATGAATCTGGGCTGATCCTTTTGCTATAAAAAACATTATTAGGAAAATTGGCAAAATTTGATTGGAGTTTTAGGATTAGATGGTGGTAATGTATAAATGTAATTTCTTGGTGCTGATGGTTATATTGTGATTATGTAGGAGAGTTTTCTTATTTATAGGAAACTTGATCTTGGTGACTTGTTCTCAAATAGTTCAAGAAAAGACGTGATATATAATTTACTTACCTGCGATTCATTAGGTAAAAATCTATAAATCATTGTTTCTGCCCTTTACCAGAAAAGTAATGGGTCCAACTTTTCTACCCTTTATTCTTGTTTAACTTACCTCACCAATTCCCAATCTGAAATCAGTACCACTGTATTTGCTAATACTCCTGAAAAAAATAAAAGTAATTGTTGATTGATTTCATGACAGGATAGTGAACTTCAATATTGAGGATTCTTTGCACTTCATTTGCTTATCTACCGTTACTTACTTTGCCTATTCTCCACCAAGTGTCGCAAACCTTTACCAATTTCCTTGTCTCCTTTCGTTGGACTCCATTCTTACTCTGACTGCCAGGCCTCCTGATTCATGGGAAAACAGACACCTTCAAGCTTTCCTTTCTCCTTCCGCATTGCAGCCTCAAGTATATTGTAAGTTCAGCCCCCATTACGTTATTCGTAAAGTTCAGCTCTCATTACCTTATTCATCAAGTTCAGCCCTCATTACCTTATTCATAAAAACAGGTGATCTTAATTTCTTCTCGTGCTAATCCCTATCTTCTATAGCGTCCCCTGAGACATTGCACCATGAGTGTTACTATTTTGTCCATTGTCCCCTTTCACTATTGGTTGTTGGGGAGAAAAAATTATTTTTCCTCTACCCTTCTAAATTCTCAACTGGGCCCTTTGTAACAAAAGATAGATTAACAAGAGCAGAATGAACAAGTTATTAATTTGTATCATGCATGTAACACATGAGAATACCCAGAGTATCCAGGTATTAGTGTGAGACACTATCAACTTGTATCGTGCATGTAACACGTGACTGTCCAGGTATTACTAACTCAAAAAGTGGCTTATACTCTGGCTTATATAGCATCTCTGTCAAAGAACAGTACATTTTTAGAGAAGTGACAAGACAAAAGAAGAGGACCTTGAGTCTCTCAGGGCAGCAAATTGTGGGAAGGCAAATATATGGGAAACTAATGGTAGTCATATATATTTCTCTGGTGCTATTTCCAGGATGATGAAGATCTAAAGTCAACTCCTGTGATCAACTGTTATCCTTCCTGGTAGAGAAGGGAAGAGGGACACCTTTGTAAATGTATGCAAATTCATGTAAACTTTTAGACAAGGGCAGAGAGCTTTTCTTTTTTTTTTTTTTTGAGGTGGAGGCTCGCTCTGTCACCCAGGCCAGGGTGCAGTGGCGCAATCAAGTGCACTGCAGCCTCCGCCTCCTGGGTTTAAGCAAATCTCCTGCCTCAGCCTCCCAGGTAGCTGGGATGACAGGTGTGCACCACCACGCCAGGCTAATTTTTTGTATTTTAGTAGAGACAGGGTTTCACCACGTTGGCCTGGATGGTCTTAATCTCCTGACCTCATGATCCACCTGCCTTGGCCTCCCAAAGTGTTGGGATTACAGGCATGAGCCACCGCACCTGGCTGAGAGCTTTTCTTATGTCTGCTTTTTCTCAGTTACCTTCAGCTCAAAGTAATGCTCATGCCAAAGTGGCATGTTCTGATATGGCATATTCTGCCACCCTTCACTAAAAACATCTGTGGCTGAGCTGAGCAGTTAGCGGCAGAGCTCGGACTTAAAATCAGACTTGAGCTCAGACTTAAAATCAGGCTTGATCATAAAGCCCAGTATACTGGGCTCCCTCAAAATCTTCCTAATTGTTCAATCCATTGGTCACTTTTCAGTTCTCATTTTACTAAAACACTAAACATTCTTGTCTTCCCATGCTGCCTGAGATTCTTTTCTTTGGCTTCATGGTACAGCAGTTGCTGAATTTTCTACCTCTCTGATCATTTTTCCCCCTTGTTTTACTGACTCTTCTTCCAGGGCCTGCCCCTTTCATGTTGTGCTCCCCAGACATCTGTCTTTGGCTTGCTTCCTTCCATATTTCAGGCACTCTTTTCAATAATCACATCACCACCAAGCCTCAGGCTTCATCTGCCATGTAAACACTGTTGACTTAGACCTACTTCTGCTACTACTACCTACTAGAACTCTTCTAGATTGGGCTCTCCAGGGGCCACTAACTTGCATGTAACTCTTGAGCCCTTGAAAAGTGATTGGTCCAAATTGAGATATGAAGCATGTGTAAAATTAAAATACACACTGGATTTTGATGACTTAATATGATAAAAAGTGTAAAATATCTCAATAATTTTGAATTGATTAAATATTGAAATACTAATGTTTTAGATACATATTGAGTTCATAAAGTATATTAGTCTGTTCTCATGCTAATAAAGATATACCTGAGACTGGGTAATTTATAAAGAAAAAGAGGTTTAATGGACTCACAGTTCCATGTAGCTGAGGAGGCCTCACATTCATAGCAGAAGGCAAAGACACTTCTTACGTAGTGGTGGCAAGAGAGAAATGAAGACCAAGGGAAAGGGGTTTCCCCGTATAAAACCATCTGATCTCGTGAGACTTATTCACTACCATGAGAATAGTGTTAGGGAAACTGCCCCCATGATTCAATTATCTCCCACTGGGTCCCTCCCACAACATGTGGGAATTATGGGAGCCACAATTCAAGATGAGATTTGAGTGAGGACAGAGCCAAAGCATATCATATATTATTAAGATTAATTTAACCTATTTCTTCTTACTTTTCTTTTTTTTTTTTTTTGAGACGGAGTCTCGCTCTGTAGCCCAGGCTGGAGTGCAGTGGCCGGATCTCAGCTCACTGCAAGCTCCGCCTCCCGGGTTCATGCCATTCTCCGGCCTCAGCCTCCCGAGTAGCTGGGACTACAGGCGCCCGCCATCTCGCCCGGCTATTTTTTGTATTTCTTAGTAGAGACGGGGTTTCACTGTGTTCGCCAGGATGGTCTCGATCTCCTGACCTCGTGATCCGCCCATCTCGGCCTCCCAAAGTGCTGGGATTACAGGCTTGAGCCACCGCACCCGGCCCTTCTTACTTTTCTAATATGGCTCCTAGAAAAATTTAAATTACATATGTAGCCCACGTTGTATTTCTTTCAGACAGCATGGCTCTAGATCAGTTTCATGGGGCCTTAAACCACATGTTTAAAAGCAGATTTATCATTTCCTACCCCCAAACTTATTCCTCTTTTGCCTAAGTTCAAAAGCTTAATTTTCTGTAAATTAAACTCTAGCTAGGTGCCCAGTGCTCTACTGAGCACTCAACATGTATTATTTCATTTAGTCATCACAACAGCCTTGTATCTAGTCTTATCTTCATTCTACACAAGAGCAAGTCCTGATTCCCCCTTCTTCACTCCATGTTTAATCCATACCGAGCCTCTGCTTGGCTTCTGAAACCTCTCCTATTTATGCTCCCATATCTCTGGCTGAGATTTTCTGTAGTAACTTTCTTAGTGATCTCGTTTATTCCTTGTCCCTCTTCCCATTTGCCATTGCTGCCAGGATCATCTTCCTAAAACACATACCTGGTTGTGATTCTGTTGTGCTAAACACTTACAGTGGTTTCCTATTCTACTAACATCCGAACTCCTTAATATGGCACATAGCACCCTTCATAATCTATTTTTGGCCTAAAATGGTAGCTCATTTTTCTGGGTTTCATTTTCTTCGTCTCTACGGACTCCTTCCACGTGGAATTTATAATTGTGGGAAGAATTTGTGATACTAATGCAATGATTTCTTAATAGGTTCAATCTTGTTCAGCGAACAGCACAAGCTTGCACAGCTCTGGCCTTTAATCTTCGTAGGAAATCTGAATTCCTTGTGGCATTAGCTGATTATTCTATTAAATGTTTTGATACAGGTAAGAACTTCTGTTTTTCTTTTGAAGCAGAGTAAAATATAGAGTGAAGAACTGCAAGAAGTTTGTCACTCTGTACAGCTTGAGGGCACAGTCCCCATGACTGCCCTCGCTTCAGACACTAGGTGCAAGCTGGGGGTCCTAGGAACAGCCTCACTTTAGATCGGTTGACTACAAAGTCAGGGTTTCCTGACTGCTGTCAGGTTTCATAATTCACTAGAACAACTCACAGGACTCAGGAAAGCCTACACTTAATGATGATAGTTTTAATATAGCAAAAGGATAGATACAAAGTATAACTAGCCGAAGGAAGAGAAGCATGGAGTGGAATCTGGGAGGCTTCCAAAAGGAAAGTGTCCATTGTCCTCAGGGATGCATTGCCCTCCCAGACAACCCTCCCAGCATTGGTGTGTGGCTGGCCATCTGTGCCAAGCACTGTTGACACAGGGAGTCAACCCAAGCTTTGGTGTCGAGAGTTTTTACTGAGGCGCCATGACATAGGCATGACTGATTGGATCATTCCCCACGTGGCTGGACTCCATTTCTAGCCCTCCTCTCCTCCTAAGAAGTTAGTCTGATGTCACTCGCCCCAAAAGCCCTAAACTTCTAATCATGTGGTTGACCTTTCTTGTGTGATCATCTCCCACTCTGAGTCTTCTTAGCATAAACTATCTGGTATAGTGTGAGGGGCCCGCCAGGAATAACAAAGACACCCCTAAGTCAACGGGTTTAGAGGTTACCTCCCAGGAGCCTAAACAGAAGCCAGACTGCTCTGTAAAGGTCAAATTCCTTACTACACAGGTACAATATCTTTTTTTAATATAGCCTGTGTGTTTTATACCACATTATGTTTTTAAATTGAGAACATAGAGTTCTGTAGACTAAACCTATTACTCTTAAAAAAGAGATATTTCAACTGTATTTTTTTCTTATTAAAATAATCAATGTGTTATAATGTTCAGCAGATGTATAAATAATAATATTAAAGATAGTGATAGCTAACACATAGTGTTTACTCCCTGCCAGGGACTTTCTGTGGCTTTATACACATTAATTAATTTTAATCATCATCATAACCCACAGAGATGAATACTATTATTATCCCCATTTTGCAGATGAGGAAACTGAGGCACATGGGTAACTTAATCAGAGTCCCTCAGTTTATAAGCAGTGGAGCCAGAATTCCAGCCTAAGTGGTCTGGCTGTGGAGTCACTGCTCTTAATCACTGTAGTACACTCTCATCCTACATACAAAGAAGAAAACTCACAGTGATTCTGCAGTACGGCCTAGAGACGCAGTGTTTTCATAATGGGGCTCTCTCTTTCCAGTCTGTTTTCTATGTTTATACTTTTTTTATCTTCTAACAAATGCATAATTATCCTGTCTGTATTGTTTTGTGGGATAATTTTACCTCATTAAAATTCATATTGCATATCTAAAATCAATACCTAACATTCCACTGTATAGATGTTTACCATAATTTTTTAACCTATTACCTATTGCTGGACTTTCAAACTGTTTTCAATTTTTGGCATTACAAACATTGCTGTGACAAAATATCAGAAAAATGAAGTCTTTATAACTCACCTTTCCTTAAATTCCACTCTTCTCCTCTTTTTCTTCCTTGTTCCATGTTCTTATAGTTGCTTCTACTTCACTGAACCCCCACCATGAAGCCCCTTCCTTAGACACTGTCTCCTTCCTTCTTTCTTTCCCCTCTCTGCCAAATTCTGCTTCTTCGCAGTATCCGTTGATGAATTCTGACCCTTGCTTCCCCTACCCCATGCTACTGAAATTTCTGTCTCCAAGGTCCTTAGTAACCCTAACCCCTGATCATTTAAGTCATCTTTACAGTTTTCATCCTACTTCTCTATAGCATTTAACAATTGGGATTACTTTGAAAGTTTTTTGTTTTGTTTTGTTTTCGTTTTCATTCTATTACCTTGGTTCTCCTCCTGTCTTTCTAACTGCTTCTCAATCATGTCTCCTGAATTCTTTCAGTGGTTCCTAGACTTTGGATTTTTGACCCAATTAAAAAAGTGGAAGAACTCACATAGCTTGTCAACTTTTAATATTGCTAATTGACATTGGAAAAAAATACAATTTCATAAAACAAGGGATTTTCTTTCTACATAAACAGGGAGTGACATAATACAAATGAAAGAGTAGTACTTTAAATTTGACTTTATGAAAAACTCACTGCATTATCTGTATTTTTCTCTTTCCCTGAAGACCAGTGGAAAATTTATCATTAACTAACGCCAGACCTCCGAATGGTGTTTGGAAACCACTGCTGTTTCCCTAAGGGATTTGTCTGTTTCTCTGTCTTCAGTTTTGACCTACTTTGTATCATAACGTTTCCCAGATTTATATCTTGCTTTCTGACTATTCTCAAGTTCCATCTTTCTGGGGGGAAAATTCTGATCATAAAAGTAAAACATGCCTACTGTAGAAAACTTGCAAACATACAAAAAAGTATAAAGGAAAAGAAAAATCACCTACGCTTTTACTAGCCAGTGATAATGATCATGAATAGTTTTTGGTACTTTACCTACCAAACTGTTTGCTCTGCTTACACAAATACACACAAGTACCTCAGACTCAAGCTTAAAAACCAAATGTATTATCATTATCTCACACTGATAAACCTGTTCTTCCTCAGGTATTTATTATTATTTTTTTATTTTTCATTTTTTTAGAGATAGGGTTTTGTCATGTTGCCCAGGCTGGTCTCAAACTCCTAGGCTGAAGTGATTCACCTGCCTCAGCCTCCCAAAGTGCTGGGATTACAGGCGTGAGCCACCGCCTGGCCCCTCCTCATGTATTTCTTACATCCACTAACAATATCACCATCTGCTTAAATAACTAAGCGGGAACCACTGGAGCCTTCACTTCTCTTGTATCTCAGAACATCAACTTGATCACTAATATTTTTTTGTTTTTCTCCTTACTAGCTCTTGGATTTGTTCTTTTCTCCATTGCCACTTTCTTAGTTGAGGCCCTCCCTATCTCCTGCCTGGATTATTACAGCAACATATAAATTAGTCTTTCTTGTTCAATCTCTTCCCCTCCACCAGATATCCTCAAAGTGCTCTTTCTAAAACACAGACTAAATGTGGTACTCTTTTACATAAAATTACCTGCAAGAGAAAGCCCAAACTCACTAGCATAAATTTTGAGGTTATTCTGCATCAAAGCCTTTGTCAGCCTTGTCTCCTACATGAATGAGGTGTTGCTAACATGTCCCGTCATACTTTATCAACTAGCCACAGGCTTCCATTTTTGTGGATATTAATGGAGGTGCCTCATGTAATACCTAACCACCTATTGGATCAGTTCATCTATGGCGTTTATATGTAGTGTTATTTCTAGACGTACAATGTTTTACCTGGGTAACAATTTTACTTTTTACCACAGTCACCAAGGAGCTAGTTAGCTGGATGAGAGGACATGAGTCATCAGTATTTTCAATCTCTGTGCATGCATCAGGGAAATACGCCATTACCACTTCTTCTGATACAGCACAATTATGGGACTTGGATACCTTTCAAAGAAAAAGAAAGCTGAATATTCGCCAATCTGTGGGTATACAGAAGGTCAGTGACAGGGGACATCTTGGCCTGTTGTGCTTCTCGGGCTAATTTCTTGGTCAACAGGGTATATAAATGTATATGAGTAATGATTTACTTTGTCCTTGTAGCTCTGTAACTCAGCAACAAGCAAAGCAAAGTGACCAACACAAAGATGTTGCCTATAGCTACAATTTATGACTTAGTGAGCTCTTTTCTAAAATTATAGCTGTGTAACTTCAACTCTCCTAAGGCGAAAGTCACTTAGTTGATTGGTTTTGTTTTCATTTTTAACCCTCTGACATTTTATTATGAAAAATTTGAAACACGCAGTAGATTTGTAAGAATTTTTGAACACATGTACATTCAGCATCTAGATTCTACCGTTAACATGTTACTGTACTATCCTCTACTATACTTTACATGGTACTATACTCTCTTATGGGCCTATCCATCCTTCTTTCTTTTTCTTTGTTTTGAGACAGAGTCTTGCTCTGTCACCCAGGCTGGAGTGCAGTGACATGATCTCAGCTTACTGTAACCTCTGCCTCCCAGGTTCAAGTGATTCTTCTGCCTCAGCCTCCCAAGTAGCTGGGACTACAGCTACACACCACCATGCCCAGCTAATTTTTGTATTTTTAGTAGAGACCGGGTTTCACCATGTTGGCCAGGCTGGTCTCAAACTCCTGACCTCAAGTGATCTGCCCACCTCAGCCTCCAAAAGTGCTGGGATTACAGGTGTGAGCCACCGCACACCCAGCCACTCTGTCCATCTTTCTGTCCCTCTGTTCATTAATTCTCCTAATAATATGTGTGTGTGTGTGTGTGTGTTTTGTTCTGAGACGGGTCTTTCTGTCACCCAGGCTGCAGTGTAGTGGTGTAATGATAACTCACTGCAGCTTGGGTTCAAGCGATCCTCCTGCCTCAGCCTCCCGTGTAGCTGGGACCACAGGCGTGTGCCACCATGCCCAGCTAATTTTTAAATTTTTTATAGAGACAAGGTCTTTCTATGTTGTCCAGGCTGGTCTCAAACTCCTGGGCTCAAGCAGTCCTCTTGCCTCGGCCTCCCAAAGTGCTGGGATTACAGGCATGAGCCACCGTGCCCAGCTGTGTATGTGTTTTAAAGTAAACTTCAGACATCAGCGTACTTCCCTGTAAATACTTAAGCCTTTACTTAATTGACTAGGGGTCAATATTTGTTGATGTAAAATTTATATATAATGAAATATTTAAGTCTTAAGTATTCATTTATTAAATTTCACGAATACACACACCTGTGTAACCTGTGTAGATGTAGCATTACCATTATCCCAGAAAATTCCACCGTCTCCCTCCCTGGGTGACCACCACTCTTCTTTTTCCTACCATGGATTAGTGTTGCCTATTCTAAAATTTTGTATAAATAGAACTATACAATAATAGTTTATGTAAGGCTTTTTTCGCTCAGCATAATGTTTTTGAGATCCATCCATATTATTAATAATTTGTTCTTTCTTATTGCTGTTTAGAATTCCATTGTATAAATATACCACCTTTTAAAAATCCATTTCTTTTGTTTTTTTCTACCTATGTAGAAACATATGGTATATGGGCCTCCAGATGTACTCTTGTTCTGAGCCCCGCAAGTGCCCCAGTTTGGTTCTGTCTTTTCTTTTTACAGACAAGCCACATAACCAACCTCTCTGGGCTTCCGTTTCCTGAGCAGGAAAATGGGTCTGTGGTAACCACCTTACCAGGGCTAGTGAGAAAATGAGATAAAATAAATAATTCATGTCAAGGGCTTGGCAGAGTGCCAGGCCCTTATATAGCAGCTCCTATTATTATTTTGTCCTTTATGTCCCCTGGCTGTCATCTCCTGTGATTTCCTATATGACATCCAAACTGGTCTCTTTCATAGGGTTTCCATGCTGCTGCCCCCTCCTCCCTCCTTACCACACCCAGTAACCTTCCCATTCTCTCCACCTAGTCAGATCTCACCCTTTCTTCAATTGTGATAATAGCTACTGAATCTATTTTCAGGCATTGTATTAAGAACTTTCCATACCTTATCTCAACTCGGTCCTGACACTGCCTCAATGAAGTAGGCAGTGTTTATTGTTCCCCAAACACAAAGACACTGGGATCTGGAGACTGGAAGCACTGGCAGCTGCAAGTGCCAGAGCCGGCAGGGTGTGAAGCCAGATTGGAGCCTTTCTGCAGAGTCAGGCCTCCCAAATCCTGGGATGGAGTCAAGGAGCCTTTGGCTGTTCCACCCTTTTGCAGTGCCCCAGTGACTCTTCCTCCTCCAGGCCCCCATATCCAAGCCTGTCATACCTCTTCAGCTCTAGGGGTCTGTCTGTGACTTCCACCCTAAGGGAGCTGGCACTTTGTGTCACACTACATTGTCCACATCACCGATTCTCCCTCCCTCTCTCCCCTTCCTTCTTCCTCCCTGTTCTTTTTTTTTCTTTGAGACGGAGTCTGGCTCTGGCACCCAGGCTAGAATGCAGTGGCACAATCTCAGCTCACTACAGCCTCTGCCTCCCAGATTCAAGCGATTCTTGTGCCTCAGCCTCCTGAGTACCCGGGATTACAGTTGTGCGCCATGGCAGCCAGCTAATTTTTGTATTCTTAGTAGAGATGGAGTTTTGCCATGTTGGCCAGGCTGGTCTCAAACTCCTGGCCTCAAGTGATCCACTCACCTGGTCTCCCAAAGTGCTGGGATTACAGGTGTGAGCCACCACGCCCAGCCTGGGCACCTGTTCTATGCCAGGCTTTGGTGTTCAAAATGTTAGAAGTGGAGAAGTCAGAGGAAGATGGAATTATAGGTCTTTCCTCTTCAAAACTTTCTGTTTGGCTGATTTTATTCAAATGAGCACGCAGGCCCTATTCCTCAAACCCACTTCAAATGTGGCATTGCTAGGTTGTTTTAGTCCAAGGAAGGCCCTGTCTCCTTAATGCCCACCATCTTTTGCTTTTCAGGTTTTTTTCTTTCTATTTCATTAGCTAAATATTATTTTCAGGAGTATCTGAGTCTCTTGTGTGATTAATTATTTTGCTTCAGGTTATATTATACATGCAGTACTGCTTTTAATTTCTAGGTTATTAACGTGAACAACTAGCAGTGCATGTCAACCAAAAATTTACTTTGTAGTCTCCATGGAAATCCCAGAGTCCTTTAATGTGCTTTTAATAATTAAAAAGAGATAAAAGTTGTGCCAACTTATTCATTAGGGATTTAGGCCAAATGTCTTAGTAGGTCTTTTCTTCTTTAATTGCTTTAGTGCTTACATTTTGAATTTTAAGTTCCAAAGACGAGAACATTGGGAGTTGAAGCCACGTGGAAACAGAGTTATGAAACAATGACACATGACACAGAAACCATCTGTTCTTTTTACTATGAAATTAAAATGAGTATACGCTGAATAGTTGCCAGTGCAAACCTTGCTTGGACATTTAGATATTTTAGTTTAAAAATTAGGACTGTGGAAAATGTATGTATACTGTCATGTGTGCCTAAGTATATTAATGTTAGTGCTATAAGAATAAAATTAAATGTGAAAATGTATGTATAGTGTGATGTGTGCATACAGTAAATTGCTCTAAAATAATAAAACAGGACCGGGTACGGTGGCTCACGCCTGTAATCCCAGCACTTTGGGAGTCCGAGGCGGGTGGATCACTTGAGGTCAGGAGTTCGAGAACAGCCTGGCCAACATGGTGAAACCTCATCTCTACTAAAAATACAAAAATTAGCTGGGCGTGGTGGCACATGCCTGTAATCCCAGCTACTGGGGAGGCTGAGGCAGGAGAATCACTTGAACCTGGGAAACAGAGGTTGCAGTGAGCCGAGATTACACCCTTGCACTCCAGCCTGGGCAATAGTGAGACTCTGTCTCAATAAAATAAAATAAAATAACACCATAGTCCAAGTTATCAGCAAATTTTTCTTAAAGGGCCAGTAAATATTTTTGACTTTGCAGTTCAAGAGCAAAATTATATGACCATTCAGAATGTAACCATTTAAAGCCAGGTACCCAGCTAAGGTGGGCGAATCCCCTGAGCCCAGGAATTCAAGACCTAGCTGGGCAACACAGTGACACAGTGAGACCCATCTCAAAAAAAAAGTGACCATTCTTAGCTCCTGGGCTGTACAAAGACTAGAGATGGGCCAGGTGGTGACCACTTCTGTTGAAAACAGGAAATAACTGTAACCTGAATACTAAAGTAAAATGTTCGTTTTTTAAAGTTTTTTTTTCCCGTGACACAGCCCTCAGGAGAGCCTGAGAACATGTGCCCCTAAAAACATTAATCTTATCAAATTCTTACTAAACTCATATTTTTATTACAGATTCTGATTCTATATTTTAAATGGAACTTTTATTTATTTATTTGTTTTGATGACACATGCAACCCTTCAGTAACTTGCTTTGGGTCTTCTGTTATGGATTTCAATTTCGATGGCTCTTTTAATCTAACCTAGTCTTCTACTTTTTTTCTCATGACATTAATTTTCTGGAGAGATCAGACCAGTTATCTTAGAAAATACCCCATATTCTGGAGTTGTTTTTTCTGTTTCATCATTATTGTTTAACTTGTATGTCTTTCGCCTGCATTTTCTATAAACTAGATATTAAGTCTAAAGGTTTGAGTAGATTCATGTTAAACATTTTTGACAAGCTATTTACCTTATATATAGGAAAAAATAGTAAACAACACAGGTTGAGGATTCCCAATTCAAAAATCTGGAATCCCAAGTGCTCCAAAATTTGAAACTTTTTGAGTGCCAACATGTTACTCAAATATCAGGCTCAAAGGAAATGTTCATTGGAGCATTTAAGATTTCAGATTTTTGGAGTAGGGATACTCAATTGGTAAGTATAATGCAAATATTCCAAAGTCCAAAAAAATCCAAAACATTTCTGGTTCCAAGCATTTTGCATAAGGAATACTCAGCCGTAGTCCCTCCCTCAGGGTTGGTTTCAGCACTGAGTGTGATAATCTACGCAAAGTTAGGACAGTGCTGGTTGTGTAGTAAGTGCTTAGTAAAATTACATCTGTTGCTGTTGTAACCATCAAGCCTATGATAGGATTGTCTCAGTGCAATTAGATAATTTGCCTAAGCTGTAGGGTGCCAGGCACATGGGCTCATGCCTGTAATCCCAACACTTTAAGAAGCAGGCTGATTGCTTGAGCCCAGGAGTTGGAGACCAGCCTGGGCAACATGGCGAAACCTTGTCTCTACAAAAAAGACAAAAACTAGCTGGTGTGCTGGCGTGTGCCTGTAGTCCCAGTTACTCAAGAGGCTGAGGCACAAGAATGGCTTGAATCCAGGAGGCAGAGCTTGCAGTGAGCCAAGATCACACCACTGTGCTGCAGTCTAGGCGACAGAGCGAGCTCCTGTCTCAAAAAAACAAAACTGGGGGGTAACTGTTATTTATTTATTTTTTAGCTACATTATATTAACAATTCAGAAACCCAAAAGTATTTAAATAACTCAGCAGCAAAATGCGATCTGACCTCAATTCATTTGGCAGCAAAATCTGAACTGAATTGACATAAGGCTGAAATATTAATATATTTGAGTATGGGGCATTGCCCCAGGTCGCCTAAAGTTCTACATAATGATCCGGCCACTGCACTCCAGCCTGGGTGACAGAGCGAGACTCCGTCTCAAAAAAAAAAAAAAAAAAAAAAAAGAATATACATCATACTACCTATCTAAAATTGGAAATCTGCATTCTGAAGCCCCAAGGGTTTCAGAAAAGGAACTATGGAACTTTGATTTCAGAGTGTTTGTAAAGAACCTACCACTGTAACCTCTTTCCGCTGATTTTTGTAAGCAGTAATAGTAGTAATTATTAGTAATAGTAATAGATACCCATTGTTCAGTATGTTCCATGAACCTACATTTTAAATAGTTATTTTCAAGCTTTAATCTGGAAGGGTAGATACCATTATCCCCATTTTGCAAGAAGGGAAACCGAAGTTCAGAAATATTAAGTACTTTGTCCAGAAAGATTAAGTAATCTGTTCAGTATCACATAGTTTAGAAGAGAGTTGCAGTTTGAATTCAAACCTGTCTTTATCTAAAGCCTTACTGCTTCTCAGGTAAACCAGTTATACCTTTTCAGATTAGTACATTTTTATTCTTTTGTTGATGCTTGGAGGTAAGATATTCGGCTCATTAGTTAGAGATTTTGGAATCCCCGGGATTTGTGATTACTGTGGTATCAGAAAGGCTTTGTGATGGATATCAGAAAACATCTAATAAAGAGTGTTTTGCTGAACTTAATTCAGCCTGTGTACCCAGGACACTCAATAAATTACTGCCAAATAATACATTTGACCTTAACTTGCTAATATTAGTATCCTAAACTCTTTAAACCTTGAAAAAGGACCGGACACAGTGGCTCACATCCGTAATCCTAGCACTTTGGGAGGCCAAGGCAGGCAGATCACTTGAGGCCAGGAGTTCTAGACCAGCCTGGCCAACATAGTGAAACCCCGTCTCTATTAAAATATACAAAAAATTAGCCAGGCGTGTTGGCACGGCCCTAGTCCCAGCTGCTTGGGAGACTGAGGCATAAGAATTGGAGGGTACAGTGAGCCAAGATCGCGCCACTGCTCTCCAGCCTGGTGACAGAGGGAAGACTCTGTCTCTAGATAGATAGATAGATAGATAGATAGATAGATAGATAGATAGATAGATAGATAGATAGATAGATAGATAGATAGAAAGAATAAACCTTGAAAAGAGTTCATCTACCTCCTCAAACTGAATTGGAAAGCTTAGGAATTTTGTGTTCTACAAGGAAAAACTGCAGCTCCATCCTTGAACCTAACCCCCCAAAAAGTATACTTTGTTAATGTTTTGAAGTCTTTCCTAAGGTTTTTATGTTTCTCAAGTGATGACACTATCTAAATAATAATGACATGCTTCATTAGAAACAATTTTATAATCATTAAAATATGGCAATTAAAATCACAAATCTAGTAATGAATAATCATGTAGGCAATAATCTATCACAGTTATTCCGCTAAAATAGCAGTTGATGCTCATTAACTTTTAAGCTTCTGCTTTTCCCAGTAGGAATAAACTTTATTACTTTTCCAGAAAAGTGACTGCTAATTATAATAAGAATTTTCTTAAGTCACTTTTTGACATCAGTTTTGAAAGAGTGTTTTAATGCATTCATTGTAGATCATAGAAATCTGTAAGGCCTTCATATTATAAATCTTCCTAACAGTGAATCTGATAGCGAAAGATCTACCACAGGTTGTCTTTAGCAAAGTGAGCCAAGGATGAAGCGAGGAGCTTGATCAGGCCCTTGCCTGATCTATCAGTATCTGATGTAGTTGAGTTAGTATTTTTTATTGTCTTATTGGCATTAATCCTAAGTAGATTATTTTTGCTAACCAGTATGTTCTCTAGTGCATTATATATGTGTGTGTGTTGTATCGATGACACACAAAATCATATTCGAGGCCACTGAAACTTTTATGAGAAAATATTGGTTAATTTCCGTTAATAATTTTGTATTAACAAAAGGAAGCATTGTTTATGCTTGTGATAGAAAAATGGAAATTAGGAGAATAAAGTGATGGCATTTTCAACTTTGCTATCAGTTTCACTCTCAGTTGTCCATTAAATAAACTGAATCTGTAATAAGATAGGATTATATATGCATTTGCACCTTTTTACTCTTATAAAAAAAATGCTTAACACTTACTTATCTTGAAACACTTTGCCTAATATTCCCAAAGGAGTAACTTTTTTTCTTGAGATGGAGTTTCACTCTTGTCACCCAGGCTGGAGTGCAGTGGCGCAATCTCAGCTCATTGCAACCTCCACCCTCCGGTTCAAGTGATTCTCATGCCTCAGCCTCTCGAGTAGCTGGGATTACAGGAACCTGTCACCACACCTGGCTAATTTTTGTATTTTTAGTAGAGATGGGGTTTCACCATGTTGGCCAGGCTGGTCTCAAACTCTTGACCTCAGGTGATCCATCCACCTCAGCCTCCCAAAGTGCTGGGATTACAGGTGTGAGCCACAGTGCCCAGCCAGGACTAACTTTTAAAAGCAAACTGACTAATTTGGGAAGATACATATTTTAAGGCTGTTGACACATATAGTATAGTATATTTAACTAATTTTTACTCCCAGTGGCAGTGTATGACAGTGGCTTTTTTTTTACTATATATGTGTGTGTATATATATAGTATATATAGAGCTATATACTAATATAAACACTATATACTAATATAAACACTATATTAAATATTAACTACTGATAGATGTTTAAAAAATATCAAATGTTGGTGGGAGTATAGGGAAAAGGCACTGTCATACACTGCCATTGGAATAATATATACATACACCCCATTTTGTGGGAGTAGTATGTATATATAAACACATCACATTTTGTGTATGCATATATGTGCCTTCTTTTGAAGACAGAGTCTTGCTCTGTCATCCAGGCTGGAATGCAGTGGTGCAATCTTGACTTATTTGCAACCTCCGCCTCCTGGGTTCAAGGGATTCTTTTGCCTCAGCCTCCTGAGTAGCTGGGACTACAGGCACGTGCCCGGCTAATTGTTTTTTTTGTTTGTTTGTTTGTTTTTGTTTTTGTTTTTTTTTGAGACGGAGGCTCACTCCCTCGCCCAGGCTAAAGTGCAGTGGCAGGTTCTTGGCTCACTGTAACCTCCACCTTCTGAGTTCAAACAATTCTGTCTCAGCCTCCCAAGTAGTGGGGACTACAGATGCCTGCCACCATGCCTGAGTAGTTTTTGTATTTTTAGTAGAGCCCTTGTTGGTCAGGCTAGTCTCGAACTCCTGACTTCAGGTGATTCCCCCGCCTCGCCTCCCAAAGTGCTGGGATTACAGGTGTGAGTCACCACGCCCGACCTAATTTTTGTATTTTTTTGGTAGAAATAGGGTTTCACCATGTTGGCCAGGCTGGTCTCAAACTCATGTCCTCAAGTGATCCACCTGCTTTGGCCTCCCAAAGTGCTGGGATTACAGGTGTGAGCCACCACACCTGACCAATGTGCTTTATTTTTGAAGTAAAATTGATACTCAAAATTATATCTTGTTTTCATTTAACTCTTTAATAATATTAGGTGAAATTTTTTAAACTGCCATTTAGAATTTTGTGACTTGTCTAGTCATTATAGTATACCTAGTTTTCGTTTGAAGGGTTTTTTTTTTTTTTTTGGTTAATAATAATTTATGAAATAATCAGTATTACTCCTTGTCATGTATTAGAAATGTAGTTTTCTCCAACTTAAGAAAAGAATATTTGAATAAAGAAAAATAGGCTCTTGTATAATTTTAAATTTAAAGAGTACTATGTGAACCTTGTGTGAAAACTAACTTTCTCTATTCCTCCTTAGGTTTTCTTTCTACCGTTAAGTAACACCATCCTCAGCTGTTTTAAAGATAATTCCATTTTTGCCTGGGAATGTGACACACTTTTTTGCAAATATCAATTGCCAGCTCCACCTGAAAGCTCTAGCATATTATACAAAGTGTTTGCTGTGACCAGGTAATGTGCATTTTAAGACACTAGGAATATTTAAGAAATTTAATTTCTGGTAAAAAATTATAAATTTTCGTTTAGTTTTTATTCAGTATCTTTTTGTCATATTAGAAAAAGTTACCTTCCAATTTAGATATGATCTGCTGACTTTTTTTTATTTTGCGAAATATCAAATATACACAAAAATAGAAAAATACATGAACCCGTAAGAATTTCTTCTTTTTTTTTTTTGTTGTGTGTGTGTGTGTGTGTGTGTTGTTTTATTTATACCAGCATTTCCTCCATCAGAACCACTAAATATTTCCATAAGCTACAATAATCATCAATGAATGGCCATTTCTTTTTTTTTTTTTTTTTTTGAAGTGGAGTCTCGCTCTGTCGCCTAGGCTGGAGTGTAGTGGTGCAATCTCAGCTCACTGCAACCTCCGCCTCCCGAGTTCAAGTGATTCTCCTGCCTCAGCCTCCTGAGTAGCTGGGATTATAGGCATGCGCCACCACACCGGCTAATTTTTGTGTTTTTAGTAGAGACGGGGTTTTGCCTTGTTGGTCAGGCTGGTCTTGAACTCCTGACCTCGTGATCCGCCCACCTCAGCCTCCCAAAGTGCTGGGATTACAGGCATGAGCCACCACACCTGGCCATTTCGCACCCGGCCATTTCTATTTTTATCAGTCATTTCACCTACTTCCCCAATGCATTGTTTGAAGTAAAACCTAAGTATATCATTTTATCCATGAATATTTCAGTTTATCTCTGAAAGATAAGGGCCCTTTTGGAAATATAACCATAGTATTATCACACTTTATTTATTTATTTATTTTTTGAGACGAAGTCTCATTCTTGTCCCCCAGGCTGGAGTGCAATGGCACAATCTCAGCTTACTGCAGCCTCTACCTCCCAGCTTCAAGCAATTCTCCTGCCTCAGCCTCCCAAGTAGCTGGAATCACAGGTGCCTGCCACCACGCCCGGTTAATTTTTACATTTTTAGTAGAGACGGGATTTCACCATGTTGGCCAGGTCGGTCTCGAACTTCTGACCTCAGGTGATCCACCTGCCTTGGCTCCCAAAGGGCTGGGATTACAGGCGTGAGCCACTGCGCCCGGCCTATTATCACACTTTTTAAAAATGAATAAGAATATCTTAATATTGTCATATATCTAGTCATATTCAAATGTCCTTGATTTGTCTAATAATTGGTTTTTATGATTGATTTGTTTGAATAAGAAGCAAAACAAGGTTCACACATTGTATTTTGTTGATGTAGTCATCTTTTCTTTTTCCCTTATAGTTTATTCATTAAATAACTGGTTATTTCTCCTCTTGAGTTTTCTATATTCTGGATTTTGCTCTTTGTCTTCATGTGGTATTGTTTAATATGATCCTCTGTTATCTGTATTTTTCCTGTATACTGGTTATACCTGTATTTTCTAAAAACTGGAGGCTTGATCTGATTTAAGCACAAGAAGACATTACACAAGAAGGTGGTTTGTGTACTTTCATCAGTAACAACATAGAACAGTTTTCTTTTGTGATGTCAGTAGCCATCGGTGATCATTCCCTAGATCCAGTACGGCCTTAGAAGTTAGCAAAATGCTGCTGTTCTAATTCTCTCATTTCTTCTTCACTTATTAGTTAATAACCTTCTATAGAAAGAAACTTCTTCTCATCTACCCTTTGGTTATTTTGACGTACAGTTGTAAAGGAAAGGCAGGATGAATGCTTAATGTTCTCCTCTTTTTTCTTAAACTAGTTTTAAAAGTAATGAACTGGTTTATTGGCATCTTTCAAAAGTAGCTAATGAAGTTTTATGTCTTTAATCTTTGTAAATTCATAGGCTTAGAGTAGTTAGCATGTTTTAATACCTTGCAGCCGTCATTCTTAGATGTTCCAGTTCTCTCATCTTTGACTAATAGGAACCTCTTTTCACTGGCTTTGGCATCCTTTTACTACAACTCCAGTTGCCTATGATAGCTTTCATGCTTTCTGATGTGACAAGATGTTCCAAGCTTATCTGGTACAATTCCTGCCCTAACCCTGGAATTAGCCTTTTCTCTAAAGAGTCTGGGTTCTTTTTTGGGAAGTGGTATTTCAAGACCCTAATCTGGATGCTAGGGGTTCTATTTTGACTAGGCCGATCCTTGTTTCTAGTCAGGGGAAAGAGTTACAAAATATATGTTAATTCCTCTCTTTTCTCACCTTGTTCTTCTAAGTCATCAGTAAATCCCATCAATTCAACCAAACTATATCTCAAATTGGTCAATTTGTTTTTATTCATTGCTGTGGGTGGTACCCTAATCCAAGCTACCCTAGCCTCTTTTAGACGACTATAATAGCCTTCTTATTTGTTCTCCCTGTTTTCAATCTCATTTCCTATAGTCATTCTCTGCACAGCGGATAAAGTGGTTTTTATAAATCAGTAAGTCAGATCATGTCACTTTCCTATTTAACCTCCTTCATCATTTAGAGTAAAATCCAACCCCCCACCCCTCATTTCCCCCGAGGCCTTCTGTCATCTGGCCTAGGCCTCCCTCGCTTCGTCTCATTTCCTTCCTTAGTCTCCTCTAGCCACACCCGAGTATAGCAGTGTACTTTCATATGGCAATGCACTTGAGTATGACCTCTTACTTACTTTTCCTTATATACTAACTTTACTGCTTTTTCAGCACTTTTGTACCAGCCAGTCTGGAATACTGATCAGGATAGAATTCTTCCTCCAGATCATCCCATGACTGGCCTATTTGTGTCATTCAGGTAGCAGATCTTCCTCCTTTCCCAGCTTTCATCACCTTATTTTGTAATTCTGTATAGAACTTATTACCCGCTGAGAACAAGTTCATTTATTTGTTTGTTTGCCTTCCTCTAGACCGAAAATCCTGTAAGAGCAGGATTACTTGACTTGTGCAGCCTTAACTGACTGTGTTCCTGGCTTCTGGGACCATACCTGGCTTATAGCAGACACTTGAAACATAACCATAGTATTATTACACTTTTTACAAATTAATAAGTCCTTTACAAGTTCTTGTTGAATGAATGAGCAACGGCCTTGCAAGTCAAAACAACTTACTCTTTTTGTACCTTATTAAGGTAGCTTTCTTTGAGCAGGAAAAAAGTTTGGGCTGTTACATTTTTTCATATAGCCAGTATCACCAATTCTGCATAGCTGTATGTGAAACACAGAAAGTTGGATAGTGATAAGTGACCTTGAGATTATGCTATAAAATATAAGTGTTATGTAAAAAACCCACAATCAGGTCATTAAATGTTTGGTAAACTGGTGCCTTAGCACAGTAGGTAAAAATATATATACTATAAACCTGAGCTGTCCATACAAGTATTTAAATGAATACAAATTAAATACAATTGAAAAATAAGGTCCTCATTAACATTGGCCACATTTCAAGTGCTCGGGAATCACATGTGACTAGTGTGACCATATTGGATAGCACAGGTACAGCACCTTTCTGTCATCACAGAAAGTTCTGTTAGACAGCACTGCTATAAACAATTGAACCTGCCTTACTTTCTCGCTTTTTTGTTATATAGAGATGGCCGAATCCTGGCTGCTGGAGGCAAGTCAAATCATCTTCATTTGTGGTGCTTGGAAGCTAGGCAGCTCTTTAGAATTATCCAGATGCCCACTAAAGTTCGAGCCATTCGTCATCTAGAATTTCTTCCTGATAGTTTTGATGCTGGTTCTAATCAGGTTAGTAACATAAATGTAGGGCACTGTACTTTTTGCGAAAGAACGCATCCATCTCTGAACTATCTTAGCTCTTATTTAACTTACACCTTGTTACAAGAATTTGAAATTACAAATATGTGACTTTTGTGAAGAGTCTAGAATTGAAAAAAATTTCAAAATCTTGTATTCTTTATACTATTGACAATTTGCTCTTCTTATAAAATCAGCAGACTGAAAATTTATATTGTACTCTGTGGTTTGCAGTGTGCTTTAGCATGCTAGTTTTCATTTGTTCCTTAATTGTTTGGCATAGGCAGGAAAGATATTCTCCCCATTTTACAGATTCTAACGCTAACAACTAGAAACATTGACTTGTCAACATTCCTGTTAATTGTAAGGATTAAAGATTGGACTAGAACTAAAATTTTTTCGTTGTGTTGTTATTTTATTTACCCTAACTGGTTGCTCACTCCTGTGAAACGTGTTTTTTATTGGTATCTTTCTTTAGTTTACAAAGTGCTTCTTCCCCCCCTTCACTTATTCCTTTTTAAGAGTTGAGTTCTGTCAAACCTTAACTTTCTTATTTCAAATAGACTGTCATGGATCTTGTATTTTAACAGATTAGATATATGTTTTCCATATATATGTATACATATGCATGTATGTGTATATCGTGTCCATTTTACTTACGTTTTTGATTAGGTAATATATTCATATGGTTGAAGACATAAAACAGCACACAATAGGAAGTCTGTCATGCCTTTCTACCATTTGTCTAGTTGTTCACCTCCCCCCATATCCACTGTTGTTACGTATAGTGTTACGTTTTTCCCATTATTTTATACAGCCTTGCACCTTTTATTCTTTGGGTTTTTTTGTTGTTGTTTTGAGATGGAATCTAGCTCTGTCTCCCAGGCTGGAGTGCAGTGGTGCAATCTCGGCTCACTGCAACCTCCACCTCCCAGGCTCAAGTGGTTCTCCTGCCTCAGCATCCCAAGAAGCTGGGACTACAGGCATGAACCACCATGCCCAGCTAATTTTTATATGTTTAGTAGAGACGGGGTTTCCCATATTGGCCAGTCTGGTCTCAAACTCCTGACCTCAAGTGATCCACCTGCCTCAGCCTCCCAAAGTGCTGGGATTATAGGCGTGAGCCACTGCGCCCAGTCTACCTTTTATTCTTAAGTTGGAAATTGTTCTATATCAGTGCAGAACTTCTTTCTTTTTTACAACTGCAACACTATGCAGTTTATTTTTTAAACCAGTCTTCTATTGGCACTTAACCTATTTTTAGTCATTTTCTGTGACAAATCATGCTCACTGAATAACTTTTTACAAGTGTCATTTCACACATCCTCTTTGTAGGATAAAATCCCAGAGTTGAAATAGTGGCATAAAGGTTATGTGCATCTGTCATTTGGGTAGATCTTGCCCAATTGACTTCCAGAGGAGTTGCATCAACCGCAGATGAGGGGCTTTGTTTCCTGCAAGCCAGCCAACAGGAGGGCTTTATAGACTATCACCTCCAAACTGCCTTTTACAGTCTTTTGTATGATTAATGACATCAGCATTTCAAGCAATCACATGGTGGCATCACCTACCAGCCACTGCCACTGGGAAGAGAACCTGAGCTTAGACAAGGCAGCATGGGGGTTTATTTGCTTCAACTTTTTTATTACATGTTTTTTTTTGTTTTGTTTTGTTTTTTGTTTTTTTGAGATGGAGTCTCTGTTGCTCAGGCTGGAGTGCAGGGGCACAATCTCGGCTCACTGCAAGCTCCACCTCCTGGGTTCATGCCATTCTCCTGCCTCAACCTCCTGAGTAGCTGTGACTACAGGCGCCTGCCACCATGCCTGGCTAAGTTTTTGTATTTTTTAGTTTAGACGGGGTTTCACCATGTCAGCCAGGATGGTCCCATCTCCTGACCTCATGATCCTCCTGCCTCAGCCTCCCAAAGTGCTGGGATTACAGGCGTGAGCCACCGCACCCGGCCTTTATTACAGGTTTTTAATTTTTGAAATTATGAGTTAAAATTTAAACTTTTCTCAGCTTCCCTCCTACCCCTCCACTATCCTTGCAACTCACAAACTCTCCATTCTCCAGATGTTACTTAAAGTATTTGCTGAAAACAGGTAGACACTGGGGAGCCTCAGTGGCAGTGACAGGTTTGTGTGGGGGCAGCAGGGCTGGTGTTCGCTTCGATTAGCTATGGAAAGGGTACAGGAAGGCAAACCCTCCACCCTCCTTGTTCCTGATAGCCAGTGTGGAGGCAAAAGTTAGGAACTGTCTGTCTTAGTCTGTTTTGTGCTGCTGTATTGGAATACCACAGACTGGGTAATTTATAAACAACATAAGTTTATTTCTCACAGTTCTGGAGGCTGGAAAGTTCAAGATCTAGAGGTTGGCATCTTTTGAAGGCCTTTGTTCTCTGTCATAATATAGTAGAAGGCCTCATATGGGTGAGAAAGGGAGGGAGGAATGGGAGGGGACAAGAGGGAGGGGAACTCATCCTTTTATACCAAACCCACTCGCATAATAACAGCATTAATCTTTTCATGAGGGCAGAGCCCTCATGCTCTAGTCACCTCTCATTAGGCCCTATCTGCCAACACTGTTGCATTGAGCAAGTTTCCAATACTTGCTGTTGGAGAGACACATTCAAATTGTATCATTGTCTAATCCTCTCTGTCCCCTGCATGATATGCCTGTGGGAAGGGAAGATTCTTAGGGCACCTTTCCATAGTCCACCATGATAGGTTCCTTGCTGATTCTGATTAGATCCAGGGCATAATCAACATGAGCCATAAGTTGTGATTTTAAAATATATAATATCAGGCCAGGCACAGTGGCTCATGCCTGTAATCCCAGCACTTTGGGAGGCCAAGGCAGGCAGATCACCTGACATCAGGAGTTTGAGAGCAGCCTGGCCAACATGGTGAAACCCCATCCCTACTAAAAATACAAAAATTAGCCAGGCATGGTGGTGCATGCCTGTAATCCCAGGTACTCGGGAGGCTGAGGCTGGAGAATTGCTCGAACCCAGGGGTTGGAGGTTGCAGTGAGTGGAGATCGTGCCACTGCACTCCAGCCTGAGCAACAAGAGTGAAACTCTGTCTCAAAACAATAATAATAATAAAATAAAACATAATATCTCACTGAGAATAGAATTTCCTCTAGGTGTCCCCCTCGAAATATATGTATTTATATACACACACACATATATATACACACACACATACATACACAAACATTGCATACATGTAAAGACATGTATATAGTATGACTTTCAGATATTCACTGTCACATGGTTTTAGGAGTTTATATTTTTTCTCTCTACTCTTAGGTTCTTGGAGTACTAAGTCAAGATGGTATTATGAGATTTATAAATATACAAACTTGTAAACTTCTCTTTGAGATTGGGAGCCTTGATGAAGGAATTAGCTCATCAGTAATTAGCCCACATGGACGGTACATTGCATGTATTATGGAAAATGGAAGTCTAAACATATATTCAGTTCAGGCTTTAACACAAGAAATAAATAAGGTATGTATGATCAAGTAATCAACATCAGCTTTTTATAACCACTTACCTATTATATCATCAAGAGTAAAATCTTTATGCTACTGTTTCTCACTCACCTGGAACTTATCCATTTTTCTGGATATATGTTGTTGCTCTTACTCCCAAAGCCACATCTCTGACCTTGATTTCTCACATATGCTCTATTCTTAAATTGTTACCTTCCTGAGGGACATCTCTGTTTGATGTCTCTCATTTAGGTGTTACTCATTATCTCCTTCCCAAAAGAGTTCTTCAATCCTAGTTTCTTCACTTCTGTCTCATGTTTTCTTCCCATCTCATAAGCTAGAAACCTTGAAGCTCTATGACTTCCTATGCCTTTATTTTCTAAATCCAGTCAATACTAAGTCATTTAACTTGTTTTTTTTTTTTGAGATGGAGTTTTGCTCTTGTTGCCCAGGCTGGAGTACAATGGTGCGATCTCGGCTCACTGCAACCTCCGCCTCCCGGGTTCAAGCGATTCTCCTGCCTCAGCCTCCTGTGTAGCTGGAATTACAGGCGTGCGCCACCATGCCCAGCTGATTTTTGTATTTTTAGTAGGTATGGGGTTTCACCATGTTGGTCAGGCTGATATCGAACTCCTGACCTCATGATCTGCCCACGTTGGCCTCCCAAAGTACTGGAATTACAGGCGTGAGCCTCCGCACCCAGCCCAACTTCTTAAATTTGAAATATCTATAAATGTGTTGACTGTTCTCCACCTCTGTAATTGCTATCCTTGTATTGGTCTTCATTAACTACTCTAGACTAACGGTAATTTAAAGAAATATCTTAAACTCAGAGCCCTCAGTGCCTGCCCTGCCCATCCTACCATCTTCTAAAATAATTCATCATCATTTTTTAACTAATGCTATTTTAGCGGCTTCCTTCCTTCACCTGTGGAATTAAGTCCAGACTCTTCTGCCAGGCTCTCAGTGTTCTCTCCAATCTTGTCTACCTGTCTAACTTATTTCCTCAAATTTACAACTTCCCTCATTATCCCCATAGACACCATCCTTATTTCTGAATCTATTATCCACAGCATCCATTTCACTAAAATGCACACCTCTCTTCTCTTCTCTGGTTATCTAAAACTCCCCCAGCTAATCAGTCATATTGTCCGTGTGTCTTCCAGTCTGGAATTGCACCTTGGCAACTCTAACAGAGACTTCGATGATCACCTGGTCTAACCTTTTCATTTTACACAGGAAGAAGTTCATGCTCAAACTTAATCACGCAGCTAATAACTAGCAGTTCTGGGTGTTCCAATTCTTCCAAGATCACATGAGATTGGGTACATTTGGAGTAGCATTTGCCACCTTTTTTTATTCTAGAAAAAGTTTGTGCCTCCTCCTTTTTGTTTTCTTTATCTTTTAAAAAATTATGCAAGCAGTGTCTTGTTGCAGAAAAAAATAAGAATATACAGAATAGCAAATAGACAAATACAAATCACTGAAAGTCTCACCATTCTCAGATGATTCTGATTTACACGTTCCCAATTTCTTTTCTATGTATGTAAAGATATACAGTCACTCCTCATTATTTGTGCATTCTATACATGAGAATTCACCTACTCACTAAAATTGATTTGTAACTTCAGAATTAATACTTGCAGTGCTTTCATGGTCATTCAGGGACATGCACAGAGCAGTGAAATTTTGAGTCACCAGATACCCTTGTTCCCAGCTGAAGTCAAACGAGGCAACACTCTGTCTTCTTATTTCAGCTCTCATAGTGTAAACAAGTATCCTTTCTGTGGTCTGCTTAATACCATTTATTTTTTTTTTTTTTTTGCATTTTGAAGCTTTTTGTTAAGATTTTACTGTTTAAAGTGGTCCCCAAGCATAGCGCTGAAGCGCTATTTATTGTTTCTAAATACAGGCTGTGGCTTCCCTTATAGAGAAAATACGTATGTTAGATAAACTCATTCAGAAATGAGTTATAGTGCTATTAACTGTGAGTTCAATGATAAGGAATCAGCAATATGTATTAAATAAGATGTCTTTAAACAGAAACACACATGTATGTATTGATTGATTAATGAGGCTCTCAGGAACCTGACTCTGTGTTTCCCCTAGGAGCAGTATTTCAGTTTTCACTAATTGAGTGTTCGTGGTGACTTTATAGAACCACTGCAAATAGTGAGAATTAACTATACGTATATGCTTATGTGTGTGCACGCGCACGTGCGTGTATGCATACTTGTCTCTAAACATATGGGATTATACTCTGCTGCTCTTTTGCCCTTTATATCATTATATATACTATATAAATATATTTTTACATTATAATATGTGCTATATATTAATAAATTTTTAAAAATGTATTAATATCTGCTCTTAGAGAGTTTTCAGCCTCTGAATAGTCAGTTTTACAGTACTAGCTAAACCTTCTTCTTCTTTTTTTTTTTTGAGATGCAGTCTCACTCTGTCACCCAGGCTGGAGTGCAGTGGTATGATCTCGGCTCACCGCAGCCTCCGCCTCCCAGGTTCAAACAATTCTCCTGCCTCTGCTTCCCTAGTAGCTGGGATTACAGGCACGTGCCACCACACCTGGCTAATTTTTGTATTTTTAGTAGAGATGGGGTTTCACCATGTTGTCCAGACTGGTCTTGAACTCCTAACCTCGGTGATCCACCCACCTTGGCCTCCCAAAGTGCTGGGATTACAGGCGTGAGCCGCTGCGTCCGGCCTTGCCAAACCTTCTTAATAGAGGCAGGCAGAGATCTGAGAAAAACTATGGTAAGAGTGAGTCATTGAGTTCCTTTCTGCTTGTTGTCTGTTGAGCAAATTGAGATCACATGAATAGAAAAGCTAGCTTAGAAGTAGAATGATCTTTTTTATTTTTTGGACACATTCCCAGTACCATCAGTGTCTTTATGGCTGTTCCAGGCTACATTAATGTTCAGCTCTATATTCTCTGTAAATCATAACTCACCTTTGTCCCATTTTTGCCAGTTTTATTTTCTTGTCATTGGAAAATTTCTGGTATTGTGGTAATAGAGTAAATGAATTCTTACGTGTTAAAGGTTTAACACTACAAAGGCATGTCAAGTCAGGTCATATCTCAGGTTCTTTTTGGGAGGTTATACTTCATGGTAGAAGATAAAGGCTCAAACGGGGAAATTGTGACATTACAATGGACATTTTAATAAAAATGTAGAAGAATGGATTGAAGTCAAAAAACAGTTTAAGGATATTAAAGATGGGTAATATTCATAAGTCAGACCACTATTAATCCCATCCCATAGATGAATTGAAGAATTGAATCATAAACTGTAAATGGTCATTGTATTTGAATTGTATTTAGAACTTAGAAAGCCTGAGTTACCTTATTTGCTCACTTCCTTTGAAGAAGGAAGATCTTTTGATTTCAAAGAGAATATTATTTATGGAGAAAATGTTCTAGTGAGTAATGTTACTTTAAGTAAATTGAAGTTGTTCAGGTTTTTTTCCCTGTCTGATGGGCCCCATAAAAATGAAGGTATAGGTTCTAGGTCACATTGTCTGAACTGCTTAAGCTGTTGATACAATAAGGAACTAATAGTGATCGCTAAGCAGATTAAAACATTTAACCAAGGGATAGAGAGGCAGAGGTTCCATGCTTCTAGAAGAAAATCATTTGGCAGTTTCCTCTTAGAAATTTCACTTGACCCCAAAGAATATTAGGGTATTTCTGTCAGAATTCTAGAGGGCCATACCTCTAATTGTACCTTTTTTGCTGTAGGTAATAATCACCTTACTAACTTCACCATGTATGTGTAAACATGATTTGGTATCAAATGATTTAAGGCCAGCTTTCAAGGAATAATTATATTTATTGCTATTGTTAATCATATATCTTCATTATGTTCTTCGAAAGGATTCAGCACAAATTTGCTTTATTAGTCAAAGCAAATGTTCCTAGACATTTCACTTAGGTTTTTTGCCTGAAGAATAGTTCTACATATTAAGGCATGTTATTAAAGCAAACTTTGAAAATCATATATTAACAGGCCTATCTTCCAAGGATATCCACTAGAATACATATATTTATTTTTCCATTTAGCCACCTCTGCCTTTAGTGAAAGTTATTGAAGATTTGCCCAAGAAAAAACTGAGTTCCAGTGATCTTAAGATGAAAGTAACATCAGGAAGAGTACAGCAGCCAGCAAAACCCAGGGGAAGCAAAATACAAACTAGAATATTAAAACAAGACCTGACTGGTGATTTTGAAAGTAAAAAGGTAAGAATATTTGGTAATTAAACTTTGTTTGTCATGACTCTGCTGTAGACAAGTCTTGTGATTCCTAAGCCATCACCACTCTTCCCTCTCTTGGGAATTAAAGAAAGAGAATAAATGAAGAGAATAAAGTTGTAACTGAAATTATGTACAGACTGGTCTCAATCCTGGCCTCAAGTGATCCTCCCACCTTGGCCTCTCAAAGTGCTGTGATTACAGGCATGAGCTGCCACACCCAGCCATATTAGTTTGAGAAATAAAGAAAATATAGCTATTAATAGAGATGTTACATTATTTTCAAGGGATTTTAAAACTTTTCAATGACAAATATATACACACACATATACAAAGTACACATTAAGTATACAGCTCAGTGAACTTTCACAAAATGCACACACTATGTTACCAGCACCCAGATCAAAAACTGGAATATTACCATCAGCTTCTTGCTCCATTCCACGCTCTCTCTCCCTTACCCCTGCCCACCCCAGAATAGCTACTTAACTGAGGTTTCAGGCATCCACTAGGGATCTTGGAACATTTCCTCCTCAAATAAGTAGGGACTGCTGTAACTTCTTTTTTCTTTAAGCATTTTTTAATTGTAAAACTTGCAACACAGAAGAGTATCTAAAACAGATTACAGCTTAATGAAAAGTAAAAAAAGATTACGTATGTATCCTGTGTCAGGTGCCTGCAAGACCATCCTTAGGTTTGGTGGTTTATTAGGACTCAGCATGTTGTCCATATTCATAGCTATAATATATGAAAGTGATTTTGCTTTGCAAAATCAGCAAAGGGAAAAGACACATGGGATGAAGTCCAGGAGAAACCGGGCACAAGCTTCCAGAAATCTTCTCCCACTGGAATCACAGGACATCCTTGATTCCTCCATCAATGAAGTGTGGCAATGCGTGTGAAGTATTGTCTACCAGGGAAATTTATTAGAGACCTGGTGCCCAGGACTTTTACTAGACGCTGGTTCTGTAGATACCCTGTTTTAACAGGTTTCAAATTTCAGACTTCCAGAAGGAAGGCGGGCATTCAGCATAAGCCACATTGTACAAACAGTTTAAACACAATGAGCCACTCTTTATTGGTTCTGGGGGTAGTGAGAACTCTCCTGAAATTCAACTTCTAGACACCAGCCAAAGGCCGACCTTGCAAGTAAGTCTTCTAAGGGTAGCAGGCTCAGACCGGCTTGTGTTCACTTTTTTCTGCACATACCCATTTCTACATGAAGAAATAGAGCATTACCAGTAGCTTTGGAGCCCCCTGTGTGCTTATCCCCCATCACAATTTTCTCCCTACCCCATATATATAACCATTGTCCTTGCTTTTGTGTTAATTATGCCCTTGATTTTCTTTATAGTTTTATAACCTCTTCATGTAACTTTAAACAAAAGATTATTTCTTTAAAGAAAAAAACTGAATAGCAGACACAAGCCTAGCCTAGTTGTGTAAAGATTGGGCAATATTGCTCCTATTTAATGAATGCTTTATTGCAAAGATAAGCTGAATGGTATCTCTGAGATATTCTGGCTTCAGAGTTTGCAGGACCTTTTCTGGGAAAACTGGTGGGAATGGTCATGAGTAACTTCGGGTATTAAAAGGCTCATCATGTCAGGGTATGTGGCAGCATTGTAGTGTGGATCAAATCTGGATATCCTGCAGAAATATGTTGAGGAATGGAGCTGCTTCTGAGGAAACCATTGCCAGCTCTAAGAAGTAGGTCAAAGTAGAACACTTCGATGGGGTGAAGTGCAAGTCCTCAGCTAATCTTTGCATTAGCACCTGGAAAGGAAAGAAGGAACTTTATCAGCTCATGGTCAAGAACAGATCAAATTGAGGCCAAACTCTCCAGGGCACATTTTCCTTTGTTTAAAAAGAGGCTTCAGTGGCAACAGGTATCTTGATGACGAAGGCAGTCTTCCTGGATCATACTGCTCTCATTTGCTCTAGTTGCCTTCTATACCTTTAACATGGCCCTCAAGTATCTTCATTCACCATCATCTTGGGTTTTCCCTTCACCCTTCTCTTACATTGGACTACCTGTTTCTTGTGGTAAAAAGAGCACTAAACACAATCAGAAAGTCTGGCTTCGAGTCTTGAGCCAAGATTTAGCAGATTTGTGACCATAAGCAATTTACCAAACTTCTCTGATGTTCCCATTTCTCAAGTAAAGGAAGACATCTCATCTGTTTTATAGAGTTGTTAGATCCAGTTGAGATAATATATGAAAACAGCTTTATAATCCTAAATTCTATACAATATTTTTTATTAAGATAAAAATTGACTTAAAAGTCTTAGATATAAGGGACTATCAGCAGGAGCTGATGCCTGTTGGGATAAAATGATGTACTCCCGCATGTTTTTCTGCCAGACCTTTCTTTGATGCTTCAATGTTAGGAATTGCCTAGAATTTTAAGGAAAGAGAGATGGGGAGGAGCTGTCAGAATGGATTGCTCTTGATGCAGGGGTCAGCAGATGACAGCCCATGGGCCTAATTCAGCTATTCAAGCTAAGAATGCTTTGTGCATTTTTAAGTGGTTATATATAAATATATGATCTTGATTTTTCTTCTTGGCCCACAAAACCTAAGATATTTACTAACTGGCCTTTATTAGTCCATTTTCACACTGCTATAAAGAATACTACCTGAGACTGGGCAGTTTATAAAGAAAGGAGGATTAATTGACTCACAGTCCCACATGGCTGTGGAGGCCTCTGGAAACTGACAACCATGGCAGAAGCGGAAGGGGAAGCGGACACCTTCTTCACAAGGCAGCAGGAGGAGAGAGAGGAATATGTGGAGGAGGGACTGTCAAACACTTACAGAACCATCAGATCTTGTGAGAACTCACTATCACGAGAACAGCATGGGGGAACTACCCCCACGATCCAGTCACCTCCCTCCAGATCCCTCCTTCAACGCGTGGGGATTGTGGGGATTACAATTTAAGATGAGATTTGGGATTTGGGTGGGGACACAGAGCCAAACCACATCATGGCCCTTTACAGAAAAAGTTTGTTGAGCTCGTTTAGGGAAGGTACTATATCATGAACTTTATTGGCTATGTGGATGCATGCTCAAGAGAGGAAGAGAGGGGTGTGGGGAAAAGACCTCTAATACACAAATATGTCTTACTATGTGTTGTTTTCTAAAGTTGGAAAGTACTGTGGACTAGATTACCATTTGTCACCTTTTCAGTTTTAATGATTATGTCATTTATTAATACTGTCTTTTTCTTTATAGAACGAGTTACCAGATGGATTGAACAAAAAGCGTTTACAAATCTTATTAAAAGGCTACGGTGAATATCCAACAAAATACAGGTACCATGTAAATTCTGTATGTTACATCAATTTTACTCAAAAACAATTTGGGGGGTTAAAATATATTTTTATTTCAGAATGTTCATTTGGCGCTCTCTGCTGCAACTGCCTGAAAATCATACTGCATTTAGTAGCCTCATAGATAAGGGGACTCATGTGACATTCCTCAACCTTCAGAAGAAATACCCCATCAAAAGTAGGAAACTACTCAGAGTATTACAGAGGTATGTTCTGTATATTGCAGCAACGTGTATGAGACCTGTAACTAATAATTGCAATGTTTTAAAATCTCCTGTTTATAAGATATTGTTTTGTCGGTTTGATTATCCTTATGTGAAATGTTGGTTTAGTTTTAAAAATGTACATACACATATATTACATGTGAATATTAGTTTGCGTCGTGTTCTAGAAAATAGGACTCTTTCAGATTAATCTAAAAGAACATCCCAGCACTTTGGGAGGCCAAGGCAGACAGATCAGCTGAGCTCAGGAGTTGGAGACCAGCCTGGCCATCATGCGAAATCTATCTCTACTAAAAATACAAAAATTAGCTGGGTGTGGTGGCGGGCACCTATAATCCCAGCTACTCAGGAGGCTGAGGCAGGGAAAATCGCTTGAACCTGGGAGGCAGAGGTTGCACTGAGCTGAGATTGCGCCACTGCACTCTAGCCTGGGTAACAGGGCAAGACTCCGTCTCAAAAAAAAAAAAAAAAAAACAAAGAGGCATGGTGGAAAGAGCTTTGGATTTGAAGGCAAAAAATACCTAGTTTTGAATTCTTATTCTACCACTTAATTATTGTGATGTAGGAGGTATTATTTTACTTCTTAGCCTTAATTTTTTTATCTAAAAGTGGGAGTAATAACACCAACATCATAAGACTATCGGGAAAATATGAGATGAGAATCTCTTTGAGAATGCATATGCTAGAGTCCATTCCTAGGAAGCATCCAGTAAATGTTAATAATAACAGTAGCTCATCCTTTAACATGCTTTTCATGTGTTAGGCACATTTAACTTATTTTGTAGGTAAAGAGGCCGGGCGCGGTGGCTCAAGCCTGTAATCCCAGCACTTTGGGAGGCCGAGACGGGCGGATCACGAGGTCAGGAGATCAAGACCATCCTGGCTAACACGGTGGAACCCCGTCTCTACTAAAAATACAAAAAACTAGCCGGGCGAGGTGGCGGGCGCCTGTAGTCCCAGCTACTCGGGAGGCTGAGGCAGGAGAATGGCGTAAACCCAGGAGGCGGAGCTTGCAGTGAGCTGAGATCTGGCCACTGCACTCCAGCCTGGGCGACAGAGTGAGACTCTGCCTCAAAAAAAAAAAAAAAAAAAAAGAAACTCAGGCATAGAGAGACTAGGAAATATGATCAAGTCACAGCAGTGAGAGAGCTAAGATTAAGCCCAGGTTCCAGAGTCGAAGACTTTTTTCAAAAATAATTTTTATTATGAAAAATTTCAAGCATGAATAAAAAATAATGTAACAAATATCCCCATGCCCATCATCCAGCTTCAGCAATTGCCAACTCATAGCCAATCATGTTGGGTGAATATTCCCACTCACTCTATGCCCCACATCCCAACATACACACACTCCCCATGCTAAATATATACATATGTATCCCTAAAGGATAAGGACTCTTTTTCTTTAACATAAGTACACTACCATACTCACACACAAAAAAAGAATTAATAATTCTTCATTATGTTCAGATATTCAATCAGCATTCCTCTGATTGTCTTAAAAAATTTTCTTATGTAAACTTGTTCAAATCAGGGTTCAAACAACATGGACACATTACATTTGGTTGATATGCCACTGAGATTAATCTATAGACTCTGATACCTCTTTTTTTCCTTACAATTTATTTGTTGGAAAAAACTAGGTCATTTAACCCATACGGCCCTCTATGTTCTGGATTTTGCTGATTTTATTTCATGGTATTGTTTAACATGTTTCTCTTTCTCCTGAATTTACTATAAACTGACAGTTAGAGCTAGGGGCTTGATCTGAGTGAAGGTTTTTATTTCCCCCCTTTGGTATTTGTTTCTTTGGCTTGCAAGAAAACTTCCTAGGTGGTTTTATGTACTTCTGTTAGGCGGATTATAATTCATACCTGGCTGTCTCTCTTTTGGTGATGTTATTGTCCATTGATGATTATTGCCTAGATCTATTATTTCACCAGAGATTATCTAAACAGTGATAATATAATTCTACTCCTTCTCATTTTTATAATCCGGGAAATTTCTCCAAAGAAAAAGTTCTTAGGATCAACTATTTGGTTACTGGAAGATACAACCCATGTAGGAAAGGCACGTTAAATGCTTGGTATCTTTTTTTTTTTTAACAGTTTTCAGAATAGTGGACTGATTACCCTGGAGCCCCCCAGAATGATCAGTGTATTGATTATGAACTCAGATGGAACATAGAGGCCTTTTCAGTGCATAGAACCAGGAGTTCATACTAATATTCAGATTTAAGAATACAAATTTGCATAACTTCTTTGATTTTATATTTGTATCTTTTTTCTTATGCTAAAAATCTTGATTTCTAACAGCATTGACATAATTCCTTATTTTCTTTAACGCACATGCACACACACACAGTCACACGATGGTTTTTAAACTTTGTATATGTATGCTATATAATAAAAACTATGTAACTGTAAATAATAACAATGTGAATATTATGATTATTGAAAGCAGTCGAAAATATCTTTTATAGTTCTTTTTGTCCTTAGGTTATATCCCACTAGGCATATATAATCAAATTATTGTTTTCATTTTTGTTTTTGTTTTTTGAGACAGGGCCTCACTCTGTCACCCAGGCTGAAGTGCAATGGCTTCACTGAGCCATGATAGCACCACTACACTCCAGCCTGGGCAACAGAGTGAGAACCTGTCTCAAAAATTAAATAAATAAAATTACCGGTAATAAGATGTCAGTATGATGCACATCACTTTTGTGAAATTCTTGCCAAAAATATGTAACCTCATTCTAATCATAAGTATCAGACAAACCCAAATTGAGGAAAAATCTAGAAAATAACTGATATTCCTCAAAAATGGCATTGTCATGAAAAATAAGGAAAGACTAAGGAACTCTCACATTGGAAGAAACTACAGAGACAAAACAAATGTAATGTTGAATCTGGGGTTGGTGAAATGAAAGAAATAACAGAAAAATGATATCAGTGGAAAAAATGGTAAAATCTGAGTAAAGTCCATAATTTAGTGAATAGCATCGTGCCAGTGTTAATTTCTTAGTACTGATAATTGTGCAAGATGCACTTGTACTATGTGCAAGATGTTAACATTAGGGGAATTTAGGTCAAAGGTATACAAGAACTCTACTATTTTTGCAGGGTTTTTTTTTTTGTAAATCTAAAACGATTTCAAAACAAAAAATTTAAAAAAGGAAATTAACAGTAAAGGTATTAGAAGTACATGTGAGAGAATTATAATCCCAGAGTAATAAAGACCTTTCTAAGTATGACATATCTAGAAGAGGTTAATAAGAATAAAAATCTCTGCATGTAAAAATAATTCCCAAAACAAAGACTCGTGTAAAACTGAAAAAAACATATGCAAAACATGGCAAATGAAAGGCTGGTTTCTTTAATGTGTAAAGCACCTATATAAATAAACATGTAAAGGACCAGCCAGTAAAAAAAATGGATAAACAATTTCATGTACAGTTCACAGTGGTAAAATGGTTCTTTTTATTTATTTTTGTTTTTTGTGTGTGTTTCTTTTAGAGACAGGATCTTGCTCTGTCACCCAGGTTGGAGTGCAGTGATGTGACTATAGTTCACGCAGCCACAAAATCCTGGACTCAGGCAATCCTCTTGCCTCAGTCTCCTGAGTAGTAGGCATGTGCCACTAAACCTGGCTAATTTTTAAAAATTTTTTGTAGAGATGAGGTCTTGCTCTGTTGTCCAGGCTGGTCTCAAACTCCTAGGCTTAAGCAGTCCTCTTGCCTCAACCCCCCAAAATGTTGGGATTACATGCATGAGTCACTGTGCCCAGCCTAGAAGTGGTTCTTAAACATGAAAAGATGCTTAATCTTTCTCATAGAAAGAGTAATGCCAATTGCAACTACATTGAAGTACCATTTCTCACCTAGATTAAAGGTTTTTTTAAAAATGGTTGATAATATGCTGGCAAGAGTATGAAAAACAGGCATCCCTTTAGGCAAGTCATAGGAATGTAAGTAGACACTTTTTGTGGGGGCTGATTTGGCACTGACTTTCGAAATTACAAAGGCATGTATTCTTGACTCAGCAGTTCCACTTTAGGAATTTCCAAGTCTGTATTCTCATGTGAAGAATGATACACACTGTATGGTTCATACAGTGGCATTAAGCACAGCATTGCTTATAAAAGACTGAAAGCAGGCCGGGCGCGGTGGCTCAAGCCTGTAATCCCAGCACTTTGGGAGGCCGAGGCGGGTGGATCACGAGGTCAGGAGATCGAGACCATCCTGGCTAACATGGCGAAACTCCGTCTCTACTAAAAAAATACAAAAAATTAGCCGGGCGTGGTGGCAGGCGCCTGTAGTCCCAGCTACTCGGAGGCTGAGGCAGGAGAATGGCGTGAACCTGGGAGGCGGAGCTTGCAGTGAGCCGAGATCGCGCCACTGTACTCCAGCCTGGGTGACACAGCGCGAGACTCCGTCTCAAAAAAAAAAAAAAAAAAAAAAAGACTGAAAGCAAATGCCCTACAATAGAGATCATGTTAAAGAAATGAAGGTGGCTGGGCACAGTGGCCCACGCCTCTAATCCCAGCACTTTGGGAAGCTAAGGCAGGAAGATCGCTTGAGCCCAGGAGTTTGAGACCAGCCTGGGTAATATAGTGAGACGCTGTCTCTACCCACAAAAAAGATTAGCCAGGCATAGTGGCATACATACACCTGTAGGCCCACCTACTCAGGAGACTGAGGCAGGAGGACCACTTGGGCCTAGGACTTTAAGGCTGCAGTGAGCCATGATTATGCCACTGCATTCCAGCCTGGGTGACAGAGCAAAGCCCTGTGTCAGGAACACAAAAGAAAAAGAAGAAATGAAGATGTATCGGTACAAAGCTATCGTATCCATCTGTAAAATGTCGTAAGGAAGTTCTGCATATAACTGATATAAACTATTTCCAAGATACCATTAATCGAAAAATGCAAAGTACAGAACAATTTTTATAGTATACTACCATTTATGGTTTTTTAAGAAAGGATTTATGTTTGTAACAGTGATTACTTCTGGAGAGGTGAACTAGATGATAGGGGTGCAAGGAAGAATTTTCACCAAATATACTTTTTGTGTCAAATTTTTATCATGTGAATATGTTATTTATTCAAATAAATTTTAATACTAAGTTATTTTATTCACAGAACCTTATCTGCATTAGCTCACTGGTCTGTCATTTTTAGTGACACACCGTATCTTCCACTCTTGGCATTTCCATTTGTAAAATTATTCCAGAACAACCAACTCATCTGTTTTGAAGTTATTGCTACTCTTATAAGTAAGTAAATACTTATTAAAGTATGAGATCAAGAATGGATTCTTATACATTTTCCTGATGTCTTTGCACCTTTGCAACATTTAACAATTCTAGATGTCTCTACTTTTAAGTCACGAAAGTGTGAAACACTAAGGTATCAAACATAAAATAGACAAGTGAAGCATTTATATGTAAACCTTTTTATTTAGAAGAAAATTTGGATAGTTAAGTTTTAAAAGATATTACAGACTGGATTTAGATAGTAAGAATGAAGCAGATCCTTCACTTACTGAAAGACAGTTACTCTTCATAGAACTGTTGTAATTGTAAAGCATTGCTACTCAGGAGGCTGAGGCAGGAGAATCACTTGGACCCGGGAGGCAGAGGCTGCAGTGAGCTGAGATTGCTCTACTGCACTCCAGCCTGGGCAAGACAGAGTGAGACCCCATCTCAAAAAAAAAAATAATAATAATAATAATAATTTATTGTCTGCATAATCTGCATAATATGGTATTTCATCTTATAGATATATCATTTATGTATTCCGCAACTGCAAGAATTTTATTTTTCTAATTTTTCCATACTTTTAAAGCAGTTTCTTGTTGTTATACTACTTTTACTTCATGTTATATATATTTCCCTTATTTTTATAAATTTCATAAACAGTTTTATTGGCTATTATTACATAATGTGCATGTACTAGTTTAATCTTCTTGGATATTTAGATTGTTTCTAATTTTAACCTCTTTTTTTTTGAGACGGGAGTCTCACTCTGTCACCTAGGCTGGAGTGCAGTAGTGCTATCTCGGCTCACTGCAACCTCCACCTCCTGGGTTCATGTAATTCTCCTGCCTCAGCCTCCTGAGTAGCTGGGATTACAGGCACCTGCCACACACACCCAGCTAATTTTTGTATTTTTTTAGTAGAGACAGAGTTTCACCACATTGGCCAAGCTGGTGTCGAACTCCTGACCCCAAGTGATCCGCCCACCTCGGCCTCCCAAAGTGCTGGGATCACAGATGTGAGCTGCCCCCCGCACCCGGCATTTTATCTATTAAAAGTAGCACTGTTATAACTATCATCGCATACAAACATAATCGTTTCCTTTGGGTAGATTCCCAGAATTGGTGTTATCAGGTCATAAAATGTGAATAATTGATTCCCCAAAAGGGTTGTCATATGGTTTGGATGTGTGTCCTCTCCAAATGTCATCTTGAAGTGTGATCCCTGATGTTGGAGGTGGGGTCTAGTGGGAGGTATTGGATCATGAGGGTGAATCATTCATAAATGGCTTAGCACCATTCTCTTGGTTGTAAGCGAGTTCTCGCTCAGTTAGTTCAGACGAGATCCAGTTGTTTAAAAGAGTGTGGTACGACCTGCCCTGTGGTCTCCACTGGCACAGGTGTGAGTCTGATGGATTCTGGGTGACTCTGCCTCACTGAGGAAAAAGAACGAAACATTAGCAGGCAATTCCAAGAAGCTGAGAGGCAGAATGTCATCACCTGCGATCTTTGTGCAGATTTGCCAGGAGAAGCACAAGAAGCACCCAGATACTCCAGTCACCTCAGAGTTTTCTAAGAAGGGCTTCAGAAAAATGGAAGACCATGTCTGCTAAAGAGAAGGGAAAAGTTGAAGACATGGCAAAGGCAGACAAGTTTCATCATGAAAGAAATCAAAACCTACATCCCTCCTAAAGGGGAAACAAAGAAGTTAAAGGATCCCAATGCATCTCACAAGAGGCCTCCTTTGGCCTTTTTCTTGTTCTGTTCTTAATATTGCCTTGAAATCAAAGGAGAACATCCAGCCTATCCATTGGTGATGCTGCAAAGAAACCAGGAGAGACGTGGAGCTACACCACTGCAGGTGACAAGCAGCCTTTTGACAAGAGGGCTGCAAAGCCGAAGGAAAAATGCAAAAAGGATATTGGTGCATACCAAGCTAAAGGAAAGCCTAATGCAGCAAAAACGGGAACCGTCAAGGCTGAAAAAAGCAAGAAAAAGGAGGATGAGGAAGATGAAGAAGATGATGAATAAATTGGTTCTAGCACAGGTTTTTCTTCTTATCTATAAAGCATTTAACACTCCTGTACACACTCACTTCTTTTAAAGAAAAAAATTGAAATGTCAGGCTGTGTAACTTTTGTTTAAACTGTACAGTGTCTTTTTTTATATAGTTAACACCCTGTTGAATGTCTTTAGATAGCCTTGTCCTGGTGATATTTTCAATAAGATTAACTTTGCTTGGTACACTATAGGGATTATAAATTGGCATAGAAGTTTAAAAGCAAGTTTTTGTTAATCCACAGCACAAATTAGTTATTTTGTATGGGGATAGTAGTTTTTCATAGTTAATTTTCTCTAATGTAGCTTATACAAAATAAATGTTTTGTTAACTGAGTACCACTCTAAAATTGCAACAACAAAAAAAAAAGTTGCAACTGTTTTGTTGACATCCTGAATGCTTCTAAGTTTAAACACAATTTTAAAAAATTTACTGACCGGGTGTGGTGGCTCACACCTGTAATCCCAGCACTTTGGGAGGCTGAGGCAGGCAGATCATGAGGCCAGGAGATTGAGACCATCCCGGCGGCCACTGTGAAACCGCATCTCTACTAAAAATACAAAAGAATTAGCTGGGCGTGGTGGCGGGCACCTGTAGTCCCAGCTACTCCGGAGGCTGAGGCAGGAGAATGGCATGAACCCAGGGGGGCGGAGCTTGCAGTGAGCAGAGATCTGACCACTTCACTTCAGCCTGGGCAACAGAGCAAGACTCTGTCTCAAAAAGAAAAAAATAAAAATAAAAAAATTTCCTGAACTTCAGCTAAATACTAGCACTGCTGGGATATGCCATTGTTTTGGCTTTTAGGTTTTTAGCCTAGTTGGGACTTAGAAGACATTTTGAAGGAAAAGTCAAATCTATGTATAATTTGGAATGTATTTGTAAAAGTCTTTTTTAGACACTAGAGTCTCTTTTATGACAAGACATAAAGTCTTTTGATTTAGCAAAGAATCTCCACACAATTATCGTTTCTCTGTATTTTGCTATCTGTCAGTTCTCTCTCTAGGTCCTCTACCCATGCATTTGTGGTGCATCAAAGCAGAATAAAATACTTAAGAGCAGGCAGATGGTTACTGTATGCAGTAGGATATCCTTTTGCTAATGAAAAACAGTGCTCTCTTAATGAAGACTGTAAGGATCAGGGCTTTGGGTGCATGTGTGGTGTTTTAAATTCTCAGAACTGCCAGTGTCTGAGACATAACAGGTACTCAGTTGCTGAACCATATTTTCCTCTTAAAATTAAGAGCTGGGCTGGCCGCAGTGGCTCACACCTGTAATCCGAGCACTTGGGAAGGCCAAGGCAGGCAGATCACCTGAGGTTAGGGGTTCAAGACCAAACTGGCCAACATAGTGAAACCCTGTCTCTACTAAAAATACAAAAAAAAAATGAGCTGGGCATGGTGGTAGGTGCCTGTAATCCCAGCTACTTGGGAGGCTGAGACAGGAGAATCGCTTGAACCCAGGAGTCGGAGGTTGCAGTGAGCCGAGATCACACCACTGCACTCCAGCCTGGGCCACAGAGTGAGACTCCTCCGTCTCAAAAAAAAAAAAAAAAATTTAGAGAGCTACAGAGAATTTGAAATATTTTTTAAAGCTCAGTCTTTGCAAAGTTTTATTTATGACTTCATTATTAACCCAAATTTAAATGATCAATAATAAGTGAAATAATGGAACTCCAGAATTGGAAAGTTCTTGTAAACCACTGTAATGTAGTATTCTGTTGATAAAGCTTTCTTTTGCTATTTTGAGATAGGAGATCTTATTATCAAAGGATGAATCTACAACTCAATATTTAAAATTTAAAAAGTTTAAAAATTAAGTAAAGGAGAGATTAAACATAGTCTTACTGAACAAAACAAACCCATGGTCTTATATACGGTTTTGAGAACAATATGTGGGTCGTTCTACTGATTACAGAGCGCAAGTAAGTCAATGTCAGCCTTAGAGTTAGTTGAATTTATTCTACTTTGGACTAGCTGACTTTCAAAGAATGCCATTGTTACCGATTTGTTGGTTTTCTTTTTCTTTTTTTTTTGGAGACAGAGTCTTGCACTGTTGCCCAGGCTGGAGTGCAGCGGCGCGATCTCGGCTCACTGCAAGCTCCGCCTCCTGGGTTCACGCCATTCTCCTGCCTCAGTCTCCCGAGTAGCTGGGACTACAGGCACGAGCCACCATGCCTGGATAATTTTTTGTACTTTTTAGTGGAGACGGGGTTTCCCCGTGTTAGCCAGGATGGTGTCGATCTCCTGACCTCGTGATCCGCCTCCCTCGGCTTCCCAAAGTGCTGGGATTACAGGTGTGAGCCACCGCACCCAGCCAGATTGGTTGGTTTTCAAGTCAAGTTTACTGAAACAAATTGTCAATGATCAATTAGATATAAAACCAGTCCTGGTGACTATTTACTGGTTATTCCTTGTTACCATGGTTATAGAACAATCAGTCTTTTCCTCGAAATGAGGACATTTTTATTGTCATTATAACGTTTAAGGAGTATTTTGGGAAGTTGTGTCTATTTGTTTTAATTAACACTTTTTCATTGACTACTGTAAGGAAATTTGCAAAATTTCTACAAACATACTATGTTAGCATGATAGAATTTTAAAATCGATGTCATATAATATAAAGAGTTATATTTTGTATTATTCATGGACATATTGGAAACATAAAGATTGGATACATTTAAGAATTGCAAGGGTTTTTGATAACATAGAAAGATATTTAAAGATACATTTCTTTTTTTTCCTTCATAGTCAATTGGTGTCAACACTGGTTTGAATATTTTCCTAATCCTCCTATCAATATTCTTAGTATGATAGAAAATGTTTTGGCATTTCATGACAAGGAACTGCTGCAACACTTCATTGATCATGATATAACTTCCCAGGTAAGAAGCATAAGGTTTTTAGAATAACATGCCTTATTTTGTAAGCTAACGTTGGTTCTGATATAAACAGTATTTTCTTGAAGGAGTATAATAAAAAGCATACTACATGTTGTGTTTTTAACAGTATTCCATTCTTTTTCTTCATTAAACTGCCTTCCTGAAAGTCTGTAAAGAAGGGTCCAAATTAAGGTAGTTATTTTCATAATTATGTATTTAATATGATTTTCATAGCTTAAATCGAATGTAAGGTAATATTACCAATGACTCTGTTTTTACTTTTCCCTAGAAAAATGATAAATTTTTCCTTATCTGTTTTAGCTATATGCATGGCCTCTTCTTGAAACTGTGTTCTCGGAAGTGCTGACAAGAGAGGAGTGGCTGAAACTGTTTGATAATATCTTTTCCAACCATCCTTCCTTCCTTCTGATGACTGTTGTAGCCTACAACATATGTTCTAGAGTGCCTCTGCTCAACTGTAATCTTAAAGATGATTTTGAGGTAACGATCCTTGTTCTTAACAGAAGGTTCTCAAATATCAGTTATTTCTCTCTCTCTCTTTTTTTTTTTTTTTTTTTGAGAACAGAGTCTTGCTCTGTTGCCCAGGCTGGAGTGCAATGGCGCGATCTCAGCTCACTGCAACCTCTGCCTGCTGAGTTCAAGCGATTCTCCTGCCTCAGCCTCCGAGTAGCTGGGATTACAGGTGCGCAGCACCACGCCCAGCTAATTTTTGTATTTTTAGTAGAGATGGGGTTTCACCATGTTGGTCAGGCTGGTCTCAAACTCCTGACCTCGTGATCCACCCACCTCTGCCTCCCAAAGTGCTGGGATTACAGGCGTGAGCTACTGTGCCAGGCCATATCAGTTATTTCAATTGAAAGATCCTTTTATTTGTTGAGTCCCTTTTATGTGTCAGACACTGGTGCTAGGTGCTAGGAATATAAAGGATAACAAGTTAGACCACATCCCTACCCGTGTACAGTTTATAGACAATAAAACAGGCAATTATAGTAGGCTAGTAGTCTTATAATCATAGCTTAAGAAAAGAATCATGGTAATATTGGGGTTTGTGCTTTTTGCTTTTTTTTTTTTTTTTTTTGAGACAGAGTCTCCCTCTGTCTACCAGGTTGACCAGGCTGGAGTGCAATGGCGCAATCCCGGCTCACTGCAACCTCCGCCTCCCAGGTTCAAGTGATTCTCCTGCCTCAACCTCCCGAGTAGCTGGGATTACAGGCGCCTGCCACCACACCCAGCTAAGTTTTTTGTATTTTTGATAGAGACGGGGTTTCACCAGGTTACCCAGGCTGGTCTCGAACTCCTGACCTCAGGTGATCCACCCGCCACGGCCTCCCAAAGTTCTGGGATTAGAGGCGTGAGCCACCACACCCGGCTGCTTTTTGCTTTTATAAAGGATGTTTAACAGTTAGAGTGTTGTTATTCTGTGCATAATCTTATCATGACCTATCTGGTCTTAGTCTGAATGCTTATTACACATGCAAAAGGTAACTGAGAATTTTGAGAATTGGCAGGAAAGTGTCTGAAAGAAAGCATTAAGATCATTATAAAAAGTAGATGCTCTTTTGGTAGACAAGATGAATTAGTTGGGTTCTTGTGTGTGTGTGTGTTACTTATTTAGTGGTTACTGTCCAATTAAACTTTATTTTTACTTCATGATCCCATGATACGTTAATTTGGATCTTCCAGCAAAACAAGATAATGTGGAAACATTTCAGATATTTTTAAAGAATCAAGCTAATTTATTTTCAAAGGCTAATTTATAATTTATTTTGGATTTTGAAGAAAAAAAAATCCAAGCAGAATTTGTTCCATAGTTGAAGCATTCTTTTTCTACTGTATTAAAAGCCTTCATTTTTTAATTTTATGTCAGAATTTCTTATGATTGTGAAACTCTGTTACATTTTTTAAATAAATTGTCTTCGTTGTAAAACTTGAATAAAGAAAAGCTTTAATGAATTTACAAAAAAATGTATATTCTTAAATATAGATTCACTTTTTAAAAAAATTCTTGCTTTAATTCTACCTACCTCATAATTGATTTGTCTGGTAAATCTCGATTTAAACACCAAGTTTTCTTACAGTTTTTTTTTCACCATCGGAATAACCTGGATATAAATGTTGTGATTAGACAAGTTTATCATCTCATGGAGACCACGCCTACTGACATTCATCCAGACAGCATGCTTAATGTTTTTGTTGCACTGACAAAAGGGCAGTATCCAGTATTTAATCAATATCCAAAGTTTATTGTGGACTATCAGACACAAGAACGAGAAAGAATAAGGAATGATGAATTGGATTACTTAAGAGAGAGGTAATTATGGAATAGTTTTTCTTTTTCTGATACCACAAAATGTATTTTAAACATAATAAGAAAGTTTTAATGAAAAAATACATTTGGCCGGGCGTGGTGGCTCACACCTATAGTCCCAGCACTTTGGGAGGCCAAGGCAGGCAGATCACAAGGTCAGGAGTTCGAGACCAGCCTGGCCAACATAGTGAAACCCCGTCTCTACTAAAAATACAAAATATTGCTGGGTGTAGTGGCGCACACCTGAAGTCCCAGCTACTCAGGAGGCTGAGGCAGGAGAATCGCTTGAAGCCAGGAGGAAGAGGTTGCAGTGAGCGGAGATCACACCATTGCACTCCAGCCTGGGCAACAGAGTGAGACTTCATCTCAATAAAAAAAAGAAAAATACATTCACATTATGAGTATTTGTGTAAAATCAGGGTTTGAAGGCTAGAAATATTAAAGATAGTTAATTCTTACATATGGAAATAAAATGGATTATACATTAATCGGTATACATTTTGTGTTTTGATGATTCTTGGATTTAAATTACTTAACTTTCTTCTTTGTGTTTTCATAATAATATTACCTACTTAAGGCAGACAGTTGAAGATATGCAAGCTGAAGTTGACCAGCAAAGAGTTGAAGATGAAGCTTGGTACCAGAAACAGGAGCTGCTTCGTAAAGCTGAAGAAACAAGAAGAGAAATGCTCTTACAAGAGGAGGAGAAAATCATACAACAAAGACAGAGGTATGTGTTATCCCTTTAAAAAAAAAATCTGGACATAAAAATTGGTTGAATAATTTTTATGCTCTTTCATTTTTTCATTTTAGGAACAACATTATATATAGGATTACCCAGCTGTGGCATTTCTATTAAGCAACTATTAAGTTAATAAAAAGAATCTTTATATACCACTTTTCAAAAAATTGCTATGTAGTAAAATATAATTCTAAAGCTATACTGAATATAATCTAGATTTGCACGGATTAATGTTCCTGGAAGGACATTATTTAGAAACATTATTCTATAGTGGGCAGAAATGCTTTGTCATAGAGTGCTGGGTACATCACCTGTAGTGGAGTATAATTTTTTTAATTGTGTTTTAAGCATACCTGTGTGACCTGACAATTGTAACATAAAATGATTATGTCATTACTCATTTAACACTTTGGAGGACAGGGGAATGAGTATTAAATGCATATTCAAAAGTGTGTTAGCTGGGAGTGGTGCCACATACCTATAGTCCCAGCTACTAGGTAGGACCACTTGAGCCCAGGAGGTCAAGGCCAGCCTGGGCAACATAGTGAGACCCTGTCTCTTAAAAAAGAAAAAGAAAAAACTTAAAAATAAATACGTAAAAGTATGTTAATAAGGTAAAATGTGTAAATTAAGTAAAGTTATGGGATAAACATTGAGACTAAACCCAATTGTTGGGAAACTCACTTCTGTGTTTATTGATTCATATTCTTAGACGGAACTTTATGTAACAGATTTAGAGTGTGGGTTAAAAGGAAATACTGAACTGAGCCGGTGAGCTTTCTGCTAAAATTCTCAAAGCATAAGTATACATCATCTTTGGTAACGATGGAGCAGTTCTGGCATTCTTTCAGATAAAGGATAGCAATTGTATTGAAATGATGGGCATGGTAGACCTGTTATGAAAAAACTAAGTCATATTAGGAATTGCTTTATTTGTTCCACTTGATGTATTTTGTTTTTAAGGCTAGCTGCTGTGAAAAGAGAGCTGCAAGTAAAGGAAATGCACTTACAAGATGCTGCAAGAAGGCGTTTTCTGAAGCTTCAGCAAGATCAACAGGAAATGGAGCTAAGAAGACTGGATGATGAAATTGGGAGAAAGGTTTATTATTCTTACCTTAGTTCTCATACGTCATCTCCATTTACTCTCACTTAAATGTAATGAACGCCTTCAAATTAAATAATATTCTTAGAGTCCACCATGAATACTAAATAGCCCCTTTAATTTTATTTTCCTCTCAGCTTTTCTCATTCTCTTTTGTATTTCATGAATGGCTAAATATTTAAGAAATGCCAGGAAAATTAGTCAAGTGTCCTTAGTGACTGTTTCTCTAAAAATAGAAATATCAGTATCAGTTAGCCATTAAGTTAATTTTTTGTTTTTTTTGAGACGGAGTCTCACTCTGTTGCTCAGGCTGTAGTGTAGTGGTGTGATCTCAGCTCAGTGCAACCTCCACCTCCCGGGTTCAAGCGATTCTCCTGCCTCAGCCTCCCAAGTAGCTGGGATTACAGGTGCACACCACCACACCCAGCTGATTTTTGTATTTTTCATGAGATGGGATTTCACCATTTTGGCTAGGCTGATCTCGAACTCATGACCTCAGGTGATCTGCCCACGTCGGCCTCCCAAAGTGCTGGGGTTACAGGCGTGAGCCACCACGCCTGGCAGTTAATTTTTAATTAGGGGACATATTCTTTTTTCATGTAAAAATTATCTGTGGCCAGTATAAAAATAATTTCCAGTACAAAATATATAGAATTAAAAATGGACTTTCTCCATCAGTCCTCATATCATCCCCAGAGAAACACTTTTAAAAAATGGTTAATTGGCCGGGTGCGGTGGCTCATGCCCGTAATCCTAGCACTTTGGGAGGCCGAGGCGGGCAGTTCACCTGAGGTCAGGAGTCCGGGACCAGCCTGGCCAACGTGGTAAAATCCCATCTCTACTAAAAATACAAAAATTAGCTGGGCTTGGTGGCAGGTGCTTGTAATCCCAGCTACTCAAGAGGTTGAGACCAGAGAATTGCTTGCCCCCGGAGGCAGATGCTGCAGTGAGCCGAGATCCGAGATCACGCCACTGCACTCCAGCCTGAGTGACAGAGCGAGACTCAGTCTCAGAAAAAAAAAAAAGGTTAATTATATAGCCTTTCAGGTATGTTCTATAGATAGAGGAGTAATTATAGTCATGCTTTCCTATATTTATACAAAAATGGGATTATTCTCATTATATATTGTTTTTGTGACCTGCTTTTTAAAATTACATATGTTGAATATCTTTTCATATGTTATGTGTATCTATTTCTTTTTTGTGGTTGTATAATATTCCATTGAATGAATAGCTTATTTAATGCTTTGTTGTTGGACATTTAGGTTATTTGCAGTGTTTTGCAAATAACCATGCTACATCATAAAAGTCTTTTTACTTGCACACATACTTTTGTTGAGTAACTTCTAAATTATGCCAAATTGTTCTCTAAAAATGAAATGGCTTAAGCTATTTTAAGACCGTAAGAGTACCCATCCCCTAGTATAGTCAGTTGTACTGCATCAGTCTTAATATTTGCCAAGCAGATAGATGACAAATAGTCTATTTTAATTTGCCTTTTTTTATTGTTAGTGAGGTTAAGTATCTTTTCTGTTACTTATCTTCCATTTGTAGAATTACACATTACATATTTGTATCATTTGTCCATCTTTCTGTGAAGTTAGACTTAACTCTCTGTCAGGTTAGCTTACTTATTTCTAAAAGGCAAGTCAATTGTCCCAACACCGTTTGCTGACTATTAGCCAAGTCATTTGCCAACCGATGGTTTTTACATATTAAATTCTGTTACATACTTGATCTCCTTCCTTGCTTTTTCTATTCCTAAGCCAGTACCACACTGTTTGAATGACAGTAGCTTTGAAGTGTTTTACTAACTAGTCCTAATTCTCACTCATTAGTCTTCCTTTTCAGAGTTTTTGTCAGTGTTCTCCAATGTTTATCATTCCAAATAGACTTTAAGAATTGTTTCACTTTTGGAATTCTCACCTCTCCCAATCCCATTGGAATTTTTATTAGGATTGCACTGAATTTATGCACTAATTTAGAGTTTCAAGCCTAGTTTTGATAAAATACAAAGTATTTTTTAAGTCTTTTTTTTTTTTTTTTTGAGACAGGGTCTCATTCTGTCACCTGGGCTGGTGTACAGTGGTGCAATCCCAGCTCACTGCAACCTCCACCTCCCGGGTTCAAGCAATTCTCATGCCTCAGCCTCCTGAGAAGATGGGATTACAGGTGCCTGCCACAACACCCAGCTAATTTTTGTATTTTTAGTAGATACGGGGTTTCACCATGTTGGTCAGGCTGATCTTGAACTCCAGACTTCAAGTGATCTGCCCACCTCAGCCTCCCAAAGTGCTAGGATTACAGGCGCCTGGCCTAAGTCTTTCAAAGTATTTTTAATTCATATGTATTAGAAATCTATTATCTCTTTATAGCATCATACTTATTGTTTTGTTTAAGCCTTGTTAATTTTAAATTGGTTTTCAAAATCCAAGATTTCTTTTAATTTTCTCGTCTAGTGAATGAGATTGATATTTCATTACTATAGAAAAGTGTATGTTCTTCCCACAAAGTAAGCTCAGAACTCTGATGTCTTTATTCCAAACCCCTTTGAAACAGGAGGCGGCACTTTTTGGTCCAAGAATTCTATAAACTCCTTTCAGCAACATGATCTGGGCTCTGCCTACCCTTCCAGCCTCCTGTCCTCCCAGCTGCCTGTTCTAATGTTGTGCTCTGACCCTGCCAAACCGCAAAAGTTCGTCTCGTGGTTCAGGCTCTAGCAGGAAAGGCTGCTTGAATCTGAAATGACAAGTACATGTGACTGTGAACATCTGTTAGCAGCAAGCAAAGCCGATCGGTTTTTGCTGTGGTACATAGCTGTTTGTATCTCTGAAAATTCATAAGCAAAAGAGCTCAGTAATTGAAATTCCTAAAAAGCGTGATTTGCTATGCCACACCTCTCCTCCACTTCCTGTCACTATTGCTGTTCTTACTTCATACAATCAAGCTTCCCCCCACCTTTGAGCTAGCTCCTTTCCTAATAACCTCTTTAAATTGAGCTGGTCCTGGTCCATGTTTCTCTTTTAGCCTTTGGATATATACGTTTGCACATCCAACTATGGTCTCATTTACTGTTTCTCCTATTTTAAGTATTTGATAGCATGTCTTTTACCATAATGACAATATCTAACATTTCACCTTATATCTAAGATCATTTCTAAGAGTCTCTAGAGAGTGCCATATCCCATATGCAAACCCTCTAGTATATAGGAATAAAAAACTTCCAACTAATCAAATTTTGGAAATAGGCGAACTCTAAATTAATTCACTTGGAGCAGAACACACACAGGTCGAACCATCTGCAAGAAATTTAAACCTAGAATTGGTAATTGTCAAGCCGAACTTATAAAAGTAGAGAAGTTTAGTCAAAAAGAACATTAAATAAATGTTATATTTTTATCTACCCCAGATTTAAATTGCTCAAGTTTTTCTAACTCATGATATTGGTTACTGTAATACTGTAAGAACTGCTATCTGTTCTTCCAGTCTGAGTAGATGGGCATATGGTATTGTGCTTTTTATTCTTAAATTAAACTTCACTTTAACTGAGAGATTATTCCTAGATTCTGCAGTGAGTATTAATCTTTGTCAGTTACTCTGGTTTCAAAAACCCGATTGCTGTTATTTTAAATACTGTTAGTAGGTCGTTCAGATTACAGGATTACTAAATCTATTAAAAATTATTTTGTAAATTCTTTTTGGTATTCACAGTTTGTTGTTTGGCCATAGGTATATATGAGAGATCGAGAAATTGCTGCCACAGCCAGAGACCTAGAAATGAGACAGCTGGAACTCGAATCACAAAAGAGACTTTATGAGAAGGTATAATTCAGTTATTTCCAACATAAGAAAAGCAGGTTTTGGCCAAGCTCAGTGGCTCAAACCTGTAATACCAGCATTTTGGGAGGCTGAGGTGGGAGGAGGATCACTTGAGCTAAGGAATTCCAGACCAGACACGGGCAATATAGTGAGACCCCATCTCTACCAAAAATTAAAACATTTAGCTGGGTATGCTTACCTGTAGTCCCAACTACTCAGGAGGCAAAGGCAGGAAGATCACTTGAGCCCTGGAGTTCGAGGCTGCAGTGAACCATAATCACACCACTGTACTCCAGCCTGGGCAAACAGAGCGAGACCCTACCTCAAAAAAAAAAAAAAAAGAAAGAAAAAGAAAAGCAGGGTTTGTATAAACCCATTTTAGACTGTATTTATTCATGGTTTTCTAGCGTTCGTTTTATTCACTTTTTAAGCAGAATATAGTGCCATGCAGGATTGTAAGGTAGCCAAAATGTCTGAATGTACAGTTTGTTGTAATTATTTAATTCATGTTTCTGTTAGCAGCTTAGTCTAGTGTCTGAAGCACCAGATGTAGGCCCCAGATTTTGCCTCAGGATTTTTTACCAACTTACTAAATTTTCCTGTAATTATGTAATAGTGACTACAAAATTATCTCAATACCTCACAAGGATCCTGAAAGGTAAATCAGTCAGGAGCTGTAAAGTACTTTCTTTCTTTATTTGTATTTTTATTTATTTATTTTTGAGACAGTCTTACTCAGTCGCCTAGGCTACAGTGCAGTGGCATCATCTCAGCTCACTACAACCTTCACTTCCCCTGCTCCAGTGATTCTCCCACGTCAGCCTCCCCAGTAGCTGGGACTACAGACATGCGCCACCACGCCTATCTAATTTTTGTGTTTTTTGTAGAAATAGGGTTTCGCCTTGTTGCCCAGGCTGGTCCCAAACTCCTGGGCTCAAGCAATCTGCACACCTTGGCCTCCCGAAGTGCTAGGATTACAGGCATGAGCCACCACGCCTGGCCTGTAAATTACTTTACACTGGAATCTTCTGGAGTTAAATCAGCAAATATCTGCTTAGTACTTACTGTTCAGTTTTCAAGACACTGGAAAAAAGGAGCTTTGTTAATATAAATTTTTATTATTTAGGAAAAATGTTTTGTTACTCATTTAGTGTTGAAACTGTACGTTTTCACTTCTTTCAGCCCACGTAAAAAGTCAGACTTTTTAGCCTGGGCAACACAGCAACACCCCATCTCTACTAGAAATACAAAGAAATAGCCAAATGTGGTGGTGTGCACCTGTGGTGCCAGCTATTCAGGAGGCCAAGGTGGGAAGATCACTTGAGCCTGGGGGACGGAGGCTGCAGTGAGCCAAGATTGTGCACTCCAACCTGGGTGACAGAGTGAGACCCTGTCTCAAAAAAAAAGTCATACTTTTAGTTTGAAATTAGCGATAACTGTGAATTCATAATACATAACATATATGTTTGATAGCCATATTAGGTGAGATTTAAACCATATAGCATCCATTTACACCTATAACACTTTTAAAGTCTCCACACTGAATTTCTTCTAGAACTGAGCAAGGGATTTATAGTTTGGCTGAGTCTCCCATGATTTGGAATTAGATGTAATTCATGTGGACTAAGCTAAACTTTACTTTTTACTGTCTTTTCTTTAGGGGTGGAGGATAGTGGCAATTGAAGGGTATAATTTTAGAACTAACAGAGAATTTGCAAGGAAAGTACTAAGAATTTCCAGATATTTGTCTCTCAGATTTTTAAACACTAACATTCTACTAAATTTGCTTTCTCTTCCTCTTTTTCTCTACCTATACACATATGTACACACAAATATATACTTGTTTTTCTGAACTGTTACAGTCCCGATGCTCCTTTACCCCTAAATACTTCAGTGTATATTTCCTAAGACTAAGGAGTCCTCTTATATAACCACAGTACGGTTCTCAAAATCAGAAATTAACATAAGATGATCTGATATATAAACCTTATTCAGATTTGATCCATTGTATCCAAAATGTCCTTTAGAGCAAAAGAAAATCTGAGAGCTCATCCATTGTTTTGTTGTCATCATTTTAGTCTCCTTTAAAATGAGATATGTTCCTGACTCTTTGTATTTTATGACATTGATATTTTTTGAAACATGTAAGCCAGATAATTTGTAGAATGTCCCTTAATTAGCGTTTGGCTATTGTTTCTTCATGAGAAGATTTAAGTTATCCATAGGAGTGCATAACTTTAATCTGTGGCAGTCTTACAACAGAAGTTATGTTTTGAGATGGAGTCTTGCTCTGTTGCCCAGGCTGGAGTGCAGTGGCATGATCTCAACTCACTGCAACTTCTGCCTTCCAGGCTCCAGCAATCCTCCTGCCTCAGCCTCCCAAGTAGCTGGGACTACAGGTGTGTACCATCACGCCCTGCTAATTTTTGTAGTTTTTATAGAGACAGGGTTTTGCTATGTTGCCCATGCTGGTTTCAAACTCCTGGGCTCAAGCAGTCCTCCCACCTTGGCCTCCCAAAGTGCTAGGATTAGACACATAAGCCACTATGCCTGTCCCATATTTCTTGTTTTTTTTCAAACAATCATGTGATTGTTTGTTGAAAACTAGACATTTTGAATACAGTGCTCCCCAACTTATGATGGGGTTATGTCCTAATAAGCTCATCATAAGTTAGAAATATTGTAAGTTGAAAATTCATGTAACACCCTGATAGACCCATCATAAAATAAGAAAATTATTACATCAACTACAGGACCGTCTGGCATATAATGTGGCAATTTTGGAAATAAGATTGTCTCCCCTCCCCAGGGTTTCTTCTTGTTTCTTTGCTTAGTGACTTTTCTGAACTAATTTTGAAAGTCCATATCTTTTGTTGTATATAGCCATTGATGTCTCTATTCAGGTAGTTTGGGGGTCAGCAAATGATTGGACAGAGATTTTAATAGATTCTTTGAACCAGTAAGCTTCTAGTAGTTGTTGAGGAGCTCTGTGTGCATGTTAGGGCACGCCTTTATCACTCAGCTAGGCAGTTGCTACTTCTTAGATTCCACTTCCTGGTTATGCAAAACCTCAGAGTTAACCAGAAGTGTGAGATCTTAGGTCTTTCTCAGGTCTGAGAACACAGCCCTTAGCATATGCACAGCCTTACAAATGCACATGACCTTCCAGGAATCTATCTGAGATTTTTTAAGCCTCCTGTGGACATCTGATTCTCCAGTTTTTCCTGTTAAGCTTTTTGCTTAGCCTACTGGTTGCTCTCCCAAGATCCACTGCCCCAAGCAGCCAAGATATTCAACAGTTTGCTCTAATTGTTTTCAACAACTTCTCCAGGGATAAGACTATTCTGCACTAGGCAAGCTCTGAGTGAGATTTTAAAAACACAGCCTTAGGAGTGGTCTTTCAGGGAACCACCAGAAAACTCAAACAATGACAGTTCTCCAGCAATGGTGGTTTGAAGGAGCTCTGTCCAACCCCATTTTGCTTGGCTTCCAGGCTGCTGGTTGTCAAGACTAATGCATAGGCCGGACACCATGGCTTACACCTGTAATCCCAGCATTTTGGGAGGCCAAGGCAGGCTGATCACTTGAGGTCAGGAGTTCGAGACCAGCCTGGCCAACATGGTAAAACCCCATCTCTACTAAAAATATAAAAAAAGTTAACCAGGCCTGGTGGTGGGCACCTGTAATCCCAGCTACTCAGGAGGCTGAGGCAGGAGAATCACTTGAAAAGCCGGGAGGGGGAGGTTGCAGTGAACTGAGATCGTGCCACTACACTCCAGCCTGGGCAACAGAGTGAGACTCTGTCTCAAAACAAAACAAAAAAAAAGACTAATGCATAGCTTGGGAGTGGGGTGGGAACAGGAAAAATGCAAGATGAAATGTCAGAGAGCTAGCTGTTTTTACTGAGATTCAGCCATTTTTATAAGTAAATGCTCCCCAGATAGCTCCAAGCCTTTGGTTAATTTCCAGAATGCTGAAAATGTTCATTTTGACTTGTTTTTTAATCCATGTTCTCAATGCTTTTATGGTTGAGAGGATTTCCAGGGGTCTTTACTCTGCCATTTTTGCTGATATCTCCAGTCTTCGCATTTTACTTTGAAAATTAGGTGATTGCAGCTTTTATTTGTGTGCATATTACTATTCTGAAAAAAGTTGTTTTTGTATTCTAGCATTACATAAATCAGTGGTTTTTTTTTTTTTTTTACAAATGATTTTAACAGAATCTTACTGGAAATCAAGCAGCTGTTGCAAAAGAAATGCGAGCAGATGCAGATGCCTATAGACGAAAAGTGGATCTTGAAGAACACATGTTTCATAAGCTGATAGAAGCAGGCGAAACACAGAGTCAGAAAACTCAGAAGGTAAAAATACGATCCATTTAGTGTATATGCAGAAGAGAAATTTTCATCTGTCACCCTCTTAAGAGAACAAAATCGAAATTAAACTCTGTAAAGTTGAATTAGTTTGTTTCTTTGCTTCAGTTGTCACAGTTCCTAGAATCTCACATTGTTTCCTTTTATATATAGGATGTTTACTTCACTGACAATCATATGCATGTCTTTTTCCTGCAGTTTGAGGAAATACAAAGGAATTTCCTCAAAGAAAATACAAAGGAATAGTGACTTACAAGAAAATACGGAGGAGTAGTGACTTAGAAGAAAATACAAAGGAATAGTGACTTTACAAATTATACTGTCCTGGCCAGGCACGGTGGCTCAAGCCTGTAATCCCAGCACTTTGGGAGGCCGAGACGGGCGGATCACGAGGTCAGAAGATCAAGACCATCCTGGCTAATACGGTGAAACCTCGTCTCTACTAAAAACTACAAAAAAATAGCCGGGCAAGGTGGCGGGCGCCTGTAGTCCCAGCTACTTGGGAGGCTGAGGCAGGAGAAAGGCATGAACCCGGGAGGCGGAGCTTGCAGTGAGCTGAGATCCGGCCACTGCACTCCAGCCTGGGCGACAGAGCGAGACTCCGTCTCAAAAAAAAAAAAAAAAAAACACAAAACAAAACAAAACAAATTATACTGTCCTTCTATGTTCTGCCTCTGAAAAGTGTCCCTGAGTTGATTAGGTTCAAAGCATCAGGTCCCTGCCTGGTATGTAAGCCAGCACTTCCAAGTGTATTGTGTGGACTATTAACTATTATTCAATAAGATGGGGGATGGTCAAGTAAGTATTGGAAATGCTGTCTTAAAGTGAGGTATTTTTCATGCCAAATTTGAGGATACTGTACATTTGTGAATATTTAAGAAAATTTCCCAGATGTATTTCAGAGAATTTCTTATGGAGTACGCTTTCAGAAATGCTGACTTAAGTGAATTGAAATAGAACTTGAGACTTTCAAAGAAGAGCTTTCTCTATTACGTCTTTACCACAATGTTAAATGGGTATGTGTACCGGTCTGCTCCTGTTCCGAAAACCAGGAATAGTGTACAGTAGATACCTTCTGTTCTACAACAGTCTCTTAGGTGATTTCCTCAAGATATTCCTTTTTTTTTTTTAATAGGCTTTCGTCCAGTCTGTTAAAATGGGCTCTTCTTCAGAGTGCTGAAAACATGGAAATTGTTGAATCCCACCCATCCCCTAGCTGATAAGTTCTTAACCTTGGCTGTAAATTAGAATCACTTGAAGAGCTTTTTTTTTTTTTTTTTTTTTTTTTTTAATGTAGAGACTGAGTCCTATTCTGTCACCCAGGCTGGAGTGCAGTGGCATGATCTCAGCTCACTGCAACCTCCGCCTCCTGGGTTCAAGCAATTCTCCTGCCTCAGCCTCCCTAGTAGCTGTGACTACAGGCACCCGTCACCACACCCAGCTAATTTCTACTTGAAGAGTTTTTTAAAGGTGCCAGTACCCAGCTGTCCAGTGGTTGGTTTAATTGGCTTGTGGTGAGGCCCAGACATCAGCTTCTTTTAAACACTCCCAGGTGATGCTAATATGCAGCCAGAGTTGTGAACAACCGCCCTAGACACGTGGATACATTGAATGGTTATACCTTCATTTTATATGTTAGCAGTCTGACCTTGTTTCTGAAATATATAACTTTTTTCTAGGTGATTAAAGAAAATTTGGCAAAGGCTGAACAAGCATGCCTAAATACTGACTGGCAGATTCAGTCTTTACATAAACAAAAATGTGATGATCTACAACGAAACAAATGTTACCAGGAAGTAGCCAAACTCCTTAGGGAAAACAGAAGGAAAGAAATAGAGATATTAAATGCAATGGTGGAGCAGGAAGCCAAGAAGGTAAAACTAGTGTTATCAGCTTTTTGTTATATCAAGTATTGGGTTTTTTTGTTTTTTCTTTTTTTTAAAGAGACAGAGTCTCACTTGGTTGAACAGCCTCAAAATTCGAACTCCGGGCCTTAAGCGATCCCCCTGCATCAGCCTCCCAAAGTGCTGGGATTACAGACGTCAGCCCCTTTACCCAGCCTAAGCACTGAAATTTTGAAGTAGTACAGAGTCAAACGACAAAAGCATCAAACCAAGTCATTCTTGCTGGAAAAGATAATCTGATTTTAATAGGTGTTTGTCAGAGAAGTCATCTAATATTGATTCTACAAAAAAATGATTAAGCGTCTTTCTCATTTACATTAGTGTGCTTCAATTTCTCAACTTCCTGGATTTTTGTTCTGGCTGCTTGAATAATATTAGTGCTTTAATTTAGCTCGTTCTTTATACTTACAATGTAAAAGATGCTGAATAGGTAGAAATGGTCTGTAGCTGCTAGTAACAAAACCCCACACTACAGTGACTAGGAACAGGATAGATATATAGTCTGGAGGTAGGGAGTCCAGGGTTAGTACTGGGGCTCCACCGTTTTCAGGGAAATGTCCTCTTTCAGCCTTTCTGCACCTCTTCTTAGTGTATGGCTTTCATTTTCAAGGTTACCTGCCCATCCAAGATGACTCCTGGAGTTCCAGCCATGACATACCCACTGCAGACAGCAGGGAGAAGGGAGAGCACAAGTGCGAATGTTCTGCCTCCCACCTGAGTCACACTCCCTTCTAACTTCTTTCCAGGAGTCCCACATCATATTTCGAGCCACATTTGTCAGCAAAGGATGCTGAGAAAAATAATATTCTTCACAGGGAGCATGATCATCCCAAATAAAATTAAGATTCTTTTCCTATCAGTTAATAGGATAGCTACAAATAAAAACAAAAGATTCTATTCCTAAAGAAGAATCAAAGAATGGAGTCCGAGGAGGTAATTAATAGTATATGTCACACGTGTGTATCTTTTGGTTGCTCCTTCCAAAGACTCTGGGATCTGTGCTCTGGAGATATTTTTGCAGGTACCATAGACTTTTGTAAGGACACTGAGGAGCTGGGGAAAGATCAAGATCTAGATACCTGGCTTAATTGCTTCTCTCTGTTGCTGTATCACAGTGTCTATTCTGAAAGCTGGCTTCTTTCAGTGTATTTCCTTCAAGTCACTATTCCAGATTCATTTTCCTCCTACCCCATCCCAGTGGCATGAAGCCTTATCTTATAACCCTTTCATTCTAGGACAGGAAGAAGGGCTTGGAGAGGGTGGGAGTAATACCCAGAACCCTGAGGCTGTTCTCAGGAAAACTGGGGTGGAAACTCACATTCTCAACATAAACATTGCTGACACTAGGGCTAGACTGTGTGAAATTCACTGCTGCTGGACTTTGGGTAAAATGGTATTTTTGAGAGTTGACTGAGAATCATTGTAAGGGCCTTTCACGTTCTGCAGAAATCCTTCCTTCTGTCTATCTAGTGTCTTGTGTTATAAAGCTGATTTGACCACTGCGTGGCCTTGGGAAGCTGCTCAGAATCAGCCCCCTCATCAGTAACATGAAAGGGATGGATATCTGTGATCCTTCCTTGCCCTCCTATTTTGTGATTTTTTTTAAAGTTTTTGTTATTTAATGCATTATTTCTATAACATAAAAATAATGTGTTTCCATGTAAAAGCTGTAGCTTTTCCAGAATTTTGGCAAACTTTAGGAGTTGGATTTTAAATATATTTTAGTTACCTTCTGAGCTAATTTTAAGATTATTATTTTCCCATTTTATGGAGAAGAAAATAGGGGTGAATAGAGATCACTTGACTTCCCTGTGGTCATCATGTGGACGAGAGCTGGGCAAAGAGTTCATTCTCTGAATTTTGTAGATTTTATTATTAAGATGTAGCATTCAAATTAAATAAAATGCAATTGCCACAAATACAAACCTAGCTTAGTCTTGTAAGATTTGAGATTTGAAACTTACTGAAATGCATTATTATTTCAGCAGCTATTGGGATATAGTTGTGTGCTTTGTGGCACTCTGTAGTACTGCGGGTTGGATAAAACCTGCCTCTGCTTTCAAGGCTCCTAATAGCCTTGGGCCAACACAGGCACCCCAATTACCATAACACCAAACGGATCCTACTTGCCATGGGAATATAAAGGAAAGTGGATAGAGAAGACAGAAGGGGCTCATTCTACTGTGATATGCGTATTACTATACTTTTTATGTAATTTTTTTCCATTTATTTGAATTTAGTGGAAGGAAGCTGAAGGAAAAGAGTTCTGTTTGAGATCAGCAAAGAAAGCGTCTGCTCTTTCAGATGCATCTAGAAAGTGGTTTTTAAAGCAAGAGATAAATGCAGCTGTAGAACATGCTGAAAATCCATGTCATAAAGGTGAGTGTCTGAGAGGCCTTTCTCTCCATGATGTTACAGATTTATTCTTTTAGTAGGGTCTATTATTATGATTTTTTTTTTTTTTTTTTTTGAGACAGGGTCTTGTTCTGTCACCCAGGCTGGAGTGTAGTGATACAATCATGGCTCAGTGCAGCCTCAACCTCCTGAGCTCAAGCAGTTCTCCCATCTCAGCCTCCTAAGTAGCTGGGACCACAGGCGTGCATCCCCACACCCAGCTAATCTGTTAAATTATTTGTAGAGATGAGATCTCACTATGTTGCCCAAGTTGGTCTCAACCTGCTGGGTTTAAACCATCCTCCCGCCTTGGCCTCCCAAAGTGCTGGGATTATAGGCGTGAGCCACTGTGCCTGGCCAATGAATAAATTATTGGGATGTATTTTGGCACTTCTATTCAATCTACTGCTCAAGTAAAAGGTGATCACTGGTTACTATATTTTTGGTGGGAAAGGGTGGGCTGAGGAGGGACTATTACAAAAACAGAGTCCCAATGGAGGAAAAAGTTTGTGCAGACTGTCCTATGGAGTTCTGTTTGATTCTGTTGTTCCAAGGTGAAATATGTGCTTTGCCAAAAGCTGGTCCTCAGAACAACAGTATATTCAAGTACCACAGGGAAACTTCTCATAGGATCTGATCCAACACTAGATTTCAGTACGAGGCTTATAGTGGCATCAACTGAAAAATCAAAATTATAATTTAAAACTCTAAAATACTCTGGAGGCTGAGGCAGGAGGATCTCTTTGAGACCAGGAGTTTGAGGCTGCAGTGAGCTATTATCATGCCACTGAACTCTAGCCTGGGCAACAGACAAGACCCTGTCTCTTTAAAAAAAAAAAAAAAAAAAAAAGTTTTCCATAAAATTCTAGAGTACAGTTAAAAAGGCACTTTTATTTTACTATGTTGCCTTTTATAATGTGAATACGTTGCTTTTTAAAATAATAGCTTTGTTGATACATAATTCACATGCCCTATAATTCACCTTTTTATTTATTTATTTATTTATTTTTTTGAGACAGAGTTTCACTCTTGTGTCCCAGGCTGGAGTGAGTGCAGTGGCATGATCTCAGCTCACTGCAACCTCCACCTCCCAGATTCAAGTGATTCTCATGCCTCGGCCTCCGGAGTAACTGGGATTACAGTCCCAAGCCACCATGCCTGGCTAATTTTTGTATTTTTAGTGGAGACGGGGTTTCGCCATGTTGGCCATGCTGGTCTCAAACTCTTGACCTCAGGGATCCACCTGCCTCAGCCTCCCAAAGTGCTGGGATTACAGGAGTGCCCAGCACCGCACACAGCCTAATTCACCTACTTAAAGTGTATTATTCAATGGCATTATATTATCATGTACTAAAAAATACACTTACAGAGTCGTGCAGCCATCACCACAAGAAAATTTAGAGCATTTTTCAGCACTCCAAAATGAACCCAGTACCCGTTAGCAGTCACTCCTCGTTTCCACTCACTCCCCCAAGCCCTTGGCAACCACTCACTACCTTGTGTCCATTCACCTATTCAGGAAATTTCATGCAAATGCATGTAATATATGGTCTTCTGTGTCTGGTTTCTTGTACTTGGCATAATGTCTTGAGATTCAACCATGTTGTAGCATATATCAGCACTTCATTCCTTTTTATTGCTGAATAATATTCCATTGTGTGGATATTACATGTTTTTTCAATCTATTCATCAGTTGATGGGACATTTGGATTCTTTCCAGTTTTTGGCTTCATGAATATGCTGTGTGCATTACTTTTCCATTTCACAAATTTGAAGAGTGAAAATATAGTTTAGGTCATTTAATTATGCCTACTTTTTTTTTTTTTTTTAAAGACAGAACTTCACTCCATTGCCCAGGTTGGAGTGCAGTGGCACAATCTTGGCTTACTGCAACCTCTGCCTCCTGCATTCAAGCGATTCTCCTGCCTCAGCCTCCTGAGTAGCTGGGACTACAGGCGCATGCTACCATGCCCAGCTAATATTTAGTAGAAATGGGGTTTTGTCACGTTGCCCAGGCTTGTCTCGAACTCCTGGCTTCAAGTGATCTGGCTACTTTGGTCTCCCAAAGTGCTGGGATTATACCTCACCTGGCCAAATCATGCCTGCTTTAAAACCCCTCATTACCGCTCCTATTTGAGATTTAGTGGTCCCAGATAGCACCAAGGGTACTTCGGGGAAGTAGAGAAGAGTAGGATGTGACCCTGCACAAATTAAATATTTAAAACTGGCTTACAAAAGATAACAACCATGGGAGCTGTCACTTCTCCCTCACCCTCTCACACTTACCCTTGATTTTGTGTGTGTGTGTTTTTGTTTTTTTTTTTTTTGTTTTTTTTTTTGAGACGGAGTCTCGCTCTGTCGCCCAGGCTGGAGTGCAGTGGCCGGATCTCAGCTCACTGCAAGCTCCACCTCCCGGGTTCACGCCATTCTCCTGCCTCAGCCTCTGGAGTAGCTGGGACTACAGGCGCCCGCCACCTCGCCCGGCTAGTTTTTTTTGTATTTTTTAGTAGAGACGGGGTTTCACCGTGTTAGCCAGGATGGTCTCGATCTCCTGACCTCGTGATCCGCCCGTCTCGGCCTCCCAAAGTGCTGGGATTACAGGCTTGAGCCACCTCGCCCGGCACGTGTGTGTGTGTTTGTCTGTTTTTGTGAGACGGAGTCTCACTCTGTCGCCAGGCTGGAGTGCAGTGGCGCAATCTCGGCTCACTGCAACCTCCGCCTCCCAGGTTCAAGCAATTCCCCTGCCTCAGCCTCCCAAGTAGCTGGGATAACAGGCGCCCACCACCACGCCCGGCTAATTTTTGTGTTCTTAGTAGAGACAGAGTTTCACCATGTTGGCCAGGATGGTCTCGATCTCTTGACCTCGTGATCCTCCTGCCTGGCTCTCCCAAAGTGCTAGGATTACAGGCATGAGCCCCCACGCCCAGCCTTACCCTTGTTTTAGAAATAAAAATAGAAAATATTTAGAGCGCTATCTATGTAGAAATAGAGAAAAGTAAGAAACTGTAAAAAAAAAAAAAAAAAAAAAAAAAAAAAGCTTTCCTTTCCTCATCAGTGGTTTTCCTACACGTTTGCCCCTCTGCCTCCATGATGTCTTCCTTCCATGCTAGCTAAATTTTTTTGTCAGACCACTCAACCGTGTATATTTTTGAACGTTGCTAAATTTCACCACTGGAGAGAATTTGATTAATAAACATCCAGTTTTCAAAAGTCTTAAGTTTATGACTGAATGATCTGTCAGTCATTTTCTTAATCAGGTTATATAGATTTAATCAGATTCATTTAATCCTAAAACCAGGAGGCAATCACCTACCATTAAGAAAATGACATTTTTGGGCCAGGCGGCTCACTCCTGTAATCCCAGCACTTTGGGAGGCCAAGATGGGCGGATCACAAGGTCGGGAGTTTGAGACCAGCCTGGCCAATATGGTGAAAACCTGTCTCTACTAAAAATACAAAAATTAGTCAGGAGTAGTGGTACACCCCTGTAATCCCAGCTACTCAGGAGGATGAGGCAGGAGAATCGCTTGAACCCAGGAGGCGGAGGTTGCAGTGAGCCAAGATCTCGCCACTGCACTACAGCCTGGGCTACAGAGTGAGACTCTGTCTCAAAAAAAAAAAAAAAACCCTATACATGTTCAAAAAATACATATGTTCAAGACCTCACCTATAGTGATTTCATTCAGTAGGTCTAATAATAGTAATAATTCCATCGGTAGCTCTAGGGTAGAAACTAGGGAGCTAGATTTTTGTTTTAAAGTTTCACGGGTGAATCTCCCCAGCCAGTGTTTGAAACATTGCTGGAGACAAAAGGAAATCATTAGTTGTTTGAACAGAGATAATATTTACAACATAGCCCTTTGGGAAGATGAACTGAACAGGAGTGGGCAGGTTGAATTTTGGAGGACAGATGAGAGGGAGCTGTGAAATCTCAGCTCTGGCTGGGCACAGTGGCACCTGTAATCCTAGCAATTTGGGAGGCTGAGGCGGAAGGATGGCTTGAACCCAGGAGTTCAAGACCAGCCTGGGCAACATAGTGAGACTCTGTCTCTGAAAAATAAAGAAACTTTAAAAAGATCTGAGGAACCACACCTGATTCCCATCTTATCTGTGCAGCAGGTATAGCAGTGGCCAGGCTGCTTGGGCCAAAATGCTGGTAGACTGGGAAGTTCATGACCTTAGTCCATTTGCTACAAGTATTTTATTTCAAAGTTATTTCTGGCCAGGCGCAGTGGCTCACGCCTGTAATCCCAGCACTTTGGGAGGTAGGCGGGTGGATTGCCTGAGGTCAGTAGTTCGACCTGGCTGACATGGCCAACATGACCAACCTGGCCAACATGGTGAAACCTCGTCTCTACTAAAAATAGCTGGGCATGGTGGCGCGCACCTGTAATCCCAGCTACTCTGGAGACTGAGGCAGGAGAATCGCTTGAACCCAGCAGGTGGAGGTTGCAGTGAACTGAGATCACACCACTGCACTCCAGCCTGGGGTGACAGCGAGATTCCATCTAAAAAAAAAAGAAGTGTTATTTTTTCGTAAAATAGTTCAATCTGCTTTCTCTTTTCTCTGTTCTCTGAACAGTGCAGATTGCAGGCTATGTTTACTACCTCCACCATGTCCAGCCCTTCAGAGGTTTGAAGATGACTCCTAGATTCCAGTCCCCCACCAGTTCAAATTAGTCATTTGGTGATTAGTCACATTACCTTAATGACTCATTGAGCTAAAACTGTGAGTTAAAACCATTATCTAAAGCTTTTTAGAGAGGTAAAAGGCAGACATCTTACCGGTTCAGTGAGACTCCCAGCATTCTGGGCTCGACACATGGAGGCTTAGACGCTAGTGGTGGGAGTAGAAAGGAAGGGACCATTATAAGCAATGTCAGGATGCAAATGTTTTTAAAATCACCTTGGTGTCATACTGGATGTGCTGCTGTAGGAGTTAGGAAACAGTAAAAGCACGGCTGAGGGTGAGTGTAAGTTTTTAGATGAGGACAGTAGTTGATAAAAGTACGGGGAGGCACCACCGGTTGCTAGGGCACTGCTCTGCCTGCTACTCTTAAGAAGGTTTCAGGTCAAACTTGCCTGTGGCTGGCTCTGATTGGCTGAATGTTTTGATGAGGCCCTGCCTGGCTAAAACCAGTAGTGATCAGCTCATAATCATTTCCAGGGAAGCTTTGCTAATCACATGTCATAATCTCTATCTTAATATCCATATGTTTGAGTTTGTTGGCTTTGTGTTTTAGCTGAAACTGTTTTTGAAGTATGTTTTACAGAAATCAGCTCAGCTCTTAATTCTCACTAATGACACTTCCTTGCCTTTTGAATGTTGACAGCATTCTTCTTAAAATAGAAAAGAAAGGAGTTTTTAGCCGTCCTTGGTGATTTTAACTTACTAGGGACCATTTGGAATTAGTAAGCCTTTCTACTCACTCCCAAACATCATCTTGATCTCCTCACTTTTATAACAGAAGAACCCAGGTTCCAAAACGAACAGGAGGACGCAAGCTGTTTGCCTAGAACCTCACATTTAAATGACTCTTCTGAAATGCATCCCTCAACGCAGAGTAAGTTGATAAGAAAATTATTCTGCCGTTTTAAATTTAACGATATTTAAGCAAAATTGTGGTGTAAATTATGTTTATAGCATGTGGATGCCATTTTCCCAGGGCACTGATAATGAAAATCCTAAAAGGGAGGCAGCAAGATTCTCTCCTATTTCCCAGTGGGAAAACTGGGTGCAGACCAAATTCCAAGTAAAGAAAATGTGAATCCACTAAAGCCACTCCATTTCTTGAGCACCAGCGCTGCTGCCCAAAAACGTAGTTGGAGGTTCTAACAGAAGTCTCTGACTAGATTGATAATATGAGATTAATAACTAATTTGACATCCTTGTGAAAAAAATCTCAGCGTTGTTTTCCAAAGCTATTGCATAGTTGAATTTTCTTAACTCTGTTCATCTGGGCTGGGTGCCCTCCAGCAACCATTGAAAACATGCTGGGCACTCCAATGGAATTCTGGGCCCTACCAGCAGTAGAACTGCCAAAGGCAAATGGCTTCATGCTGAGTTTTGATCCCTGGACGTGGTTCATTGGAAGGTTTTGGGTTTTTTAGAAGGGACAGAGTAGAAACATGTTACAGAAATGTAGTCACAGCATTAGGCCATCCATAAAGAAGCTAACAGTCTTCCCAGTAAAGTGTATTATTTATTCTTAAAAGGGAGGAGGAGACAAGACACTCTGTTCAACTTTCTTTCAACTAATTGTTTTCAATAAAACTGCCATATAGGTGAAGCAGAATTTAACAAGTTCTTCTGAGTTCTTTTGGAAGAACAAACTTTTATACAATGTCCCAAAAAGAAGAGCTTTATAAGAAATATACCTCATACCAAGTCAGGAGATTCCAGTATTGTGTAAAATATTTTTGCTAACTCATATTTTTACATGCATCTAGAAATTCTGTGCCAGAATATGAATTAAACCAAAAATCATTCAAGAGTCAGATGAAGTATGAGAGATTCTCAGCTATTCTCTATTCTGACATATCAAAACTTAAATTTTTAACTAGATAATTCTAAATTTTAAAATGGTTATTTGGTAACCTTAGGTTATTTGGCAGCAAAATACAAAAGCATAAAAGCTGGATTTCTTTGGGAGGAAAAACAGTTTTTCAGAAAGATTGTTTATATCCCAAGTATTTCAAAGCAGAGAAGTTCTCTGTTAGCATTCATTCGGTCCAACAAATAATTATTTGGCTTGTAAATGGAACCACCTAGGGCCAGGTAATATGTAAAATCTGGGTTTTAGAATTGCATTTCATTATTTATTTTTACAGCACATTTATCTTTAAAATAAATGCTGTATCATTGCTAACATCAGAAAACTCAGCTTTTCTAAATTTTAAATTTCATTTTCAAGTTTCTTTAAATAGAAGAGCAGTAGAATGGGACACAACGGAACAGAATCTTATCCAGAAAGTGAGGAATCTTCGTCAGAGACTCACTGCCCAGGCTCGTCACAGATGCCAAACCCCTCATCTTCTGGCTGCGTAGAAGGCACCTCAGCTTGAGACAGTCGAGAGAGAGACCTATTTTGCAATCAGTGACACTGATTTTTAGATTATTTATTTAAAATTCCTATAAAGATCAGCCCTTTGTACAGAAAAATGTGTCTATAAAAATTATGTGTTATTTAATTCTGATACTTTTCGGCTTGTAAATGGCTTATTGTACTTTTTACAATAAAAATGTTTTAGAAACGGTTAAAGCTGTGTTAAGCTTTCAGGTTGCAGGGACTGGCATAAACATCAGTAACTTTTGTTGATAAAGGTTTATCTTAAAGATGAATGGAGAAATAAAGAACAGGAAATGATCTCAACAGCTCTATAGCCTGGACTGAGAGAGAACTCAGCAGCAGGTGGAGAGCACCAGCAGCCTGGAGGGGTCTCCATCACCACCTTCCTGCCCACCTCTGCCTCTGCCAGCGGGACCTCATCTTTGTCAGGGACCCCACCGGACTCACAACATCTCATCTCTGGCCCAGCTCCTTCTGCCCTCTGCCTACTTCTTCTGGCAGCACTGACTGCTCTTCCTCCGTCCCTCCGCTTCCTGGCTCCACAGTGGGGCTGCTTGTGACCTCCCGAACCTTACTCGCTGAAAGAAGGGTAGAAATACTTGATATGAGGATTAAGTAAGGTCAGCCAGGCCGGACATGGTGGCTCACAACTGTAATACCAGTGCTTTGGGAGGCTGAGGCAGGTGGATCACTTGAGGTCAGGAGTCCGAGACCAGCCTGGCCAACATGGCGAAACTCTTTCTCTACAAAAATTACAAAAATTAGCCGGGCGTGGTGGCACACACCTGTAATCCCAGCTATTCGGAAGGCTGAGGCAGGAGAATCGCTTGAACCCAGGAGGCAGAGGTTGCAGTGAGCCAAGATCACGCCACCGCACTCCAGTCTGGGCGACAGAGTGAGACTCCATCTGAAAAAAAAAAAAAAAAAGAGAGATCAGGTCTAAAAAGTTCCTGGCCCAGTGCTTGACACATAGTAAGTGTACAATATGTAGTAGTCATTATTTTCTCTGGTGCCACGAAGCATAATCTTATGGTTAATCAAATATTTTCAGCAAAGTGCTCTCTTTTGCCCAATAAGCAAAGTTCTAAAATGATATCCTGGCATTACATACAGCATTGGTCTCCCAAGAGTATCTTCCTCAGCCTAGTTTTCTGTACATTTTTAGGTGGCCGCAAACATATGCCTGCATGGACCAAGCTGGTGTGACAACAGGAATCCCAGAATATAGAATACGTAGAGTGTGATGGAAACTTTGGTAGACTAGAATTGCTTGCTCACCAGAAAGCATCGAAATTCTGAAATTCTGTGATTCTGCCACCCAGAAACGGCTGTCTATTGCAGTTTTTTACCTCTATTTCAGGTCCTCTTTTACTAGGATTTATACCCAGTCAGGTCTGTTTTGCAGCTACACATACCACATACACATACAAAACCCTCTTTTTTATATCTAGAACTGCAGTAGTTAATTTTTGAAAAGAGTTCCTGTTCATCCAGTGAAAGTGCACTATGAATGCTCTCACCCAAATGAAGTTTTTATCACATGCTTCCAGTTTTCTCTGAGCCTACATTTCTCCGATAATCTTGATAAAATCACTGCCTTAGCAGATTTCAGATACTTGGTTGAAGCGCCTCAGTCATATGTGCGTGGTTGGTATTGCAAAGGTTATCACATGTAATGAAATATATAAAATACATTTCTGATGATCTCTTCCTGCTTCTTGACATTATATCTTCAATCTTCAATTTCTTTATAATGTGAATTCTCTGGAATTGAATAAGGACTGAACTTGGCTAAAATTCTTGGCTACATTTAAAAAGTTTCTCTCCATTACTCCGTTGAGTTTGTTAAAGAAGAGCGGTCCCTGTAGGCCTTTTCATATTTATTACATCCATAAAGTTTCTCTCTGGTGTGAATTCTGCAATGTTGGCTAAATGTTGGGCTTCAGCTAAATCCCTCTCCACATTTGGCTACTTTTGGAAAGTTTTTTTCCAATATGAATTCAGTGGTGCTAAATAAGCTGTTAAGTTGGTTAGGAGCCTTTTCGAATTTATTTACATTCATAGAGTTTTTCTCTAGTATGAATTCTCCCAGGTTGAGCAAGATTTCAGCATTTGCTAAAGGTCTTTCCACAGCCATTGCATGTGGGTCGTTATAGCAGCTGACTACAAGGACTGCATGAGGCTTAATTTATTAACACGGGTGTGCTTATCCGAGAGTCTGGATTTAATGTTTAAACTCATTGTGTCAGTCTGGGTCCAGTCAGGAAGCAAACCACACAGTTGTTTGGATGAGGAAAGTTTAATGTAAAGACTTATTAAACTATGATGGGGAGCAACTATGAAGATGTAAAGAGAACTCGACAGAGTATGTAGGACTGAGGAGAGCACTCAAGGAAGGACAGACTCGGAGGGGAGGCTCCTCCCTCCCCCAGGCTTAGGTTCAGACCTGGTCAAAGAAGGTGTGGTTGCGGACCACTGGATATTGGGGAGGGTCTCAGACTTAGCCAGGCCAGGGGTAGTCCGTGTCCCCAGGCAGCAGGAAACAACTCTCCTGGGGACAGACAATCCGAGGCTGGTAAAAATGCACAGGGAGGCAGGGCATAAGGACCCCGCTTGTCAGGGTGGTGTGCAGGCTGGCCATATCCAGAGGGCCACAAGAAACCACCCTCAGGCACAGGCAAACAGGCCAGCAGGCAGGTACTCAGAGTGCGTCAGGGTGGCACTGCTGGCATGAGGCCTGGAACATGCCAGTGTCCAGACTGGGAAGACTATAGTGACGTGGTCATTGGGCCAGGACTGTGAAGTCATAAAGCAATTGTGCACACTAGGCACACGGGGCAGAGCACGACTAGATGTCCCCCATGCACACGCACCGCTGGTGGGCCATGAAGCAAGAGTAAGCCAAACAGAACATTGGAGCAAGGAAGAGAAGCCCTGTTTCCCCTGCAGTGTCCCTCAGCACCCTCTATTGACAGCTCAGCATCATGCGCATTGTAAGGAGAAAAGCCTCAAGAGCCCAACCCAGCGCTGCAGACCTGAGATGATTGATAACTGCCACTCTCATACCATGGAAAGTGGCTCCACAGTTTGCTTGGTTGGTTAACAGGAATGTGGACTCAATGTTGGCCTCTATCTAATGAGACAGATGCCAGAATTTCCCTGGCATGATGTGGATGCTGGTCTCCAAAGGCTCAGGGAAGTAAGAATGTAGGGGTGGATTGATCACATCTGGCCTCCTCACTCACCTCCCAATGCCATGCTCTGGGTCCAAAAGTAACTTCCTTTATGAAGGCACTGAGCAAGGGAGCACCTACAAACCTGCAAAGCTCTGTGGTGGCTCATGCAACAAGACGTGACGGCGAGCGATCCCACCACCATGGATGTGCTCCCTGGTTTCAGTGGGGATAATGGAGGCAGCAGAGGCCAGGTAGCAGCATTTAATTACCAGACAACCATTTACAGTAAAGGGCAGCAGGGCGGCAGTAGTATTAAAGGATTTTTGGCTACTGATAATTGACTACACTGTCCCTAAGAATGAAATAGATAGGTGGCCTACTAAAATGTTGCTTGAGACATGTAACAGGAAAAACTCCAGACCTAGTAGCCAAAAAACTGACTCGAGTCATCGCCATGGAGCGTCATACGTGTCACCCAGTTTCCAGTATGAAAATGATTCCGAGATCCAAAGCCTCTTGATAGAAGGGGAGGCCAGGTCTCCCTGAGGAAGGACCCTGAAGCAGTGCCACATATACGTGCTTATGAGTATTCTTTGACCCTTTCCCAAAGAAACCTCTTGCCATTTACTTGAAGGGTTGTGTACTAGGGAAAAGAAAACACCCATATCTCCCAGGGATTACTGAACATGGGTTCTGAATTGACACTAATTACTGTGGCCTACCAGTGAAAGTCAGGACTAACGGTGGTCAGTTGATCAAAGGAGTCTTGAGCAAAGTTTGAATTACAGAGGGTGAATAGGGCCATGAAACCAACCTGTGGTTATTTTCTGAGTACCTGAATATATCCCTGAAATAAACATACATGAAAAATGGCAGAATCTCCCCGTTGGCACTAAGACCCATTGAGTAAGAGCTATTGTCCTAGAAAGATTCAGGTCAAAGCCCCTGGGATGTCCTCCTTACCAGGATAGTAAACCTGGCTAGTAAAAAGTTATCACAATTATCCCCAGGGGCTGGGCGCGGTGGCTCACACCTGTAATCCCAGCACTTTGGGAGGCCGAAGTGGGCAGATCACCTGAGGTGAAGAGTTCGAGACCAGCCTGGCCAAAGTGGAGAAACTCCGTCTCTACTAAGAATACAAAAATTAGCCGAGTGTGGTGGCACCTGCCTGTAGTCCCAGCTACTAGGGAGGTTGAGGCACGACAATTGACTGAACCTGGGAGGCAGAGGTTGCAGTGAGCCAAGACCATGCCACTGCAGTCCAACCTGGGCAACAGAACGAGACCCTGTCTCAAAAAAAATAAAAAATAAAAAATCCCCAAGGAAACTGAAGAGAATCATGCCACCAGCAAAGAATTGAAAGACGAAGGGCTAGTTATAGCTATTCCATCGTAATTTAATTCGCTGTTTGACCTGGGCAGAAGGGAGACGGATCTTTGAGAATGGCTGGGTTAGCAAGAACGTAGTAGGTGAGGACTGCAGTTGCAGCGTCTGTTTCAGATGCAGTCTTGACACAGCTCCCGGCATATGGTATATCCCAGCGCCTGCATGACCTCCCTGAGACCCCTCTCCCCAGACCCTATCATGACCTGCCATTTCCAGATAGGTTCGGTGCCCACCGCTGGCCTCTCATCAATGCTGCTTACCCATCCCGCAGCCCCCTCGCCGCCCCACACAGTGTTCCCAGTCACTCCTCTATTGCCTCCATTAGACGGCCTTGAACCCCGCCGCGCTCGCAGCGCGGTCCTGGACTGTGACTACCCGGACTCCTGCCCTAACCCAGAGCTGTGCTCGACCCCCCGGCGACGGCCAGTACCCAAGGGCAAGGGCAAGGGCGAGGGCAGGTCGAGGAGTCGGGGGCTGCTCCAGGCCCTTACAAGTGCTCTTTCCTGAGCACTCGCGCCGCAGCGCGAGGGTGGTCTTGGCGGGGGCACTTCTTAACAGGTTCACCTGGTCGCCGGATACTCGACGCAGATACGTCTTTTCTCCTTATTTTCAGCCGGGGACTTTGACCAGCAAACAAAACGTTTCTTTTCGGTGGGGCTGTAAGGACAGCAAACAAAAGTATTGTGCCCCGTGTGAGGATCGAACTCACGACCTTCAGATTATGAGACTGACGCGCTACCTACTGCGCTAACGAGGCACCTAGCAAGCGTTTTCGGACAGAAAATTATGAGTCCATATGGCTGGTGTGCTGCGCATGCTCAGTTTTACTCTTACCACCGCTGTAAATCCCGTACAGAGCACTCGGAATTCTAGTTCCGCTGCTGTCCCGTTTGTCAATTAACAAACACTGCGGTTGGCTTGTCAGTGCCTCGCTGGGTAGCGGCGACACGGAGAAGGGGAATTTTTCCTCCTATTGTGAATCGTTATTTTTGTATAGTGCGTACAAACCGTTTGCACACTCGTGAACGCATGAAACACTTATTAGGCACCTACTGTGTTCCCGGCCCTGTGCTGGGTGCTGCTTTCACAGGAACAAACCCAGGCTCAAGGAGTCGGGCGAAGATGCGTAATGATTGGAAAACACACACACACACACACACACACACACACCCTTCCTGTGGCCAGTGCCCTGTTGCACACTTGAGCTGGTTCTGATTTTTCTTCCTTTTTTTCTTTTTGCTATTCAAACAGGACTTCAGGGAATAACCGTGGAAGCGGGGAGTTAATAATATGTTAACTGGGAAGCACGCTCTCCTTTCCCTTTCACTCCCCTCCCCTTCCTCCCAGCCCTTTATATAAGCTCATTTACCTACATTATTGCTAAAGGAAACTTCGTGCCCCTATCGAAAATGGAAAACAGGTAAGGGTTTTTCCCAACACATGTTCAGATGAATACATAACTATTATAATTTTAAAAAAGCCTCTTCCACGTACTGTCTAAAATCAGCCAGACTGTAGCACACTGAGGATTTGTAAGTTTCGCTGTATGTAAATTTCACCTTATAAAAAGGAAATTAAGACAGAACTCTGGGCAAGGCCGGGCGTGGGGACCCCTGGGGGGAGTGTGCGGACGCCCGCGGGTCTGGGTGCCTCCCGGGGAAAGGACAAGTGAAGTGATGGACAGGCCGACGGAAGGACAGGGAGTCGGGAGAGGTTCGTGTGGACCTAGGTGGGTGTGCGGATATTCACGGCACAACTCTATCAACTTTTCCGTTTGTCTGAAGTTTTTCCTTAGAAAATATTGGGGGAGGAATTTTTTTAATCACCTAGAATTTGAGAGATACGGTGAGGTGTTAAGGGGGCAAAGGGCAGTATGAGTACAAGCAGGTGGGGACATATCATCTTGACAGCAGACACCACAATTGCTGAGGGTAGGGGAAGGGGAATCTCGGAGTGGATGGGGGTGTGGCCTGCTCGACCTCCGGGTGGGAGAAGGACTGAGAGCTGCCGGGCCAGTGGCCGTGGGGCGAGGAAGGAGGAGTTGGAGGTGGGGCAAGTTGCCGGGACCCCAGACCCGGAGACTGACACCCAGTCCTCGGGAAGCTCCTGGATCCCACGGTCTATGGTGGGAAGCCCAGGACTTCTACCAGCCTTAGGGAAGCGCGCATCCACACGTCCCTGCGGGAATCCGACCCAGGGGGCTTGCTCCCTGGTAAGGTTGCTGGGGCATCCTCTGCGGACTGGGAGTGTCACCTAGATCTAGCTGCTTCTTCCAGATCTGCAGGCCCGAGGAGGTGCTGATTGTCCTGCGGATTAAATCCCAATGGTCCTGTCTACCACAATTACAAACAGCCCCACTTTCGGGCGTAGCAGTCCCACGACTGGCAAGCTACCCAACATATTGACTCCTCACTTCCACAGTTATTCCCTGAAGTCGTATTTGAACAGGATGAAAAAGAAAAAAGGAAAAGGAAACAGCCCAAGTGTACAACAGGGAACTAACTGGTCACAGGCATAATGGTCTGTCCAGGCTGTAAACAAGAAAAAGGGATGCTCTATGTTGTGATATGAAATAAGTGAAGAACACAATTGCAGAACTAACAGAGTGTGAGACTATTTCTGTAGAAAAGGGTAGATGTTTACATCTGCTAGTATTTGCACACAAAAAGCTAAGATCGCTGGACGCAGTGGCTCATGGCTGTAATCCCAGCATTTTGGGAGGCCTAGGCGGGAGGATCACCTGAGGTCAAGAGTTCAAGACCAGCCTGACCAATATGGAAGAAACCCCATCTCTACTAAAAATACAAAATTAGCCGGGCATGGTGGTGCATGCCTGTAATCCCAGCTATTCGGGAGGCTGAGGCAGGAGAATCGCTTGAATCCGGGAGGTGGAGGTGGCAGTGAGCCGAGATGCCGCCACTGCACTCCAGCCTGGGCAACAAGAGCGAAACTCAGTCTCAAAAACAAAACAAAACAAAACAAAACAAAACAAAAAAACAAAAAAAGCTGAGATCAATAATTAATACTCTGAGGGGTGGAAACTGTATGGTTGGAGGCAGGGGTGACATGAAGACTCTTTAAAAAAATAAACTTTATTTTCTAAACAGTTTTACAGTCACAGAAATATTGCAAAGATAATAAGAGTCTCCATAAAGCTTTCACCCAGGGTTCCCTATTATTAGCATCGGTCGTTGGTATGTGTTGTTTGTTACAAGTAATGAACCGGTGTTGATGCATTAACTAAAGTCCATCTTGACTCGGATTTCCTTAGTTTTCACCAGACGTCCGTTTTTCTGCTCCAGGACCTCATCCATGACACAACATTACATTTGATGGTCCTGTCTCCTTAGGCTCTTCTCGGCCGTGACAATTTCTCAGACTCTTCCTGGGTTTTGATGACTTTGACAGTTCTGAGGATATTAGTCAGGTATTTTGTAGAATGTCCCTCAGTTTTAACATTTGACTGACAGCTTTTCTGGGATGAAGACTTTTCACTGTATACCTTTGAACAGTTTTTTAAAAACATACTTGAACTATGTTAATCTCCAACCTATTTAAATGTTGACGTACATTAATTTAAAAGACGAACTGTAGGAATTAGAAGAAAAAGGAGGAGAGGAGGGGAGGGAGAGGGAGGAGGGAGTGGAAGAAGGGAAGGAGGGGAGGACGAGAAGAAAGAGGGAAAGGAAGGGGGCATGGGAGGAGGAGGAGCAGAAGGAGGAGGAGGCTACCTGGAGGACCTGGGCTGATCCTGCCTTGGGCCCGGCTCTCCCGGCGACCTCCCGCCTCTCAGACCTGGCTGAGCCTGGCGGCCGCCAGGGGACGCTGTGCCGAGGGCTCGCCGCCGCCGCCCCTCAGGTTTCGGCTTTTTCCAAATTAGCCTCGGGACACACCACGCCACTACCCGGTGCAGGATACCACGCCGGATCCCCACGCCATGGCGAATCCCCAGCCATCACCCAGACCTGCTCAGGGAGGGGAGGAAGAACAGGAGTTGGGGCGGGGGCGGTGCAGATATTCCGCTCCATAAAGTGTCTCCAGCTTTTAAAGATGTATGTCCCCAATTTTCCAAGACCTTTCGAGTGAATTTTCCAAGAGCCTTTGAGTGGAATGAAACTCTCACGGCATCCCAGCCGCTGCGATGGGGTCCCGCTCCTGCAGAGTCCCGGCAGGAGCAGAGACTCGGGAGGGGACCGCTGGCTGCCGGAGCCCTGCTGGCGTCCGGAATGAGGGCGGTCAGGGTCGCCTCCCCACGGGGTCGCAGGTGAGGGAGTGGGGCCGCGCACGGAGGCTCCTGCAGGCGGTGACCCCCAGCTCTGACTCGCAGAGAGTGACTGATGCCGAGGACCCGCTGGGGATCCGAGGGCCTCAGCCTGCGCCTGCGCCGGGGCTCCCCGACCAAGACCTTCCGGCCCCCAGGCCTTTGCATGGGCAGTTCTCGGTCTGATGTGTCCTGCCTTCAGGCCCCTCTATAGAGACGGAGATCTCTTCCTTGCCCTGCGTCAGCCAGGTCGGAGGTCACCTTCCCGCCGAAAACCTGATCACCATTGCCTTCATCTGCCTCCTTCTCCCATCCTCCTCCCCAGGCTGAACGTGCTCCTTCCTCCCAGCTAAGCGCCTTTCCTGCGGTGGCTCATTTACTTCCACTCCTAGAGCAACCTGAAGGGCTCAGTGCTTCAATTGCCCTTCACTTAGGCAAGCGAAACTCAAATTCAAGGTCAGGCGACCTGACCAAGTTCAAACGATCACCGCCCCCTTTCTCAGCAGTTTCCAAATCATTTTCCTCACATGCATACCCTAAAATAATGTTGAAAAACTTCTGTGCATCTCCTCTCATATTAAGTTAATATCATAACAGTTTAATTATAAACAATTGCAAAAGACATAATTACCAGTGTATGTAAATATGACATTTAAAAATATACCCAATGGGCCAGGCGCAGTGGCTCACACCTGTAATCCCAATGCTTTGGGAGGCCGAGGCGGGCGGATCACCTGAGGTCGGAAGTTTGAGACCAGCCTGGCCAATATGGTGAAACCCCGTCTCTACTAAAAAAAAATTACTCGGGCGTGGTGGCACGTGCCTGTAATCCCAGCTACTCGGGAGGCTGAGGCAGGAGAATGGCTTGAACCCGGGAGGCGGAGGTTGCAGTGAGCCGAGATCGTGCCACTGCACTCCAACCTGAATGACAGAGTGAGAGTCCGACACACACACACAAAAAGACAAAAAGTACCCAATGACATCTGTATATCCTGTGGATTCCATACAAACCAAAATCTATTTTGAAATATATACAAATATATCTTCCAACATTTGGAAAGTTTACATTTAATTGCCTCCTTGAACTCATTTCCATTCTAATTCCCCCCACAGAATACTATCCCCCTACAGTACATATTTTATGTTTGAATGCGTTCATTGATCACCTAGCATGCCTCTAAGCAACAAAAAATAGAGTTTATTGGAAACCCATTTTACAGAGTGGAAAGTGTATCTCTGTGTATGCATGTGTGTGTGTTCTGGGAGGCGGACCCCAGGCTGACTGAGCAGGGTAGCTTAATGGAAACCTGTTGAGAGTGCCAGATGGACCCAGGCAGGGTCCATCTTCCCTGGTGCCAGATGGACCCAGGCAGGGAGACCCCCTGGGACACCCAGGCAACCATCCAGGCCCAGGCGATGAAAACATATCCTTGCAGGTGGTTACAGAGAGCCAAAGGAGGGAGCCACGTGGAGGCATGTTCCACAGACGCAGGACTTGGGCCTGGCTGTCAAGAGAAGCCAAGTCACTCCAAATTGGGATGAGCAATGTCCAGAAACATTCCAGTGCCACTGCCGGGGAGGAAAGCGGGAAAAGAGGGGCCTGTTCGGAGGAATGCAATAAATTCTGGTTTTGCTTATTTTCAATTGCACAAATAGTATGTACTAATTCTAAAATACATGCATACAGCCATGCTGTATAAGTCAACTGTCACTGTGCTAGTGCTGCTTAACAAACCACCTGAAACGTCATGGCTTAAACAGCAGCATGTGTTTTCCTTTCTCTTTTCTTTTCTTTTCTTTTTTTTTTTTTTTTTTTTTTTTTGAGATGGAGTCTCACTTTGTCACCCAGGTTAGAGTGCAGTGGTGCAATCTCGGCTCACTACAACCTCCACCTCCCGGGTTCAAGCAATTCTCCTGCCTCAGCCTCCTGAGTACCTGGGATTACAGGCATGCATCACCACACTCAGCTAATTTTTGTATTTATAGTAGAGATGGGATTTCACCATGTTGGTCAGGCTGGTGTCGAACTCCTGACCTCGTGATCTGCCTGCCTCCCAAAGTGTTGGGATTACAGGTGTAAATCCCTGTGCCTGGCCCATTGGGTATATTTTTAAATGTCATATGCTCAGTTTTATATATACTCAGCCTCCCAAAGTGCTGGGATTACAGGCATGAGCCACTACACCTGGCCTTTTATTTTTTAAACAGCTTTACTGACACATAATTCACATACCATATAATTCACCTATTTTAAGTGTACAATTAAATGACTTTGGTTATAGTATATCTTTTTTAAATTGTGGTAAATATATGTAACACAAAATTTATCACTTTAACCATTTTTTTTTTTTAAGACAGAGTGTTGCTCTGTCACCCAGGCTGGAGTGCAGTGGTGTGATGACAGCTCACTGCAACCTCCACCTCCCCAGCTTTAGCGATCCTCCCACCTCAGCCTCCCAAGTAGCTGGGACCACATGTGCATGCCATCACAGCCAGTTAATTTTTGTATTTTTTGCAGAGACAGATTTTTTTGCCATGTTGCTTAGGCTGATCTTGAACTCCTAAGCTCAAGCCATTTGCCCACCTCAGCCTCCCAAAGTGCTGGGATTATAGGTGTGAGGTACCGCACCCAGCCCATTTTAACCATTTTTTAAAACTTTTTATTTCAATACTTTGGGGGGTACAGGTGGTTTTTGGTTACATGGATATGTTGTTAAGCAGTGATTTCTGAGATTTTGGTGCATCTATCACCCGAAGGGGTGTACCCAAAGTATAGTCTTTTATCCCTCGCCATTTTAACCATTTTTAAAGTTTACAATTCAGTGACACTAAGTACATTCACAGCGTTGTGAAACCATTGCTGTTTTCTAGCTCCAAAACTTTTTCATCACCCCAGACAGAAACTCAGTGCTCATTAAGCAGTAACTCCTCATTCCTCCTCCCTCAGTCCCTGGTAACCTCTAATCTATTTTCCATCTCTATGTATATATTCTAGATATTTTATATAAGTAGAAGCTTGCCATATTTGTCCCTTTGTGTCTGACTTATTTCACTCAGCTTCAGGTAAGCACGTCTTTTTCTTGCTCATGGATCTGTGTATCAGCTGGGTTCAGCTCCAGGCTGAGGCTGGGTTCAGTCTGCTCTTCAAGTCTTCGCATTCTCCGTGGACCAGCCATTCACTAAGACATATTCTTCTGAAAGAGTCACAACAGCCCGAGGGACCAAGCCATGCCAAAGAGGCACATTGAAGGCCCCTGCTCTGGTTACATACATCAAAACTCCCTTGGCCCAAGCAAGTCACATGGCCAAGTTCAACATCAGTGGGGCAGGGAAAAACACTCAGCTTAATGTGGCAGAGGGTACAGAGTCTCAGGCCAAAGGGAAGGAAAAAGAATGAAGGATAATCCAGGCTAGGCACAGTGGCTCACATCTGTAATCCCAGCACTTCAGGAGGCTGAAGTAGGCAGATAGTTTGAGGTCAGGAGTTCGAGATCAGCCTGGTCAACGTGGTGAAACCCCACCTCTACTAAAAATACAAAAATTAGCCAGACATGGTGGCATGTGCCGGTAATCCTAGCCCCCTCAGGAGGTTGAGACGGGAGAATCGCTTGAACCCGGGAGGTGGAGGTTGCAGTGAGCTGAGATGGCACCAGTGTACTCCAGCCTGGGCAAAAGAGCAAGACTCCATCTAAAAAAAAAAAAAGAATAATCCAAAGTGCCACACACATAGACGTACACAAGTCAAGCCCCCTCAAGTCACTCCTAATCCTATTCCCCCTCTAGAGAGAAGCCCAGTGAGTGGTCTTCCTACACACAAACATAAAAATAAACACTTGGGTTTTAGGTATCTACAAAAGATCATATGGTACTTATTGCTCTGTGACATTTTCCACTTAGTAAGCTGGACCTCCTTCCTTGCCGATACGTAGATATCTTCCCTGTTCTTAGTAACTGCAGTAGTGTCTCTGAGGAGAGGAGATGTGGACACAGATACACACAGAGAGGAGACCATAAGGAGACCCAGGAGGAAGATGGCCATCTACAAGCCAAGGAGAGAGAACACAGAAGAAACCAACCCTGTCAGCACCTCCATCCTGGCCTCCGGCATTGTGTGGGCATAAATTTCTGTTGTTTAAGCCACCTGGGCTGTAATATTTTTGTTACGTTAGCCCTAGCAGCCCTAGGTCTTCTAATTCTAGAACATCTCATCCTTCCCAATTAGTAACAAATACTACAGTGAACATCTTACGCATGTATTTGATAGCAAATGTCTGAGGAGCTTGTGGACAGCCAAACAATCTGTGCTGTCCTAGATTCAGCAGGTTTGCTGTTTCACCCCAGGGAGCCCAGAAGAATTTTCCATCTCCCTGAGGGTGAGGACCAGAAGCCTCGAGAATGGCCTGAGCTGAGCCAGGGCATTCACAGGCGTCAGGAGCCGGCCAGGGCTTTTCTTTTCACTCCTGGCCTCTTCCTGCACTTCCATCCCACCCGCCCACAGGTCACTGTCTCCATCTGCTTGGCAGGGGTCACAGCTGGACTGTGGGCTGCATCTGGCCTGGCCACAGCCACAGCCTGGCTTCTTGAAACAGTTCTCTGCAGGGGCTGCTCCAGCTGGAGGGACGTCAGGGTGAGTTGGTTCCAGAGTCTATGCACACCGCAACTCCCCTCTCCTTGGCAGTTCTCTCTACTTAAAATAAAAATAATAACAGGGCGCGCTGGCTCACACCTGTAATCCCAGCACTTTGGAAGGCCAAGGTGGGCGGATTGCCTGAGCTCAAGAGTTTGAAACCAGCCTAGGCAACACGGTGAAACCCCTTCTCTACTAAAAATACAAAAAATTAGCCAGGCGTGGCAGCGTACGCCTGTGGTCCCAGCTACTCAGGAGGCTGAGGCAGGAGAATTGCTTGAACTCGGGAGGTGGAGGTTGCAGTGAGCTGAGATCGCGACACTGCATTCCAGCCTGGGCAACACAGCAAGACTCCATCTCCAAAAAAAATAATAATAATAAAAATTAAGATAATTAAATAAAATAATAAAAATAATAAAGATAAAGAGGGAGTCGGGGGCTCCGAGAGGGGAAGGGTTATCAGGGCCGGGAGGAGGCTGGGGAGGAAGGGCCTATGGTGGGTCTCAGTTCCCCTCTGGCGCTTTGGGAAGCAGCAAAGTTTCCCCAGGTCTGGCCTTTTCCCCACAGGCCTTGGTGACGTGGCAGGACTTGGCGGTAAGTCCAAGTGTCTCAGCTCCTCATCCTGGCTGTGACAAGCCAGCTGGGCAAGCCGAGGGAGGCCCAGGGAGCCCGGATGTAGGGAGCAGGGAGCAGGGAGCAGGGTTTTCTCCAGATGTGCCCTGTGGGAAGCAGCCAGCAGTTCTTTTGTCATCTGTGCAGGGGAGTGGAAGGCCATGGTCGTCCCAGCTCAATTTCCTACTCAACAAGTGGCTGACGAGTTGTGAGTCAGCCTGTTGTTGTTGGACTGAGAGCCATTGCTCTGCGTGGTGCTGACAAAGCACCCAGAAGAAGAAGGAAGGCCTCACCCCTGCAGATCCAGATGTTCCCAGAGAGCTTCCATTGTCCCCACACTGTGGCCAGAGGGAGCCGTCATAAATGCTAACGTGTCTAACGTGTCCTGCTGAACAGCCTCGGAAGCTCCCACTGCCCATGACATAGAAGCCAGGGTGCCCGCGTGCCCCTGCGGGCTGACCTCCCAGCCCATCTCTTCCCACTCCACCCCCACCCCATACCCCACGGACACCCCATTCCCTCCACCCCGCCCACCCGGCTGATGACTGTCCTGCTGCTCTCCCCTGTGGCCACAGAGAGGCCTCCTGAGCTGGCTCCCTGCTGCTCACCCTCCCATCCCTGTACTCCCCGGACCTTAGGTTCATCGCCGTGCGGTGCCATGATTTCTCAGTTACTGTTGTTCCCACCAGATCACAGGCAGGCACGCAACAGGGGCCGTGCGGTACCCACTGTGCGAGCTTATGGTGGGCCCTGGAGCATTTGTGTGTTTGATGACTGCATGCAACTTTTCCCAGCCTGCACTGTAATGGCTCGACTTTTCTTGAGGGCAGGGACTGTTGTTGACTTATTTCTGCGTCCCCAGTTTTAGTCTGATCAAAGACTAAAGTTCCAAAGGCGTGCAGGCTCTGATTTCTGTAACTCGGTAAACCTTTCCATGGACTGACCCAGAGCGGGCTCTGAGGCCATTGCCCTCTCTCAGTATACTTGGTGGGGAGACAGCGAGGCCCCTAGCCAGAGGAGAGGAAAGAGTTACAGGATTCACCTCACAGGGCCTTCCCACCCTGCTCCTACTGACTGATGAGATAAGTCGGAGTGGGTGTGGTCCCAGCAGCCCTGGGGCCCCAAGGAACTGTGGGCCTGCTCCTTCCAAGTTCAGGCCTGGAACAACACAGTGGTTCTGCCCACAGTTCCAACAGGTATAACAGCAACGGGGTAACAGTGCATGTCCCCATCACCCCCCATCACCCCAGGCCAGAGTCATGAGGACACAGAGCCATGGGGCCTCCTCCTTCACAGGGCTACTGCGTCTCCTGGTTCTTATCTGCAGGAGCCAGGCACACAGGGACTGGGCTGTCTGAGCACCAAGGTTTTCAAATCATATCACAAAAATCTACCCCTGAGCCTATATCTCAAACATAGCTTTTGTCCCTGAAGTTGCACAATTAAATTGTGGCAGTTGCATCATCTGGCTCATAGTTTAAGGCTTAGAGGTTTCACTACTTTAGATGACAGTTTGATGGCCCAAGGGAGAAAGTCTGATTACAAAGTGGCATTTACTGGGAGATCCAGGCCCCCAGAAAGGATTGATCTGGGGATCTCAGAACAGAGACTCCAGCAACCCCCACATACATACAGAGTAGGCACTCCCTGAGTGTGGAATGAATGCATGATGTAAGTTTATAAGTGAATGCATGATGTAAGTCCGTCTGCCTTTTAATATTCAAACATCTGTCCTCACTTCACACACACACACACACACACACACACACACAGAGAGAGAGAGAGAGAGAGAGAGGGAGAAAGAGGAGAGAGAGAGAGAGAGAGAGAGTGAGCATGCACAGGTCTTTGCTTATTGAAGGGAAGCAGGGAATTGGTCACAGTGAGTTGATTCAGCCTTACAATTTGTAAGTCACTAGAGCCAAAGAGGGGTGTAAACCAGAATCTTCTAGAGCAAGCTTGTCCAACCCATGGCCTGAGGACTGCATGCAGCCCAGGACAGCTTTGAATGCGGCCCAACACAAATTCATAAACTTTATTAAAACATTATGAGATTTATGCACGGACCCTTTTTTGTTTGTTTTTTAGCTCATCAGCTATTGTTAGTGTCAGTGTATTTTATGTGTGTCCAAAGACAGTTCTCCTTCTTCCAATATGGCCCAGGGCAGCCAAAAGATTGGACAGCCCTTTTCTAGAACATTGCCTTTCTCTGCAAAAAGAGGCAGTCAGCAAGAGTTGGCAATGGGGGTGGCAGGAGGTTGTACAGTACACATAAAAAGAATACAACCCACTTGGTCCACAGAAGGGACTAAAGCTGGTATTCTGTTCTCGCTTGGGACAGAGGCTGCTGGAAGGCGACCAAATGTTTCACTCAACAGGCATTGATGAAGTGCGCTTATGAGACAGCCACTGGGATTAAACTGATGAACAACAAGACAGACATGGTTCCTCCCTCATTAAGAGACATTAAGTAGGTAAACAAATGCATAAATGAGCTAATTCCACATTATGGGAAGTGCTGTGAAGGAGGCGATGAGAGTTAAGCTGAAGCCTAATGAATAAGTTCTTTGTTGCAGACAACAGAATCCACTCTAGCTAACTAAGCAGAAAGGGATTTGTTACAGAGAGTTAATTCGTTACAGAATTTCCAGGAGGATCAGGAAACCGGGCTTGGATGCCACAAAACAAGGACAACCCAGCCAGGAGGAGGCCCAGCCACACCACAGGACCTCCCTGCTGCTGCCCTCACCTCCCCCTCTGGCACACGGCCTGGCACCAGCACTTGCTCCTGTCTAAGCTGCTGAAGAAGAACCAATTCCTGCAAGGGGTCTGCTCAGATGGCTCATGTATGCCTTCCAAGTCGTGCAGGGATGCTCCCACTTGTCAGACCCAGGTCCCTAGAAGAGCTCTGGCTTTGGGTAGGGCTGGGAAAAGGCTTTTTTTTTCTTTCTTTATGATGGAGTCTTGCTCTGTGGCCCAGGCTGGAGTGCAGTGGTACAATCTTGGCTCACTGCAACCTCTGCCTCCGAGGTCCAAGCGATTCTCCTGCCTCAGTCTCCCAAGTAGCCAGGATTGCAAGCATGCGCCACCACGCCCAGCTAATTTTTGTATATTTAGTAGAGACAGGGTTTCACCATGTTAGCCAGGCTAGTCTTGAACTCCTGACCTCAGGTGATCCACCTGTCTCAGCCTCCCAAAGTGCTGGGATTACAGGCATCAGCCACCGCACCCAGCCAGGCAAAAGACATGTTGAACTTCTCAGATGCCTTGGAAGAGAACACTCCAGGGAGGTTGCAGGGAGACCCAAGGTATCTGATATCTCCGCTGTTGCTGCAACACACAACAAAATGGTAACAGGTTTTTTTTTTGGTTTTGTTTTTGTTTTTGAGATGAAGTTTCGCTCTTGTTGCCCAGGCTGGAGTGCAATGGCGCGATCTCGGCTCACCGCAACCTCTGCCCCCTGGGTTCAAGCAATTCTCCTACCTCAGCCTCCCGAGTAGCTGGAGTAGCTGGGATTACAGGCACGTGCTACCACGCCTGGCTAATTTTGTATTTCTTAGTAGAGACAGGGTTTCTCCATGTTGATCAGGCTGGTCTCAAATTCCCGACCTCAGGTGATCCGCCCGCCTCAGCCTCCCAAAGTGCTGGGATTACAGACGTGAGCTACTGCGCCCAGCCTAACTATTTTGATGTCCAGTGGTGTGGCTATGAAAGATGTTCTGTTGCTTTTTTTAATTTTTATTTTATTTCTTTTGCTTGTCTCTTTTTCCCAAATTTTTACAATGAACATGTAATATTTACAAAACAAAGTGCAAATGCCAGTAGTGTTATTTTCAAGGAAAGGAGACACAGTGGAGTCCAGTGGAAGAAGGGTTTCCCAGCCCAGCTTGGAGGGACTAATTTTCTAAACCGTTACAAACTTTTCAAGATATTTGATGCATGATGTACCAAAACATGAAATGAGAGCACAAAAAAGTTCCAAGTGTGGTAATCCTTCTGATTACCCCTGTCAACCTGAGGGCCACTTTGGGCAGGTTCTGACTGTTTGATGACCTGAACTATTCACTATTCATGAGAATCATCTCTAAGTTGTTAAAGAGATGGCATTGGGGCGGGGCACGGTGGCTCAAGCCTGTAATCCCAGCACTTTGGGAGGCCGAGACGGGCAGATCACGAGGTCAGGAGATCGAGACCATCCTGGCTAACACAGTGAAACCCCGTCTCTACTAAAAAACTACAAAAAACTAGCCGGGCGTGGAGGCGCACGCCTGTAGTCCCAGCTACTCGGGAGGCTGAGGCAGGAGAATCACTTGAACCCAGGAGGCAGAGGTTGCAGTGAGCCGAGGTCATGCCACTGCACTCCAGCCTGGGTGACAGAGCGAGACTCCATATCAAAAAATAAAAAATAAAAAAGATAAGGCAGCCCACAGTTTCTTTTCTGCTCTGCCCTTCTTATTCATCAGCAAGCCAAAGGTAGAGAGTGTTGGTAGAATGTGTGCATATCAAGAAGTGAAATAAAACTAGTTGTGTTCGTTTTGTGCAGCATTTCTACTTTCTGGTAAGAATGAAATACATATGCATGTACAAACAAAATATGGGTTGTGTAATTTCAGTAATTCCATGTACAAGTTAAACGCTCTCATATTTGCATTTAAAATGTCATTGCACAATGTAAACATGAATGCTAACAATCTTTCTTTTTTTTTTAACCGAGACAGAGTGTTGCTCTGTTGCCCAGGCTGGAGTACAGTGGCGCGATCTCTGCTCGCTGCAACTTCCATCTCCCGGGTTCAAGCGATTCTCCTGCCTCAGCCTCATGAGTAGCTGGGATTACAGGCACGCACCACTACACCCGGCTAATTTTTCGTATTTTTAGTAGAGACAGTGCTTCACCATGTTGGTCAGGCTGGTCCCGAACTCCTGACCTTAAGTGATCCACCTGCCTCAGCCTCCCAAAGTGTCGATATTACAGGCATGAGCCACCGCACCCGGCCTGCTAATAATCTTAAATTTTAAGTGTTCTTTACTTAAAACATCAAGCAAATAAGAAAAACACTACAAGAAGTCAATAGAAAGATTGCAGAAGGGAAACCCTTTCTGTTTTAGTACATTTCATGGCATTTTTTTCCCTTTTGTTTTGAGCAAAGGACCCCACATTTTCATTTTGCATTGGGCCTTGAAAATTATGCAGCCAGCCCTGCTATGACCAGCAGTGCATGTTATCATTTCTTAAAGTTATGCTTTGGCAAAGATGTGGAGCAACTGAAATTGCTGCTGGGGATACAAAATGGTACAGGCACCTCAGCAAGCACTGTGGCAGTTTTTTATCAAGTTATATAGACACCTATCATAAGACCCAGAAATCTCATGTCCAGGTGTTGACCTAAGTGAAATGAAAGCACATTCGTACAAAAACCAGTATATAAATATTTATAGTGGCTTTAGTCATAAACTCCCCAAATTAGAAACAGCCCAACATACTTCAGCTGGGAAGTAGATAAATGAACTGTGGTACATCCATGCAATAAAATGCTACTCAGCAATAAAAAGCAGCTAGCTACCAACACACGCCACAAGGTGGATGAACCCGAAGTGTGTTATGCCAAGAGAAAGAAGCAGAACTCAAAAGACTTATACTCTGTGGTTCCATTTATATGACACTCTGGGACAGGCAGAAATTTCGGGACAGGTAACACATCAGTTCTTGCCAGGGGTTGGGGCAGGGGAAGCAGTGACTACAAAGAGCAGGGGGAATTTTTTGCAGTGATGGAAATACTCAGTATCTTTTTTTTTTTTCTTTAATGAGATGGCATCTTGCTCTCTTGCCCAGGCTGGAGTGCAGTGACGTGATCTCAGCTCACTGCAATCTCTACCTCCTGGGTTCAAGAAATTCTCCAGCCTCAGCCTCCCGAGTAGCTGGAATTACAAGCACGTGCTACCATGCCCAGCTAATATTTGTATTTTTAGTAGAGACGGGGTTTCGCCATGTTGGCCAGGCTGGTATCAAGCTTCTGATCTCAGGTGATCTGCCTGCCTCAGCCTCCTAAAGTGCTGGGATTCCAAGCAGGAGCCACCATGTCCCGCCATATTCTGTATCTCGATCATGATGGTGGTTCCATGACTATACGTGTTTCTCAAAACTCAGAGAGTTGTACAGTAATGAAGGGGTTTTTTTTTCTTTTTTTTCTTTTTCTTTCTTTCTTTTTTTTTTTTTTGAGTCACTCTTCGCCCAGGCTGGAGTGCAGTGGTGCCATCTCAGCTCACTGCAAGCTCCACCTCCCGAGTTCACGTCATTCTCCTGCCTCAGCCTCCCGAGTAGCTGGGACTACAGGTGGCTACCACCACACCTGGCTAATTTTTTGTGATTTTAGTGGAGATAGGGTTTCACCATGTTAGCCAGGACGGTCTTAATCTCCTGACCTTGTGATCTGCCCGCCTCAGCCTCCCGAAGTGCTGGGATTACAGGCGTGAACCACCTCGCCTGGCCTAACGAGGGTACATTTTATTGCCAATAAGTTATACTTTGATTTTTTAAGTTTCTGCGATATCCTAACCAAACCATCAGAGGCCCCATGGTTTTTATGCATGTCGGAAATCCTGAGCAGTGGAATGGTGATTCTGAAGTAGGAAACTCGAGGGGGCAAAGGCGTTTGCAGCTGTGGCTCTCCGGGAATGGAGCAGAGTTTTCGCCGGATGCTGCAGATGGAATCACTGAGGACGACCCTGCAGAGATGCCGCTCCCATGGAAAGCAACTGTAAGGTCTGGTGCGGTGGCTCACGCCTGTAATCCCAGCACTTTGGGAGGCCAGTGTGGGCGGATCACTTGAGGTCAGGAGTTCAAGACCAGCCTGGCCAACATGGTGAAACCCTGTCTCAACTAAAAATACAAAAATTAGCCAGGCATGGTGGCACGTGTCTGTAATGCCAGCTACTCAGGAGGCTGAGGCAGGAGAACTGCTTGAACCCAGGAGGCGGAGGCTTCAGTGAGCCTAGATCGTGCCACTGCACTCCAGCCTGGACAACAGAGTAAGACTCTGTCTCAAAAAAAAAAAAAAAAAAAAACCCAACTGTAAAGGACCTGTGGATGGGGGAGTGGGGTCTAGGGTGACCGGCAGGACACCCTGGACTGTTCCGGCTGCCACTCTCTGACCTTGCCCGCCAGCAGAGGCCAGCGCTGCAGGGGCTCCTCAGCCTGCCTTCGCTGAGCTGATTTTAGGCAGAATGGATTGATTGATGTTGACAGGGAGCTATTTACCCGTCTAATTAATTATGCCAACTAATTTCAACTTAATTGCACTTCTCGGGTCATTGGGTAAGGAGACTGTATGATTTTCATGCTGCTGCAGGCCTTGATGAGGAAGTGGCAGGAGAGGGTGGCAGTCGCCCCTGGAGGTCAAACAGGCACCCTGTTCCTCCAGGTCGCTGTGTCCCTGGCCTGACTCCTGCCCCGTGAACAAGCGCTGGAGTCCTATTTATGTGCATTCTATCCGCATGAGCTGGTCTGTGATTCAGGAGCTCTTCGCCGTCTGTTCATTTAACAAGTGCTCATTCGGTGCCTTGGACGTGCCAGCCCCAAACTGGGATAGGCACTTGGAGTTCCAAGAAGCTAAGTCATGTCTGGCCCCACCCCCACCCCAAATTGTTCACAGCCTAAAGGAGGAGATTCCCGCTTAAACCAGCAGTTACAGACAAGCCCAATCCAGGCTCTGTCATGGGGCCCTTAAGGAATTTACTTAACCTCCCTGTGCCTCAGTTTCCTCATCTGGAAAAACATTACCGGTCTGCGCCAGGATGCAGAGTGTATACAACAGGACTATCCGTCCCTGCTGCTGCCCTCTCTACCCACCCTGCCTGTTGTCTGTTGTCTCGTAGATTGTCCCATGTTCCGGATTTTTCTGATTGTTTCCTTTTCATGGGATGACCTAAAAAACTTTTTTTTGGGGGACGGAGTCTCGCTCTGTCGCACAGGCTGGAGTGCGACGGCACCATCACGGCTCACTTCAAGCTCCACCTTCCAGGTTCACGCCATTCTCCTGCCTCAGCCTCCTGAGTAGCTAGGACCACAGGCGCCCGCCACCTCGCCCAGCTAATTTTTTGTATTTTTAGTAGAGACGGGGTTTCACCATGTTAGCCAGGATGGTCTCGATCTCCTGACCTCGTGATCCACCCATCTCAGCCTCCCAAAGTGCTGAGATTACAGGCGTGAGCCACCGCGCCCGGCCTAAAAAACATTTTTTTTTTAATCAAAAGCTTATTGAAGCAGTGCAAAACCAGTACAAAGTATTTCCTTTCTCCTCCTCCTCCTCCTCCTCCTGTTACTTCTTCTTCTTCTTCTTCTTCTTCTTTTTGAGACAGGGTCTTGCTTCTTTTTTTTTGAGACAGGGTCTCACTCTGTAACCCAGGTTGGAGGGTGGTGGTGTGATCATGGCTGTCTGCAGCCTCATCCTCCACAACCCAAGCAATCCTCCCACTTTAGCCTCCCAAGTCGCTGGGAGTACAGATGCATGCACCACCACACCTGGTTAATTAAAAAAAAAAAAATTGTAGATATGGGGGTCTCACTGTATTACCGGGCTGGTTTTGAACTCCTGGCTCAAGCTTCCCAAAGTGTTGGTATTACACGTATGAGCCACTGCACTCGGCCATTTCCTTTCTTTTGAACCACTGAGAGAGAGCTGCCGACAGAATGCGCCACCATCCCTATTACTTTTTGTGTGTTTCCTACAAGCTAGGATTCTCTCCTACAAACTACAATTGAACCATCAAAATTGGGAAATCAACAGTGATAAATTGCTGCCATTTAATCCTCAGGTCCCCTGCAAGTTCTGCTAACTGTCCCAATATGTCTTTCACAGCAGAAGAATCCAGTGCAGAATCACGCATTGCATTTAGTTATCAGAGCTCTTTAGTCTCCTTCACTATGGAGCAGTTCCCCAGACCTCCCTAAGATACTGGCTTTGATAGTTCTGAGATGAGAGGGCGGTTACTTTGTAGGATGTCCTCGCATTTGGCTTTGTCTGATATTTCCTCCTAATTCAATTCTGATCATGTATCTTTGCCAGGAACATCACAGAAGTGATTCTGTCATCTTGTTGCATCCTCTCAGGTGGCTCAAGATTTCAGTTTGTCCCTTTATTAATGAGGGTGACTTTGATCCCTTGATTAGGGTGGTGTCTGATAAGTGTCTGTGTTGTGAAGTATCTTGTTCTCCTTTGTAATTTTCAAGTATTTTATGGGGAGTTTTTTTTATTTTATTTTATTTTATTTTATTGTTTTGAGACAGGGACTCATTCTGTCGCCCAGGCTGGAGTGCCTTGCACGAACACGGCTCACTGCAACCTGGACCTCCTGGGCTCAAGTGATCCTCCTGCCCCAGCTGCCCGAGTAGCTGGGACTACAGGCACACACCACCACACTAATTTTTTTTTGGTAGAGTCAAGGTCTTGCCCTGTTGCTCAGGCTGGTCTCAAACTCCTAAGCTCAAGCAATCCACCCACCTTGGCCTCCCCAAATTCTGGGATTACAGGTGTGAGCCACCACGCCCTGTCGGGAGTTTATATGAAATTTCATCCCATTCCTTCTCAAACTTTCAAAATATGTGTTTATTTGTATTAGTCTGGTCTTGTGGTTTCCTACATTATTTCATGCATTATAATCCTTTATGGCCATGATTTTCATGCTCAGATTGTCCCAGGTAAGCCAGTGGGAACCCCTCCAAGTTGGCTTGCATGTCTTTTTGACATGGCCTCATCACTCTTTGAGCTCCTTCCTGCTTTCTGGCGTGAGATGCTCCATGATCACTTTGTACTTCGTCTGCTCTGGACTTGAAATCGGCCATTTCTCCAAGAAGCCCTGGGCACACATTGCAGTCTGAGCGTCACTGTCAGCAGATAGAACAGGAGAATCTATAATACATATTATAAATGAATAGAATATAAATACAGAAAACAAATTCTAGAAATATTATATATATATATATATATATTTTTTATCTATCTAAGTTTATCTATCTCTATTGAAAGCTGTGAGTTCAAATTGGTGCCTCCAATTCATATCTAAGAAGTCCATTTCAGTTTCCCCCTTTTCTCCATGTGTGCTCCCTGCTCTGACAATAAGAAACCTGGTTTCCCTTACCTTTAATCTATTTGTTTATTTGATCAATGCTCCTGTAGGTAACCAATCTCCCATCTTCCCCCACCTCCTCCTGCTAGAGCTCTGACACCCCTTTTAGGCAGCTCCCCTACCCACATGGACACCCTCTTTGCCCTGTTTGGTCTCCGACTGGCCCCTGTGAGGACACACCCTCACACCCTATGCAGACATTCCCTCACCCCCTCAGTCCCCTGCACCTCCTCACTTGGCCTGGGCTCCAACACATGCTCTGAGCCACCAAGCCCATTCCCACCGCTGACACCCACCTTGCTCTGACCCACCCATTGGCTTTAGGACTGACTTGTTCCAGAAGAAAAGAGAAGGGAAGTGTGGAGCAGGGAAGCATGCACACTTTTAATGACATGGAAAAGACACTTCTGAGTAATGCTAAGCAAAAAAGAAGGCAAGATATATAAAATTGTAAGGAGAGTATAACATCAATGATGTAGAAAACTCAGAAAGAAACACTGGCACTCTCTCCGGCTAAAGAGCCAAGCAGAAACTGGACAAGGTTTGTTCACTGACCACCCAGTGCAGCGCCCTTAGATCTCACACCCTTTAAGGTTACCGCTGTGCCTTATTTCCTTCCTGCATGAAACGGAATGGTAATAGCATTTACTCACAGGGTTGTCATGAGGCTGAAGTGAGTTAGCACAGGAAAATGACGTAGGACACCACCGCACTCACATAGGACGTGCCCCACAAATGTTAGCTGTCACTATAGGGACGAGAAGAGTGAAGTTCAGTGAGGTCCTCTATGATACCTTCCTGAGGTCCCCTATCATAGGCACAGTCTGGACACAGTTGTGCCCAACTCAGAGTTCATGTAAGCCTTTTGCCATTGCACTGCTCAAGGAATTAGAAGCAGTGGGAGATGGGGCAATACACCCATGACCAGGACAAGACTGCCTGAGACATATTCTACAAACGCCTTGCGGACCAGAGGAGGAGCAGTTACAGCCGCTTGGTAATTCACCAGGGGGGCTTCTTAGCATTGGTCAGATTCCGGATAGACCTTGAACGCTGGGAAAGATTTGAATAAGTTATGATGGTGGAGGGAAGGACTGGGGGAACAGACTGAACAATGGCAGGAGACTGGGATCCCCACATCGGTCACCTGTAAGGGTGTTCCTCAGCGCTGCACGTGTTCTGGGTCAGGCAGCTCTGTACTGTGGGGGACTTTCCAGTGTGTTGTTGGATGTAGCAGACCCCCTGGCTTATTCTCACTAACGCCAGTTAGCAACCCACGCCCCCAGAATGATGACCGAAAATGGCTACAGACGTTGCCTGATGTCCCCTGGATGGGGGTCCAAAATCGCCTCCAGCTGAGTGCCACTGTCCTAGATAAATGGAATCTTCAGGAAGCCCCAATATGCCACTCATTTATTAACAGGAGTCTGGCTTCTCATCCTTTCTCTGATTGTTGGATGACCTCATGAAAAGGAGACAACCACACTTCAGATGGCCACAGGAAGGAAGAAGGGAAGTGGAGTCCTCCATAATCCACAGTGCCTGTCACTGAGGGCTCCTTGATAAGGATTTCTCAAGGTATGAACGTGCAGTTCAACAGCTGGCCAGACTTCCTGGTTCAGAAGTGCAATCCTAGCTGGGGAAGTTTGTTATTGCAGCGGGCAAGAATGAGGACACTTCACAGGGCTGGGCTGCAGAGGAGAGATGAGAGACTAAGCTGATGAGAATCACCAACCAGTTTGATGACTTTGAGAACAGTCACTTCCTCTTTCTGGGCTACAGTTTTCTCCTCGGTAACTGAAGAGCTTGCAGTACCTTCAGCATTCCTTCAGGTGAGGACTTCTCTGTGATTCCTGCTATGGTTTGAATGTGTCTCCTAAAGTTCATGCGTTGGAGGCTTAATCCCCAGTGCAAAAGTGTTGGGAGGTGGGGCCTAATGAGAAGTAATTAGACCGTGAGTATTCTGCCCTCATGAATATATTAATGTCACTATCATAGGAGTGGGTTTGTTAAAATGAGTTCGGCCCCTTCTTTCTCTCTCTTTCTTCTGCCCTGCACTATGGGATGTACAGTGCAGAAGGTCTCACCACATTGCTGGCACCATGCTTTTGGACTTCTCAGCCTCCAGAACCATGAGCCAAATAAATTTCTGTTCATTATAAATCACCTAGTCTGTGGCATCCTGTTAGAGCAGCATAAAATGGCCTAAGATAATCCCTACAAAGAGTGGCAAAAGAACAGTTTCCAGCTCACTGGCAGAATTCTATGATCAACTAGTAATGTCTGCCAGGGATGGAGGATGAGTGACACCAACATGTATTCATCTTGATTCAACTGGAATCTCTGGGTCTGTGTGAGGACCAAGAGCTGGGGACAGAAGCAGGACTCTAGAGGGGAAGTTTCATTCAGATTCAGGTTTTTGTTTTGTTTTAAAGAGCTGCTCTGTGAGAGGACAAGGAGAAAATGGTCACAGATACCTCTCTCTCAGGGAGACACTCAAACATTTATTCAACCAAGAAAGAGAATTAGGTCCAGGTGAAAGGAGAACCCCAGAATACCCACCTACTTTTAAAGTTCTCCCCATGCATATTCAGGAACCAATAAGAGGATTTGTAATGCGCTGTAAATAGAAAGGGAAGGGGAATGGGAAAGAAAAAAGTGAAGCTTGGAATGGTGGAAAGTACACGGGCTCTGCCATTTACCAGCTGTGTGATCTTGGGCAAGTGACTCAACCTTTCTGAGCTTTGGTTTCCTCTTTGGTGAAATGAGGACTAATAATTCATTTCTCCCTCAGCACAGAGAGCCAGCAAGCAGTGAGCACTCAGCGATGGCCAAGTACAGGAGAAGCCAGGCTCGAATGAACATATGGGACCATTTTGTGCAGGGTCTCAGGTAGGCTCAAGACTTGGCACTTAGTTTAATAGGCAACAGGGAGCAATTGACAACTTTAAAAAAAATTAACATAAATGAGAACCACTCAGACTGTGTCCTCTTCCTCTTTCAGAGGAAGATAAGAACCATCTTCAATGGCACATGGCAGGTGCCAAATTGCCATGAAGCAATACCTAAAGCCACCTCATGCTCAGGAGAAAACGCTCACCTTCCCCTCCTGGTTCCCAGGGCTCTACACGTTCAGAGAAACTTCTCTAGTAATTAATTCAGGAACTGGTCGCTGAGAGTATAGTCTATGGACAGCTTCAGAGCCATGGAGTGAAGCTGAGCAAATCCATGGACCACTGCCCTGCCCCGGGGTCTATCTCGCTAGACTGGGGACAGGACTTGGGTGATGCAGGAACAGAGAATGGCCTGAGGAGGACACAGACCAGACCAGAGAGGAGGGAAGATGGGAGGAGGATGTGGGAAAAGGGCTTGCATCAATCTACAGAAGCAAGAGTTAGCAAAAGGCGGAAGGGAACGGGCATAGATCCAAAAGGCAATGGGAGAGAGAGTTTATTGGGTTTGTCCTCTTTGACCGCCAGGGATTGTAGGGAATAGATAAAATAGAATAAAGAGAGGATTGCTCAAGATTATGAATTGGATTCCTTCGATGTTCCAAAAAGAGAGAGAGAAGAGATTCCTTTTATTTTATTTTATTTCATTTTATTTTATTTTATTTTATTTTTTGAGACAGAGTTTTGCTCTGTTGCCCAGGCTGGAGTGCAATTGTGTGATCTTGGCTCATTGCAGCCTCTGCCTCCTGGGTTGAAGCAGTTCTCCTGCCTAATCCTCCCGAGTAGCTGGGACTACAGGCCCAAGCCACCAGGCCCGGCTAATTTTTGTATTTTTGGTAGAGACAGTGTTTCACCATGTTGGCCAGGCTGGTCTCGAACTCCTGACCTCAAGTGATCCACTTGCCTCGGCCTCCAAAAGTGCTGGGATTACAGGCATGAGCCACTGTGCCTAGCCACACCGCACTTTAAAAAACACTGTGGTACTGCTGGGCTGAGGCACAAGGACCACAGCTACAGTAGGGTTATAGGTGCTCACAGCTGTTTTTCTCCAAAGAATGGCTATGCCACTGAAAGACATCAAGTTCTTACCATATCCCAGCTCTCTGAAGACCACACAATCCTGATTTCTTGCTGTCATCCCTGAGCAGATAGCGTCAGGGCCTTGCTTTAATTTCTTCCCTCCTCACCACTCCCACAGCACTCTCTGCCTGTAGCACCTGACACTGCCCGAAGACTTTCTCTGGGTTCAGGGCTGTGCTTGGTGAACTGGCTCCGGGAGCAGCCCTCAGCCAATGATAACTAGGACTCCTTAGATAAACTCTGCAGCTTTCTCACCCTTTGGGCAGGAAAACCTTAAGATGTATTTGCCACCATCACCCAGAGGTTCCCACAGGCTGGAAACCCCTGATGTCCCCACAGATGTCCATGAACCCAGATGTCCACAACAGTGGCCTGCTCATCACCTTCACCTGGCCTGGCTTCCTTCCCTTCCCGTCTCTCTTTCCCACTCCTCTCTGTGCTTCTCAGAATGACCTTCTGATTAACCACCTGTACTCAAATCCTAGTCTCAGAACCTGTTTCCACCAGAGCCCAATCAAAGAGAGTCAGGGTTTTAGGCAGTTCATCCCATTGTCAGGCCACGACCTGATCTGGAAAGAACACGTGGTCACTCCCCTCAGAGTTCATGGATTTCAGACCCACGTGCTGCTCCTCCTGCTCCAGCACCAAGACCAACTGGTCCTTTGGGCTCGTGGGCTGCGGGCAGCCTCGGCTCGTTCTCCAGACGGTGTTCCAAGCAGCCTCTTCCAGCAAGGCAGCGTTGGCCTGAGTACTGGAAACTCTTTGCGGTCTCTGCAAACAGGACAATGACAATGACACTTGAGAAGGCATGGGAGAGAGGAGCTCCTTCATAGGGCAGGGAGGGGTGGGCACTTGGGCATGACCAAGGAGAGGAGGCACACCTGGTCTACAGCTCTCCCTGGCCCGTGTCCAGCTCCCTCCTCACACGGGGCTGGGGGAGGCATCTCAGGGATGGCATCTTTCCCGCCACAGGGAAATTCTCATCTTTGACACAGCGTGGGAATCGAGGCATCCAGGAGGGGAGCAGAGGCAGGCAGGCCTTCTTCAGGCCCATCCTCCAGCTGGGCTGGTGGTGCTGGGGAGGCTCCCTGCTTGGTAACAAAGGCCTGAGGGAGAGTTGTGAAACCCAGCAGGAAAGCCGGCTCACCTTCGCCTCCCCCTGCGGCTGGGAGGAGAGGAAATATCCCATGACTGACTGTGCCAAGGTGGTGTCTGAGCCAGCCCTCCCGGCCCGAGGGCAGGGCAGGTGGCCCTGAGCGATAAGCCAATCCCTCGGCTGCGGATGAGGAGTTCTGAGAAGCATTGCTCAGGACAGCGGTAAATCACTTCTTGGAGGTGCCCTGCACGCCGGTACTGGGATCAGGTGGCCTCCCAGGGGTGTGGGAGCCCCACTCCTCCGTGGTGTGTTCCATTTGCTTCCCACATCTGGAGGAGCTGACGTGCCAGCCTCCCCCAGCACCACCCAGGGACGGGCGGCATGAGCCGGTCAAGGCACCTGGGCAAAATCCGGAAGCGTCTGGAAGATGTCAAGAGCCAGTGGGTCCGGCCAGCTAGGGCTGACTTTAGTGACAACGAGAGTGCCCGGCTGGCCACGGACGCCCTCTTGGATGGGGGTCCTGAAGCCTACTGGCGGGTGCTCAGCCAGGAAGGCGAGGTGGACTTCTTGTCCTCGGTGGAGGCCCAGTACATCCAGGCCCAGGCCTGGGAGCGCCCCTGTCCCCCAGACACCCTGGGAGGGGCAGAGACAGGCCCTAAGGGACTAGACTCCAGCTCCCTACAGTCCGGCACCTACTTCCCCGTGGCCTCAGAGGGCAGCGAGCCGGCCCTACTGCACAGCTGGGCCTCAGCTGAGAAGCCCTACCTGAAGGATAAATCCAGCGCCACCGTGTACTTCCAGACCGACAAGCACAACAACATCAGAGACCTCGTCCGCCGCTGCATCACCCGGACCAGCCAGGTACCAATGGCAAAACCCTGTCTCCGTGGCTAAGTAGCAGGGAGGACGGGGGGCTGATGGAGCAGGGAGAGGGGTGCATTTTGCTCCCAGGGTCAGAGTCCAGATGATTGGGGCTTCAGATGGAGGGGCATTGCTGTCCGCCTTGCCCTGGACCACTGACCTCCTGATCCCACCTGTCACAACCGGGGTCTAGGCCACCACCACTTATCACCGGAACTCCTGCAATCACTTCCTGCCTGGCCCCCTCTTCCATTTTGATCCCCATCCTTGCAGTCTCCATACTGCAGTAGAGCAGCTTTTCCTCTCTTCTTTTCTTTTCTTTTTTTTTTTTTTGAGACAGATCTTGCTCTGTCGCCCAAGCTGGAGTGCAGTGGCACTATCCCGGGTCACTGCCACCTCCACCTCCCAGGTTCAAGCGGTTCTCCTGCCTCAGCCTCCCGAGTAGCTGGGATTACAGGCGCATGCCACCACGCCTGGCTGGTTTTTGTATTTTTAGTAGAGATGGGGTTTCACCATGTTGGCCAGGCTGGTTTGGAACTCCTGACCTCAGGTGATCTGTCCACCTCGGCCTCCCAAAGTGTTGGGATAAAGGTGGGAGCCACAGTGCCCTGCTAGAGCAAGCTTTTCTATACTACAAATCTAATTTGGTCTTTTCCCTGCTTAGAGCTTTTGGTAGCTCCCAGTTGCCCACAGTGGGAAGAGCAAACTCCTTAGCATGGTTCGCACCTCCTCCTGCTCCATACCAAGTGCCCTGTAGAGCTTGTCTATGGGCCTTTGTGTGTGCTGTTCCCTCTGCCTGGCCCTGCTTGCCTTCCCTGCTTTTCATTTGATGCACACCTACTCCTGCTTCAGGACCCAGCATGAAAGCCTCTTCCCCAGTAAGCCTTTCCTGAATTCCCCAGGCTGTGTTGGGGTACCCACCTCCGCACTTCCAAATGTAAGGGGACCACTCCGCTGGGCTCACCTTTGCCCCTTCTCCTCTCAGACTCTGCTAAGACCTGTCTGCCCACAAATGACCTTGTGGCTCTTGAATCCAGCCAGTGGCCAGGCAGAAGATGGGGTAGGCAGCAGAGGGCGTTTCTCTCTCCCCAGAATTTTCACACCTTGATAAGTGTCTTTAGAAGAGAAAAAGCCCTTCAAGCCCAGAGCTGGGCTGGTAGGACTTCAGGCACCGTAAGAGCTGGATCAGGAGTTCTCCCAATGCCCCGGGATCTCCAGCCTCAAGTGACATCCTGCTGTCAGCCGGAAATGAGTGGAGGGACTCGACCTCTGGGGTCTTGTTCTATCCCAGGTGCACAAAATGACTCCAGCACCAGGCTGTGGGTGCCCACCCCTCGCTCCTGATACTGCAGAGGAGTAGGGGAGAATGGACCCCAAGGAAAAACATTCATCGTCTGTAAAATCCTCTCTGTCTCACTCTCTGCCTCTCTCTCATTAAAATTATTTATTTTGTTACCCTTAGAAGAACTCATAAAAGACCGTGCTGATGTTTAGGTTGGTTTTTTGCTAGGTCCCAGTCTCATAACTGAATTCCCTCTCAAGTTCAATACCGTGTGAAATCTTAAGGTTCCAGAAAAAGCCACCAAGGGTGAAGAGGCCATGCGTGGAGGAGGAGGGAGGGAGCGGAGTTGGAAAATTTAGTGGAAGGTAACAACAGGTGGGGCGTTGGCTTTCAGTGCAGCTGGGCTGCTTGGAGCAGTGTTTCATGTTTCCGTGGCAGGGCGGCATTTGAGGATGCGTCCAGGCAGGCGGCCAGGAGTGCCCACGCTGCCTTGCAGCCCGGCACTGGCTGCACCCCCTCAGGCAAGTCCCTGGACTCCTCAGGGTTCAGCTTCTATGCCGGACTAAGGTCCCTCCAGGCTCCAAAGGCCTGTTCCTGAGTGTGCCAGTTCTGGTCTTTCTGCCTGAAGTTCAGTGCTCTCCCGAGGTGTGGGGATCAATACTGTTGGGGGAAATTGTCAATCACAGCTGCTCGAAGGGCGAGGGAGGATCCCTGGAAGGAAGCCTGGTTAGGGCTTATAAAACACAGTCCCCTGGCTGAGTCCCTCTCCTCCCCACTCCACACCCAGTGAGGCTTCTGCATCCACCTCTAGGACCCTGAGACCACTGATGTCCTTTGGACCAGCACAGTGTGTTACGAACTTAGGACAACACTTAAAAATCTGAAGGTTTTACCTGAAAGTAAGAACTTGCAGCTCCTCTTAGCAGGTGGGCTCTGCTGGCATGGAGTTGTGGCTGCTTCGTTGGGTGGGTCCTCTTTGCCACAGTCCCTACCATTCCCTGTTGTCCTGGGACCCTCAGGGGTTCACTCGTTTGGATGTCTGCCAGGCATCCAATAATAATTAATTGGTTATAATTATTGGTTAACAGGTACTCTATTAATAATAAAGAACTATTTCAAACAATTCACAGTTTTAGTTTCTTTTCTTTTTCTTTTTCTTTTTTTTTTTTTCTGTCCCCCAGGCTGGAGTGCAGTGGCTCAATCTTGGCTCACTGCAACCTCCACCCTCTGGGTTCAAGCAATTCTCCTGCCTCAGCCTCCTGAGTAGCTGGGATTACAGGCAGCTGCCACTGCGCCAGACTAATTTTTGTATTTTTAGTAGAGATGGGGTTTCATCATGTTGGCCAGGCTAGTCTTGAACTCCTGACCTCATGATCCACCCACCTCGGCCTCCCAAGTGCTGGGATTACAGGCATGAGCCACCACGCCCGGCCAGTTATAGTTTCTAATATGGCAAACATCAGTAGCTATAATCCACAGGAACAAAAGCTCTTTGAGATCACCAATAATTTTTAAGAGTAGAAAGCAGGGTTTGTGATGTCCCTGTCACACACATAGGCACATATGCACACACGTACACACACACGAATGCACACAAATGCACATACACACACCCCCTTGTGCAGGGACTCGAGGACAGCCAGTTCCCACAGACACAGCTGGGGAGCTGGAGCCTCAGCCTATGCTGTCCTTGGAAGTAGGTGGCGAGAAGAATAGGAGAGAGTGAGGAAATAGATTTGAATTCTCCCTCTCCTAAGCCTCAGCCCCCAAGCGGAGTCGGAAGGGAACAAACTGAGAGACCCAGCCTGAGAGGTGTTTCCTGGAGCAGTTTCCACTCTAAAAGAAGCAGGAATTCTCCTTCCTTCCCTTCATGCCCAAATTCCTTTATTCCAGGCGGGGCGCGGTGGCTCTCACCTGTAATCTCAGCACTTTGGGAGGCCGAGGCAGGCGGATCGCCTGAGGTCAGGAGTTCAAGACCAGCCTGGCCAAGATGGTGAAACCCCATCCCTACTAAAAATACAAAAATTAGCTCAGTGTGGTGGCAGATGTCTGTAATCCCAGCTACTCGGGAGACTGAATCAGAAGAATCGCTTGAACATGGGAGGCGGAGGCTGCAGTGAGCCAAGATGGTGCCACTGCACTCCAGCCTGGGTAACAGAGCAAGACTACTCTGTCTCAAAAAAACACTTCCCTTATTCCACAAAGCCTAACGTGCCCCCGCATCCAGGATGGCAGAGTGGACCAAGAGGGATCCCTCCCTCTGGGGAGCTCCCTGCCAACCACCTGCTCCTTAGGAGAGAGGAGAAAGCATTAGATGATGGCAGTCCCAGGCTTGGGCAACCCTTGGTGCCTGGAGGTGGAGAGAGGGATTAGGGCAGGCTTCACGAAAGAGTTGGTCTCGGAGTTGAGTCTCAAAGGATGAGTAAGCGTTTGCTGCGCAGAGAAGGAAGGGAAAGGAATTCCAGACCTAAGGAGGGTCACATGTGAAAGCCAGGAGGTGTGAGAGGGCCCATGTGTCTTAGAGGTGATGGGACCAGAGCTTGGGGATGTGATAAAGGGGGAGGACAGGAACAGAGGCTGTCAGGGTCAGAGCCAAAGACTGAGAGCAGTGGTTCCCAAAGCGCGTGGTGTGGGGGATCCCTGAGGTCCCTGGGGCCCTTTCAGCGACCGTAAGACCCTGCCCTTTCGAACCACTTATCCCATGTGGGGCTAGATTATTCCCATCCACTTCCTCCCAGACAACCCTTCGCAGCAGATTCACGCAGAAGCAGCTCTGATGAGGTGAAGGTGCGGACATCAGAGGTTTGCAAAAATGCAAAACAGTGCCGCTCTGCTCACCACGTTTTTGTTATTGTTTTGGAAAATACATTTCTTTTTCATGAAAATTGTTATTTTATGTTAACATACAATGGGTTTATTATTGATATTTTAAAATAACTATTAATAACAAAGAACTATTTCAAAAACTATTCAGTTTTAGTTTCCAATATGGCAAACACCAATAGCTATAACCCACACGAACAAAAGCTCTTTGAGATCACCAATAATTTTTCAGAGTGGAAGGGGGTCCTGACACCAAATGGACAGGGAGTGTTTCAGGCAAGCCGGGGCCAGTGGAGAAAGTGAAGTGGGGATGAGATGGGATGATGTTCTCGGCAGGGAAACTCTGGGGGCTGGAATTATTGCTTTTTTATTTTATTTTTATTTTTTATTTATTTATATATTTTTTCCTGAGACTGAGTCTCGCTCTGTTGCCCAGGCTGGAGAGCAATGGCACAATCTCAGCTCACTGCAACCTCCACCTCCCAGGTTCAAGCAATTCTTGTGCCTCAGCCACCAAAGTAGCTGGAATTACAGGCACGTGCCACCATGCCCAGCTAACTTTTTTTTTTTTTAAAGTAGAGATAGAGTTTCACCATGTTGGCCAGGCTGGTCTCGAACTCCTGACCTCAAGTGATCCGCCCACCTCAGCCTCCCAAAGTACTGAGATTACAGGCGTGAGCCACTGCACCAGGCCTATTGCTCTTTTTCTAGCATGTCCTCCTTTCTCCCTCCCTCCCTCAGGCTGTATCTGATGGAAACAGACAAATAGGCAGACAGATGGACATCAGTCCTTCTCTTAGTCCTGAAGCAGAAGGTGCGAGGCGTGGACTCTGGGAGGGTCCGGGCCACCTCTGCATTCTAGCCCGGGGGAGTCGGAAAGTGATCTGCACCTCCACTCCTCATCTGGAAACCGGGCCATGGTGTGGTGAAAGGCATCTGAGGTGGACACAGGGCTAATAGAAGGTGCTCAACAGGAAGTTGCTGTTGTTATTACTCATCCCTCAAAAGCAGGCTCAGAAAAATCACCAAAACATAGGCGAGAAAAAGAAAGAGGAAAATAGAGTGGAGGTGGGGTGCTGAGTGGCCCCAACAACTGTGCCCAACATGGATGGCGGCCCCAACCGGACCCAAATCTCATTTCCCCTGAGGATTTCCAGCCCCTGAGAAACTCACATCCGCCTGGCAAGGAGCAAGGAATTCTCAGCCAGGATGCGAGGTCCCCACAGATGGCCCTGAGAGTGCTGTGGTCCCGCAGACAGCATCGCCTGGCTGGGCACCTCCCTCTCACTGGAGCTCGGGACTCCTGGGCGTGCCAGGCTCTACTTCTAGACCCTCTTTCTTCAGCCAGGTGTCACGGAGAGTGTGTCCTTCTGCCTCTCGGCACCCCTCCCTGCTGTGCTGGTCTCTCTGAGTGGCCTTACAAAACACAGCCTTCTATATCCTTTTTCTTTGGCTTATACCCATAGAGGAGTGGCACTAGGTTTTTGTTTTTTTTTTTTTTTTAGATGCTGGGTCTCACTATGTTGCCCAGGCTACACTCGAACTCCTGGGCTCAAGCAATTCTCTTGCCTCAGCCTCTTGAGACTACAGACGTGTGCCACCACACCCAGCCTGGGCACTAATTTTAACCCTCTTCCATAACCTGGCTTAGAACAACACTCTTGCATTCTGTTATTCTAACATTACCCACACTTTCTCATGAACAATGCACATAAAACCGAGAGTCATATTTTAAACTCTCTATATATACTAACGTACTAACTCTCTATATATACTAACTAAATGTGATATACTAACGTAATCACCTTTATTTTATAGTGCTGTAATTCACATTATCTGGGTTCACAGTTAGACCCATCTTTTCTGATAGCTAACGTGCTATTACTGTGTCGTATTTTAGAGGTAAAGAGACTGAGCACTGGAGAGGTGTTGACTTATTTGAAGGCTAGTTCCCAGCAGCATCAGGATGAGTGTCAAAGTTCCCTAACTCCAGACAGATCGCTTTTTCTCTGGGTTCTGTGCTACCCTTTGTGTTAGCTTTCTAGGGCTGCCATAACAAATTACCACACATTTTGTGGCTTAAAACTACAGAAATTTATTCCCTCACAGTTCTGGTGGCCAAAAGTCAGAAATCCAGGCGTCACTGGGCTGAGCCCACTACAAAGGCCTGAGGAGAGCGTTCTTCTTTGCCTGTCCCAGCTTCTGGTAGCTCCAGGCATTCCTGGTTCATGGCCGCGTCGCTCCAATCTCTGCTTTGGGCTTCACACGGCTTTCTCCTGTTCTCCCAGTGCTTCTCTTCTGATATCTCTCATAAGGACACGTATCATCGGATTTAGAGCCCACCAGATAACCCAGGATAATCATCTTGAGATCCTTTACTCAGTTACATCTGCAAAGAAGCTTTTCCCAAATGAGGGCATATGCACAGTTCTAGTGGTCAGGGTTGGACGTTTCTTTTGAGGAGACACCGTTCAACGCACTACACCTTCTTTTTCTTTCTTTGTTTTTTTTTTTTTTTTTTTTTTTTGAAATAGGGTCTCTCTCTGTCACCCAGACTGGAGTGCAGTGGTGCAATGTCGGCTCACCGCAACCTCTGCCTCCCAGGTTCAGGCGATTCTCCTGCCCCAGCCTCCCGAGTAGCCAGGATTACAGGCGTGTGCCACCACACTGAGTTGATTTTGTATTTTTAGTAGAGATGGGGTTTCGCCATGTTGCCCAGGTTGATTTCGAACTCCTGGCCTCAAGCAATACACCAGCCTCAGCCTCCCAATATGCTAGGATTGCAGGCATAAGCCACCGTGCCTAGCCTTCAACCCACTATACCTTCTAAGGAAGAACAGTGGTCCAAACCAGTTACTGGCTTCAAATTAATCCAGCTGGAAGACAATCCCAACAGGAAGCAAACAAGATAACCCTAGACAGGGTGAGCCTGTATTTCCAAGCATCCTTTAATTCAAGATGCTGGGTTATTTCCAAACCTGCCCCGTCTCTGTTCATTCACCAGCTCACCCAGCCCTGTCTCAGGAAAATGGTGAGTCACTGGCACAGAACTGGAAGTACTTACTGACCTATCAGGCAGGGAGGCAAGGGTCTCTTTCGTCAATACCTTGGAAGAGGAGGCATTTATCTTTCAGCCAACAGGGAAAGCCTAAGCTGCTTTCGGTGCCATAAGGCTACATGTGTGCAAGACAATTAATTGTGTGATTACAGGGCCATGGTTCTAATGATCACACCCTCATTATTAGAACATCTTTTCCGATTTCCTGCCCAGGGTGAGCAATTTCTGAGGAGTTCCCTCTCCTGTCTGGCTATCCGTCCACATCACAGAAAGTAGATTCCAAGTGGATACCAGCTATCAGTTTGGCCTGCCAGCGAGACACCTCTCTTTCCTTTGCCACTTCCCAGATGGCAGTGGTTTAAAAAATATATTGCAATTATTAGCAAGAGAATGGGACATTATTATTGCAGGTAATCTTGAAAAAAGTGAATGGCCATATTCCCTGTGAAAGGAAATTATCTTGGGCCCCCAAAATCACTAAGGGAAACTCAAGCTGGAAACTGCTTAGGGCAAACCTGCCTTCCATTCTATTCAAAGTCACCCCTCTGCTCACTGAGATAGATGCATATCTGATGCCTCCTTTGGAAAGGCTCATCAGAAACTCAAAAGGATGCAACAGTTTGTGTCTCACCTATCAGTGACCTGGAAGCTCCCTCCCAGCTTTGAGTCTTCCTGCCTTTGCTTCAAGTTGTCCCACCTTTCCAGACCGAACCGAAGTGCTTCTTACATATATTGATCGATGTCTCATGTCTCCCTAAAATGTATAAAATCAAGCTGTGCCCCGACCACCATGGGCACATGTCATCAGGACTTCCTCAGGAACGTCCTCAACCTTGGCAAAATAAACTTTCTAAATGAACTGAGACCTGTCTCATTTTCTGGGTTCACATGCCCCATCCTAACATGACTGCTAGTTTTTGCTTTGGGCTTATCTACAATCATGCACGGAATAATGACATTTTGGTCAGTAACAGACCCCATCTATGACAGTGCTCCCATAAGATTATAATGGACCAGGTGGAGTGGCTCACTTCTGTAATCCCAGCACTTTGGGAGGCTGAGGCTTAAGGATTGCTTAAGCCCAAGAGTTTGAGACCAGCCTGGGCAACATAGTGAAACCCCATGTCTACAGAACAAAAAAAAAAGAGGAAGAAAAAGAAGAAAGAAAATAATGAAAGAAGAAAGAGAGAAAGAAAAAGAAAGAAGAAAGAGAGAAAGAAAACGAAAGAAGAAAGAAAGAAAAAGAAGAAAAGAAAAGAAGAAAAGGAAGGAAGGAAGGAAGGAAGGAAGGAAGGAAGGAAGGAAGGAAGGAAGGAAGGAAGGAAGGAAGGAAAAGATTATAATGGAGCATACACAGAAACGTGATATGCACTTGACATTGACATTGCAGATGAAATAGGAGAAATGATTAATATTCAGTAATGGTGCTGGGACATTTGGTTTTCCATGTGAAAATATATATATATGTGAACATATATACCATCTAGGTTTGTGTAAATATACTCTATGATGTTCACACAATGAAGAAGTCACCTAATGATGGATTACTCTGTGTCTCCGCCCTTGAGTGCCATTGACTGTATCTGTATTCATTCACTGGCAGTCATCATGGACACACTTCTACTTTATGTTGTTTTCTTTCTTCACTTAATTCATTGTTAACACACATTTGTTGAGATTATACAGCAGGTTTAACTTCAGGCTATAAACATTTCACCTTGTCTTATAGCTTCTACATAACCATTGTAATTAACATTTTTGATTTTTATTTATTATTTATTTATTTATTTTGAGACAGAGTCTCTTTCTGTCACCCAGGCTGGAATGCAGTGGCGTGATTCGGCTCACTGCAACCTCCGCCTCCTGGGTTCAAGCGATTGTCCTGCCTCAGCCTCCCCAGTAGCTGGGACTATAGGCGTGGGCTACCAGCTCAAAAAAAAAAATAATAATTTTTTTTTTTTTAGTAGAGGGGGGCTTCACCATGTTGGTCAGGCTGGTCTCGAACTCCAGACCTCAAATGATCCGCCCGCCTCGGCCTCCCAAAGTGTTGGGATTATAGGCGTGAGCCACAGTGCCCGGCAGTAATTAACATTTTTAATGACTGCCTAATAAGCTGCTTGTCAATATATCACAAGGTATTAGAAAGGACTCATGATTGGGTGGCAGAGAGTAAACCCAAACAAGCTTAAGAAGAAGAGAAACATTCATTGACATCCACAGTGGAAAAGACAAGGGTGGCACTGGTCTCAGGCATGGCTGGAACCAGCTGTCCAAATGACACTGCTGGTACTCTGTTTCTACCTCCTGGATGCTTTCTCCAGGGCTGGCTTCATTGTCAGGTAGGCTCTCCCCAAGAGGTAGCAAAATGGTTGCCAGCAGCCATTGCTTATAAAATGCCAGCTAAGCAACCTTGCAGAAAGAACACCTCCTCTCCTAGGAGTCCCAGCTAAAGTCCTGGGCTGACTCTCATTAGAATAACTTAGATCATGTGACCTATTCGTGTGACCACCTCTGAACCAATCTCCGTGGCCAACAGGAGATGCAATTCTCCTATTGGTCTAGCCCTGGTCATGTGGTCTCCCCATATCCAATCAAGGGATGGCAATAGACCCATCCAAACCACATTGATTGTGGAGGAGAGGCAATTCCTTAAGTCAGGCTGCGATGCTGTTGGCAGAAGAAGGGGGAATGAATGCTTGGCAGGAGGAACCCAGATGTTTCTCCTGCTCGCTGGATGTCTAGGACTCCCCTCCCCAGTTTCTGCTGTGACAGATGATACAGTAGCTGTGGGTAGAGCGTCACTCCCTTCTCCGTCTCACGGGGAGCAGCTTGCTCTAGGCGTTTATATACGATGCCTCCACATGGGATTTTGTTTGAGGCGAGGATTCCACCGCTTAACAGCATTTGAAAATCAGTGGCCATAGTGTGCCCTCCAGCTCCAAGTGGCTGAGAATCCATGACCTTAACTTTATTCCTCTCCTGGAACCCGCTGAGATGCTGCTTCTTGTTCTTCTCTGCTCTCCTTCTCTTTCTAGCCTTTTCCCTTCCTCCTCAGCACTCCCCACTCCCACAGTGGGCATAGGGGCCCACAGATAGCTGGTGAGGCTGGAGAGATGGTATCAGGACAGGGGCAGGGGCCTCCACTCCAGCTCTTCCTTTTCCTTCCATTAATCCTGCCCTGTCAGACCCACTCTACCCCTATCCTCCCCCCTCTGGCCCAGTGGGAACAGCTCTCCCAGGGCCACTGGGACTCAGGCAGTTTGGGTGAAACCAATTAGCACCTGGCCCTGACTTTTCTGGTAACTGAGCCCTCTACTCTGGCCCAGGTCCTGGTCATCCTGATGGATGTGTTCACGGATGTGGAGATCTTCTGTGACATTCTAGAGGCAGCCAACAAGCGTGGGGTGTTCGTTTGTGTGCTCCTGGACCAGGGAGGTGTGAAGCTCTTCCAGGAGATGTGTGACAAAATCCAGATCTCTGACAGTCACCTCAAGGTAGGGGCCCCAATGAGAGTCCTAAGGGTACTCATATGAGTCCAGACAGGATAGTCTATGCAGTAGTAACAAATGTCCCCATCTTGTGTTAACAGCTGAACATAATAAAGGTTCATTTCTTGCTCAAACAAACTCCTATGTAGGTCAGATGGCCCTCCTCCATCTTGTAGCTACATCCTGAGAAATACATGGTCTCTAAGATAGCCATGACAGGGAAAGGCTGGAGGACTCTGCAGGATTTTTCCAGGATCTGACCTGGAAGAGATTTTCATCGCTTTCTCTTATAACCCATTGACCTTACCCAGATGCACAGATGCTAGGAAATGTAAAGGGTCATGGGTATCTAGTGAGCAGCATCTCTGCCATGTACTCCTGTTCTCCTCTCAGCTGGGGAAGCCCAGGGGCTGCATCTCACAGGGCAGGCAACCTCCAGGGTCTGTGGGATACGTTCAGAACTCCCTGGCCCCAAAAAGATGTTGATCCTCTTGGACTTCACTGAACCCTGTACTTCCCTCTCCTGGTAAAGAGAAAAGAAACCCAGAGATAAGGGTTCAATTCATCACACAAATTTGAGGACAACTAATTCAAATGTGAACACCACCCATAGCTTTCATGAGTAGGCCCAGCTGAGCAGCTGATGGGTGGCCCTCAGAGCTCCTTTGATAAGTCTCCTCTAGCTCAGGCAAGAGAGGTTCTGTTCTCTGGGAGAACCTCCCAGATAAGAATGAAGCCTCCTCCCTCCCTCCCTTCTCCTATGCATGGATGCAGCTGAGTTCAGTGCTGCCTCCTGCTGCCATAGGCCTTGGGACCTCTGACTGCTGGTCTGTTTGGCATGACGTGGATCACATCTCCTTGGTACCAGGCCATTGAAACAGGTCAGGACCGTCAGAACTGGCCTTGCTTTCGTGGCCTATGCTGGCCACACCTGACAGTACTCTGCTCACCATAGGACAATGGTGTCCCTCCTCTCAAGATCTCACAGAGCTATGGAGAAACCCAGGGGAAGCGGCTGGAGGCAGGACTGCCCTTCCCAGAGCCTGGCAGCAGTCTTTTGAGGAATGCAGACAGTACTCCACCTCCCTCAGCCTTAACCTTGAGACTCCCACACTTTACCTGCCTTCCATTTCTCCAGCCTTCCAGCCCTAGGGCGGGAGCAGCAGGTGTTACAGGGAAGACAAGGGATAAATAGAGCCATGGTACGATTGCAGACTCACCTTTGCTTAAGACAATACAGGGTCTATTGCTACCTCCACAAAACTACCTCCTCTGGCTGCACCCAGCCTTCCCTCTGAACAGCTTGCAGTCAGGGACTCAGGTCAAGCCACTTACAAGGCAGGGCTGGGCTTGCCTCCAAGTAACTGCCAGGCCACCTGTGGCTTATGGGGGCCTAGACTCGGGGCTCCATAGGCATCAGGCCGTTGCTTTTATTTGCTGCCTTATTTGAATTCTACCCCCTTCCTTTTTTTTTGTTTTGTTTTTGTTTTTGTTTTGTTTTGTTTTTGCCAGCTAATGCCAGGACAATGAAGAATAATTCAGCCCAAGGAAAATACTAATATGGTCCAGAATCCCACCAACCAGAGATAATACATTTTCATCTTGATGAACATTCTACAAGACATTTTCTTACACAAACTGTCTTAGTCCATCACAGCTGCTATAACAGAATTCCATAGACTGGTGACTTATAACAACAGAAATTTATTCCTATGGTTCTAGAGGCTGGGAACTCCAAGATCAATGTTCTGGCAGATTCGGCATCTGGTGAAGGCCACTTCCTGGCCTATAAATGGCTGTCTTCTTGCTGTGTCCTCACGTGGCAGAAGGAGTGAGGGAGCTCTCTAGGCTTCCTTTATAAGGCACTCATCCCATTCATGAGAGCTCCACCTTCATGACCTAATCTCCTCCCAAAGGCCCCACCTTCTAGTACCATCACCCTGGGGATTAGGTTTCTACATAGAATGGGTGTAAGGGGAACACAAACATCCAGCCTAAAGCCCAAATATATCTCTATAAACAGAATTAGGAAGTGACACCTTGACATTCCCTCCAACAGAACATTTCCATCCGGAGTGTAGAAGGAGAGGTGTATTGTGCCAAGTCAGGCAGGAAATTCGCTGGCCAAATCCGGGAGAAGTTCATCATCTCAGACTGGAGATTCGTCCTCTCCGGATCTTACAGGTGAGCCCTGGATTCGTCTCCTGTCAAGGGTTTGTAGAGGACAAGGGCTGGGAGAGGTGGAGCCCAGCTCCCATCGCTCAGACACACACACCCCCACCAGCTCCCAGAAGGTATCCCTGTGCCTGGAGCTGGAGCTGCATCACCTAGATGCGGGGAGAGGCAGGAAATGTGGGCCCTTTCTGGCAAGAATTCCAGGTAGAGAGGCATTTCCAGGTGCCTCAGTTTCCCTTGATATTGCAATAGGACATAGAATCCTCTTCTTTTCCCTCCTCGGATATCTTAGATGTGATTATGAAGTGATGCAATTTGTTTAGTTGTGTGTGTGCGTACCCCATTGCTTTTCTCTTTTTTTTGAGATGGAGTCTCGCCCTGTCACCCAGGCTGGAGTGCAATGGTGCAATCACAGCTCACTGCAACCTCCACCTCCGGGGTTCAAGCGATTCTCCTCCCTCAGCCCCCCACGTAGCTGGGATTGCAGGCACCCGCTACCACACCCGATGAATTTTTGTATATTTAGTAGGGACGGGGTTTCATCATGTTGGCCAGGCTGGTATCAAACTCCTGACCTCAGGTGATCCACCCATGTGGCCTCCCAAAGTGCTGAGATTACAGGCATGAGCCACTGCGCCCAGCCCCATTTTATTTTTTAAATTTTTATTATTTGCTCAAGCAATCCACCAGCCTCAGCCTCCCAAAGTGTTGGGATTATAGGCATGAGCCCCCTGCGCCCCGGCCTCAGTTTGAGTTTAGACCCTCACACTAGACTCCTACATCCAAATGACTGACCACCCATTTATTCTAACAATGCTACCTTGCCTGGGTCTGTCTTTGAAACTTGATTTCAGAGCTTAAAAGGTATTCTTTGAAATGTTCTTAGTGGCGGCACTAGGGAAGTGGATTTGATGGTGAGTTTTGTGGGAGGGATGAAATGAGAGGGCAATTGAGGAGGGAAGGAAGAGCCGAAGGTCATTTGGGAACATTTTGTTTAGGAAGGTGATGAGTGTGACAGAGAGTGCAGAGGGGGTAACTGGTTGCATCTTATCTTACTTCCTCTGCTGAAAACACATAGCAGTGACCAGAGAAATATGAGCACAAACATTGGGATGAGCTGCGAGTGGAAGGCAGGCTTCCGGGGGCGTTAAGGATGCCCTCTTTCCCCAGGGAGCAGGAGCCCGCAATGCTGTTCCAAAGCCAGGTGAAGCCAACTGCCAAATCTCTAGCCAGAGACAAATGAGCATAAAGGGAAAGAGAGAAAGGGAAAAGAAATAAATAAATAAACCCTAACATTTAAAATGTGCTATCTTTCTTTAGCCTTATTAGTGCCGTTTAGCTGAAATTCCACTTTTAATGACATTAACATTGCTACCTCCAGTCTTCCTTGGGCTTATACTGGTACAGTGTCTTAGTCCATTTGGGCTGCTATAATAACATCCCATAGACTGGATAGCTTATAAACAACGGAAACCCATTACTCACAGTCCTGAAGGCTGGGAAGTCCTAGGTCGAGGTGTTGGCAGATTCAGTGTCTGGGGAAGGCCCACCTTCTGTCTCATAGACTGCTGTCTTTTCACTGTGTCACACAGCAAAAGTGTATCTTTATCCCTTCATGGTAAAAAGGTGAGGGAGCTCACTGGGGCCTCTTCTGCAAGGGCACTAACCCCATTCCTGAAGGTTCTACCTTCATGACCTAATCATGACTAATCATCACATTGGGGATTAGGATTTCAAATATGAATCTGGAGGAGACACAGACATTCAGTCTAGAGCACAGAGCATAACTTTCTCTCCATCCCATTATTTTCAAACTTACTGATAGATTTAAGTGTGTCTTTTGTGAACAACATATCATTAATTTTTGTTTTTCTGAGACGGAGTCTCGCTCTGTCACCCAGGCTGGAGTGCAGTGGTGCGATCCCAGCTCACTGCAACCTCCGCCTCCTGGGTTCAAGTGATTCTCCTGCCTCAGCCTCCTGAGTAGCTGGGATTACAGGTGCCTGCCACCACACTTGGCTAATTTTTGTATTTTTAGTAGAGATGGGGTTTCGCTATGATGGCCAGGTTGGTCTCGAACTCCTGACCTCAGATGATCCGCCCACCTCAGCCTCCCAAAGTGCAGGAATTACAGGCGTGAGCCACCGCTCCCAGCCTCATTAAAGTTTTTAAAAGTATAATTTTATCATCTGTCTTTTAATAGGTATAATCCACTTAGTTATTGTGATTGCTGATCTATTTGGATTTATTTCTAATATTTCTATTTTGACTTCGCTTTGCTTTTCCCCTTTTGTGTTTGCAGTTGAATGGACGGGTTTTCATATTACTTCTCTTTTAGATAGCTCTTTGTTTTCTCTGCTTGCTACGAAGCTTAAAAATTTATATTTACTCTTTTCTTATAATGGGACTCCTTCAGTTTTTAAAATACTTTACACGTTTTCCAAACAAAGTCCAAAATTGTGTAATAATTCTCCTCTCCTCCCAAATACAACAAGGACCTTCGTGCACTGTTTTTCGACATTTTGGTTCCTATTAAGTTCATCAAGGCTGTTTCACTGTAAGGCACAGAAAATCTACTTAAACTGGCTAAGTAAAGGCAGAAGGGAGGGTGTGTTGTAAGGCTGTGGCAGTTAATCTCAGGCACAGCCAAGGGCAGGACCAGGGGCTGCCAGGCCTCCCCGAGTCTGGGAAAAGCTAGGGTAAAAGCTGCTCACTCTGGCTTTCATGGGTCCACAGGCCTGTTGTTTAGCTTCTTTTTCTGGTTCTCTCTCCTGCCTCATGGATTGTATAAGTTAAATCTGACCTCCTCATCCCTAAGCTTTGGGGCCTCCCAGCCCAGCCCCCACCACCATCACTCCTGGTCCAGCCATTCTGTCAGCCCAGATCACCAACCAGTGGATGAGCTGTCTCCGAGGCTGGTGTCCACCCCTGAGCCAGTAACCTGTGGCTGGGGCAGGGGTGGCAGAAGGGAACTTGGCACGTGGCGAAAACATGGCTGCCTTTCACCCAGGCCTAGGGTGGGGCAAGTTTTCAAAGGATCTCTAAAATATGTCATTCTGTCCTCAAACTTTTTAGAATTTGAAGGTAGGAGAACAAGGCTATGGGAAAAAAGAGAATGTGGCTTAGGGGGCACTTCAAGTGCAGTTCACACCTTCCTGCCCAGCTTGCCTTGAGGTCTGGAATGTCCTTCCTAGCACTGAGGGTCCCCATGTCAGTGCCTGCTCTGGGTGTTTCATGTAAATGGAATAATCATTCAATACGCGGCATTTTGTGGCTGGCTTCTTTCACATAACATTTTCCAGGCTCATCCGAGCTGCAGCGTGTGTCAGTGCTGCCTCCCTTTTCATGGCTGAGCAATATTCCATGGACCGGACAGACCACAGTTGGTTTATCTGGTCGTCAATCCATAGACACTGGGTGGTTCCCCCTTTTGGCGATTGTGAATATGAGCTGACGAATTCTTGCAGCGCTCTTGACACTCTATTTCAAGGCACGCATTCTCCCCTGGGGAATGCAGATTTTGTATCACTAAAGGGAAGAAGGAGGTTGAGCTGTGGGCTAGAATAGCTGAGGATTCCCTGAACATGGGGAAGAAATCAAAGAGCAGGTGCAGTTGAGCTGTCTCCTCAGTAGCCCCAAAATATGATACACTTTAAAGTGATCTGGGCCGGGCGCGGTGGCTCACACCTGTGATGCCAGCACTTTGAGAGGCCTAGGCGGGTGGATCACCTGAGGTCAGTAGTTTGAGACCAGCCTGGCCAACATGGTGAAACCCCGTCTCTATTAAAAGTACACAAATTAGCTGGGCGCAGTGACACGCACCTGTAATCCCGGCTGCTGGGGAGGCTGAGGCACGAGAATCACTTTGAACCCGGGAGGCAGAGGCTGCAGTGAGCAGAGATCGCACCACTGCACTCCAGCCTGGGTGACAGAGTGAGACTCTCCTTCAAAAAAAATAAAAAAATAAAAAATAAATAAAGTGATCTGAACTTCAACAGATCAAAATTTGGATGTTAAAAAAAAAAAAAAAAAAAAAAAAAAAAAACAACTTCTTACCCAGAGGCTCTTATCTATCACATCCTGCCCAAAGTTCAAGATTAGACAATTATTTTTGAGAAATGTTGCACCCTCCCAGGACCCACTAGCTGCATTGCACACGACCATGCGGCGGTTATCTCTGTGGAAAAAAGGAGAAGGCCTGGGAACACAGTCATTTGGAAACAGAGATGTAAAGATAAAAGGCTGAGACACAACTTCTTATTATCTGTGTGTATGACGAAAACTGATGAAGGAGCTTAAGCGACCGGGAGGGATTTCGAACATTTCAGGGAGATCAGAACTGCGCTAGTTGTGGGGGCTTCCTTCCTCTACCAAATGGTGTCAAATGCTGGGCAGATTAAGCTGAAACACATTCCCAAGATAAACTTCCCTGTAACACCTTCAGGAAAACAGTGTCTATCTTCAACTTCTCAAAATATGAATTGTTCCACCCTCGAATCCTCAAATCCATATCAGTTCACTTTTAAACCAAACAATATCTCATACATTATGCTTTCCCCTAGAAGAACAAGAATGTGAATGTGTTAGGTCGTACCCCACTCTTTTGTTTCGAGATGCTCTGTTGCCTAGCGTGGTGGTGGTGTGATCTCAGCTCACTGCAGCCTCAGCCTCCTGGTTCAAGTGATACTCCCACCTCAGCCTCCCAGTAGCTGGAATTACAAGCGTGCACCTGGCTAATTGTCTTGTATATTTAGTAGAGATGGGGGTTTCACCATGTTGGCCAGGCTGGTCTCGAACTCCTGACCTCAAGTGATCCGCCCTCCTCGGCCTCCCAAATTGCTGGGATTACAGGCGTGAACCACTGCTCCCAGCTTCTATACCCAACTCTTAATAGCTACGTACCTGTCATCTCTCTGGGCCTGTTTCCTCATCAGAACGAAATGGAAAATAATAACACATTCTCTTTGTATTAGAATTGTTGTAGAATTAAGTAAAACAGCAAGTGTAAATACTTAGCTGCTGGGCATCTGAGATGCACTAAAAAAAGGCCACTTAAGAGTGTATTGTTGTTTAAGACATTGGTATTAATACTTTCAAATTTATTTTGATATTAATAATTATAATTCCAAACAGGGTCTGTTTGAAGAGGATTACTGAGTTTTACCAGGCAGGCCGTGATTATTACTGTTACCAGCATTTTTATGCTTAACTAACATTGGTCTGTTGTATAAAGTGGTTTGACCTCACTTTCCAGTTGGTTTCTGTGAATTAGAAAAGAGCTGTCATTGGCCTGGCGCGGTGGCTCACGCCTGTAATCCTAGCACTTTGGGAGGCCGAGGCGGATCACCTGAGGTCAGGAGTTCAAGGCCAGACTGGCCAACAAGGCGAAACTTGTCTCTACTGAAACTACAAAAAATTAGCCAGGCATGGCAGCAGGTGCCTGTAATTCCAGCTACTTGGAAGGCTGAGGCAGGAGAATTGCTTGAACCTGGAAGGCAGAGGTTGCAATGATCCGAGATCCACTCCAGCCTAGGCGACAGAGTGAGACTCTGTCTCAAAAAAAAATAAATAAAATAAAATAAAATAAAATATATATATACATATACACACACACACACACACACACACAAAATTAGCTGGTGTGGTGGCACACGCCTGTAATCTCAGCTACTAGGGAGGCTGAGGCAGGAGAATTACTTGAACGTGGGAGGTGAAGTTTGCAGTTAGCTGAGATACACTCCAGCCTGGGCGACAGAGCAAGACTGTCTCAAAACAAAACAAAACAAAACAAAAATGGACTTTAATAAGGATTTAATCCTTATGACAACACTTTGAAGAAGGCATCATCCCATCATCCTCCTCATTGACAGAGGTGGGGTGGGGGATTTAGGCACAGAAAGGGGAGGCAACTGACCCAGGGTCACCAGCTTCCTTGACTAGGGTCACTGGCTCTCCAATCCCTGTGAAGCTGGGGGCTGGGCTTGTTAGCCAGATGTGCAGCCCAGGAGGAAGGTGGCTGTAGCCTGAATACATGCAGGGCCATTTGTGTTTACTGTCATTCCTGAGGGTTGTGGAGGAGCCAGCTCCTGCAGGGAGCACAGGACACCAACAGTGATTTTGCCCTTGACATTCAAAGGTGATCTGCTTACCAGCCTTTCAGGGGATCATCTTCCCCAGGACCAGTCTCCCCTTAGAGTTGTTTCCAGTAAAAACAAAACAAAACAAAAAAACCAGAAGAGGCAGGCCCTTTATCCCTTTCTTTTAGCCCAGCTACCTGGGGCTTCAGATATTTTGGCCCCTCCTTCCGGTTGTATATGGTTCTCCCAAACTGAAGAGCCCTGCTTCCTCCGCTGAGGCTAGAGGGCTGAGGTTGTGCATTTCAACACTGAAGGGCTGGTTGAGGGACTGACCCCAGCATAGGTGCCATGCCAGTGCCATCAAGAAAAACTGCCGAGTGGCCAGAGGGGATTTGTGTGTGTGCTCTGAGATCAGCAGGAGCTAAGGAAGTGCTCTGGGGTCAGCTGAGAGGGAGCCACCACTTCTGCCTGGCAGGTCCAGGAGGTCGGTGCCATTGGCTGGAGTTGGGTCTTGAAGGATGAGAATGATTTCAGGGGGTGGGGAAGAGGCAGGCAAAACTGGGCATTGGGAACAGCACGGAGAACAACAGCAGCAAGGCATCATCCTGGCTTCTAACTGGCCTCCTGCCCATGGGTTTTCTCTCCCAGGAACAGAAACACAAACCAGATCAAACCACTTTAAAATCCTTCAATACTCGCCACTGCTCCTAGGGAAAAAAAAAAAACCAAAAAACTACATCCTTACCAGGGCCTCTATCTCAGTAGGATGCCCCCACTCCTCCACGGGGTTGGCGCCACACTGGCCGCCTCCTGGGTCTTTCGTGCTCTTTCAAGTCTCAGGGCCTTTGCACTTGGTGTTCGTGCCCTCCGTCGGAGAGCTCATTCCTGCTGTCTCTATCTTGCTAACTCCTCATCTTGCAGGTGGCGGCTTCCAGATCATTGCCTCAGAGACCTCTGATCACCCCCTCCCGAGCCCTCTTACCCTCCATGGCTTCGCTCCCATCATGATTTGGAATTATTTATTTGTGAACTTGATTAGCCAAGATTATAAACAGCATGAGGTCAGGGACTGGACTGGGTATGTTTTCTTCTCTGTTGCTTTCCTGGCATGAAGTATGGTAAATATGGCATCTGATGCATTATACATGGCCACAAATATTTGTTGAATGAATGAATAAAAGCACATTGGGTTCTGAGCATTCAGTGTCCTGAAAGATTATAGTTTTTCAAATTGTGCCTTACCATCCATTAGTGGGGTGTGAAATCAATTTAGTAGATGATGTCTAGCATTTTTTTTACATGACACAGAATAGAATAAAAATAATCAGAGCACACTGAGGTAAAGGATGTTCTGGAAATTATTGTGTGGTTATGTACTTGTAGGTCATGATGTAAAATGTGCTTTTCCAAGAATAGCCAAGATAAATCCAAAGAAGAAAAACAAGCAGGGAGAACTTGCCCTACCAGAGTTCAGGACTTGTCATGAAACTGCGGTAATCAAGACAATGTGGCATTGGAAGAGGGACAAATTGACACACAGAACAGAAAGCTCAGGCACAGATTCACACATGACAGAGCATGTCAGAGCAGTGGGGAAAGGAGGAAGTGGAAAAAATACCCCCCCGTATGTAAAACGGGATTACTACCCACCTCACATGCATTTGTTTACAAATCAACTTGCAATTGATGAAAAGAATTTGAATGTTGAAAATAAACTTTAAAACTCTTAGTAGATTTCTTTAAAAAAAAAAAAAGCATTGACCATAAAAGTTTGCTTAATCTGACGATATTACAATTAAGAATGTTGGTTCATTGACATCTTGGCTGGGCACAGTGGTTCACCTCTGTAATCCCAGCACTTTGGGAGGCGGAGGCAGGCGGATCACCTGAGGTCAAGAGTTCAAGACCAGCCTAGCCAACATGGTGAAACCCCATCTCTATTAAAAACACGAAAATTAGCCTGGTGTGGGGGCAGGCGCCTGTAGTCCCAGCTACTGGGGAGGCCAAGGCAGGAGAATCACTTGAACCCAGGAGGCAGAGGATGCAGTGAGCCGAGATTGAGCCACTGCACTCCAGCCTAGGGGACAGAACGAGAAAAGGAAGGAAGGAAGGAAGGAAGGAAGGAAGGAAGGAAGGAAGGAAGGAAGGAGAGNAAAGGAAGGAAGGAAGGAAGGAAGGAAGGAAGGAAGGAAGGAAGGAAGGAAGGAAGGAGAGGAAGGAGAGGAAGGAAGGAGAGGAAAGAAGGAAGGAAAGAAGGAAGGAAAGAAGGAAGGAAGGAAGGAAGGAAGGAAGGAGGGAGGGACGGAAGGAGAGGAAGGAAGGAAGGAAGGAAGGGACGGAAGGAGAGGAAGGAAGGAAGAAAGGAAAGGAAGGAAGGAAGGAGGGAGGGAGGGAGGGAGGGAGGCAGGGAGGGAGGGAAGGAGAGAAAGGAAGGAAGGAAGGAAGGAAGGAAGGAGAGGAAGGAAGGAAGGAAGGAAGGAAGGAAGGAAGGAAAGATATCTTAAAGAAAGTGAAAAGTCAGTTACGAACTGGAAGCAGCTATTGAAGATGCACACACCTGACAGAGATTAGTGCTGAGACTCACAAGGGCACAAGAGCACAGCAGAAAAGTGGGTGGGAGACGTAAGTAGGCATTTCACCAAGGAGGCAACACATGGTTAAAAAACAAAAATAAAAACAAAAACAAAACAAAACAAAAACATGTGGAAAGATGTGCAGCGTCATGAGAGATCCGGAAAATGTGAGTCGAGGCTAGAATGAGTCCCCATTTCACACCTCTCCAACCAGCATAGAAATGAAAAAGACTAACCATACCAAATGGTGGATTTCAGGGATCTTTCACACACTGTTGATGGGATTGCAAATTGGGACAATGACTATGGAAAGATTTTGGCCTTTTCTCCAAAAGCGGAATACTCACCTAGTTTAAAACCCACCAACTGTACTCCTAGGTATATTTCCACAAGAAGCTGGTCCACATGTATGGTAGAAGACGTATGAGAATGTTCATGGCAGCACTGTTCATGGCAGAACCCAAATGCTTAGCAGAGGGAGGTGATGAATGCACCACGAGACAGCCATCAGTGCCATATTACACAACAGTCAAAAATGAAGTACTGCAGGCCGGGCACAGTGGCTCACACCTGTAATCCCAGCGTTTTGGGAGGCCAAGGTGGGTGGATCACTTGAGGTCAGGAGTTCGAGACCAGCCTGGCCAACATGGCGAAACCCTGTCTCTACTAAAAATACAAAAACTAGCCATGGTGGCAGGTGCCTGTAATCCCAGTTACTTGGGAGGCTGAGGCAGAAGAAGCGCTTGAACCCAGGAGGCAGAGGTTGCAGGGAGCTGCGATCATGCCACTGCACCCCAGCCTGGGCAACAAGAGTGAAACTCTATCTCAAAAAAAAATAAAAAAAAACAAAAGACAAAAAAAATTCTTTAATTATGGAAAAATGAAAGCAAGGTTGTTATGATCACAGGATTCATGACGTGCTGAGTTCTAGTTCAGGGGTCCTGGGAAAGGGATGCAAGGAGGGATGCTATGGCTTGATGTGGACTATCCTCAAGATGCTACCTTGGCCAGGTGTGGTGGCTCATGCTTGTAATCCCAGCACTTTGGGAGGCCAAGCAGGGAGGATCACTTGAAGCCGGGAGTTCAAGACCAGTCTGGGCAACATAGCAAGACCCCATCTCTGCCAAAAAAAATTTTTTAAGAGAAAAAAAGTTTTTGAAAAGATGTGACCTGGCCGGGCGCGGTGGCTCAAGCCTGTAATCCCAGCACTTTGGGAGGCCGAGACGGGCGGATCACGAGGTCAGGAGATCGAGACCATCCTGGCTAACATGGTGAAACCCCGTCTCTACTAAAAAATACAAAAAACTAGCCGGGCGCAGTGGCGGGCGCTTGTAGTCCCAGCTACTCGGGAAGGCTGAGGCAGGAGAATGGCGTAAACCCGGGAGGCGGAGCTTGCAGTGAGCTGAGATCCGGCCACTGCACTCCAGCCTGGGCTACAGAGCGAGACTCCGTCTCAAAAAAAAAAAAAAAAAAAAGAAAAGATGTGACCTTTTCTTTTAGGTAGTGGGTTCATAAGTGCTTACTATATTACTTAAAATCACCAATTAAATAGCTAAATAAGTGAAAATGGGTGATGAATAGACCAATGAGTAGAGTGGTCATGAGCCGAAGATGATTAAATGAATGCTACGTACTTATGGGCCAAACAACAATAGAAATAAAATGTATTTCTGCTCATGGGCTGTGATCAAAAGTATAAAAGCTAAAGCATGGCCAGGCACAGTGGCTCACACCTGTAATCCCAGCACTTTGGCAGGCTGAGGCAAGTGGATCACGAGGTCAGGAGTTCAAGGCCAGGCTGGCCAAGATGGTGAAACCCTGTGTCTATTAAAAATACAAAAATTAGCTAGGCATGGTGGTGGGCACCTGTAATCCCAGCTACTCTAGAGGCTGAGGCAGACAATTGCTTGAACCCGGGATGCAGAGGTTGCAGTGAGCTGAGATCATGCCACTGCACTCCGGCCTGGGCAACAGAGCGAGACTCCATCTCAAAAACAAAAGGAAAAAAAAAAAGCTAAAGCACGAGATGCCCGGGTGTGTAGGTGTCGGGGGGCTCTGGTGCCGGGCACAGTGCAATCGGGGACACAGGTGCTGGGGACCTGAGGAATTGCCAGGACGTCTTTGGACTTGTTCTTTGGACTTGTTCTGCTGAGCAAAGCAGCAGCTATGTTGCCCCATGTAGCCTGATTTAGACAACACAGGGCGACTGGCTTCTGAGTGTAGCGCGGCCCTTTGTCCCTGCAGCTTGCCTCCTGTCCCGTGGCGGGGCTGGTCCTTGGCTCCGCTTACCTCTCTGGGGGTGTGGGTGGTTCCCTGCGTGAGGTGAGATTTAAACAAAGCCTCATTGCTGTTCCCAGGATTACCCGAGCCTTGTGCAGTCCCGCCCTGCCTCGCAGAGCAGGCAACTCCCAACCCCGGGCGGAGGCCAGGCCTTTGGGTGGCAAGACAGGTGGGCTGGGGCTGGGGGCTGCGACCCCATCCTTGGTGGGCCCCTTTCTGCTCAGCGCTGGCGCTGTCCCGGCTCGGCGACCATTGACCATTCCCCTGACCATGCTTCTCCCCTTGCTTCAAATTCACCTGTGCAGGAGCCCAGGATCCTCTAGCCTGGTGCTCTTGGGAGATCTATGCTATTACCAGAGTTTCAAGCATTGCTTGGGGGAGGGGGGATTGGGGAGGGAGGGGGAAACGAAAGGAGTTTTCCATCGGAAACAGAAAAGATTTTGGGTTAAATCTGGGAATCAGGCCGGGCGCGGTGGCTCACGCCTGTAATCCCGGCACTTCGGGAGGCCGAGGCGGGCGGATCACGAGGTGAGGAGTTCGAGACCAGCCTAGCCAAAATGGTGAACCCCTGCTTCTACTAAAAATACAAAAATTAGCCGGGCGTGGTGGCGGGCGCCTGTAATCCCAGCTATTCGGGTGGTTTAGGCAGGATAATCGTTTGAACCCGGGACGCGGAGGTTGCGGTGGGACGAGATCGTGCCATTGCACTCCAGCCTGGGTGACAGAGCGAGACTATCTCAAAAAAAAAAAAAATCTGGTAATCACACAAAGTAATAACTGCCTTAGGCATTTGATTTTTCCCTAAAACCTGTAAGTGGTGGCCCCAGGCCTCTCCTTGAGGGTGTCTCCCCACCCCCCCATCCCCTCCACCCCGTGTCTCCGGGGACACACGCTGCACGGATGCTCATCCCAGCTGGGTCCCTGTGCCTGAGAATGGAGCCGAATCCTCTTTCAGGAATGCTTTAGATTTTCATGAAAACACAGCCCGGCTTCCCAAGAGCAGCCGCCTTTTGCAGGGGCTTTCCCCACCCCTGTGTGGTTAAAGGAGCTGGCGCTCCACATTCCACAGGTGGAGAGAGAAGGCCCCGGCTGCTGGGTGACTCCCCTGAGCACGGAGTCCGGGAGCCTGGGACTCAGTCCCCTTCTGCCTCCTCAGGGAGCCTCTAAGGGGCTGCAATCTGAGCACCAGGAGGGAGCCTTGAGGCCAGGGATTCGCTCTGGCCTCTTAATTATTCGCCTGCAAACACATTCTGGCCCCTGAGCCTCAGTTTCGTCGTCTGTAAGAGAGGCTGCAATGTCTGCCTCTCAGGGTTTCCGCCTGGATGAAACGAGCCCGCCAGGAGGGGAGGGTGGGCATGGGGGTTGGTCCCCTTCCGTCCCTGCCTCGGGGGTCCCACAACTCTCAGACTGGTCACCCAGGAGGGTCTTGGGGCCTGGGCCAGCGAAGCCTCCTATCTGTCGTCCTCTTCCTCTCCTCCTCTCCTCCTCTTCCTCCTCTTTTCCCTTCTCCCCTTCCCCTTCCCCCTCCCCTCCTCCTCCTCCTCTTCCCCCTCCCACATCCCCTCTCCCTCCTTCTCCTTCCTCCACCTCCTCCCTCCCTTCCCCTCCTCCTCCGTTTCCCCTCCCCCTCCTCCCCCCACCTCCTCCATCCTCCTCCCTCCTCCTCCCTCACTGTCTCCTCTTCCCCTCCAGCTTCACCTGGCTCTGCGGACACGTGCACCGGAACATCCTCTCCAAGTTCACAGGCCAGGCGGTGGAGCCGTTTGACGAGGAGTTCCGCCACCTCTACGCCTCCTCCAAGCCCGTGATGGGCCTGAAGTCCCCGCGGCTGGTCGCCCCCGTCCCGACCGGAGCAGCCCCCGCCAATGGTCGCCTCAGCAGCAGCAGCGGCTCCGCCAGTGACCGCACGTCCTCCAACCCCTTCAGCGGCCTCTCGGCGGGCAGCCACCCCCGCACCCGAAGTGTGTCAGCGTCTTCGGGGCCCGGCAGCCCCGCGGCCCCACACCCGCCTCCACCGCCCCGGTTCCAGCCCCACCACGGCCCTTGGGGAGCCCCGAGTCCCCAGGCCCACTTCTCCCCGCGGCCCCACGACGGCCTGCCAGCCGCCGTCTACAGCAACCTGGGGGCCTACAGGCCCACTCGGCTGCAGCTGGAGCAGTTGGGCCTGGTGCCGAGGCTGACTCCCACCTGGAGGCCCTTCCTGCAGGCCTCCCCTCACTTCTGAAGGTCCCTTCCCCTGCTGCCCTCTCCAGGCCCAGGGCTGGGCCCTCCCTGGGGCCCAGAGACCCACCACAAGGCGAGTGGCGTTGAGCCACTTCCCTTTGAAAAGACACAGTCATTGCCATGGTTCAATGTTCCCAGGTCCCAGGCCATCCACTTGCGGGCCCCCACCAATCCTTGGGTTCCCTGCTCCAGTTCGACCTGTGCAGCACATTCCAGAAGGTTCCAGGGAGGTTGTGGGGCAGCTAGAGGACAAAATCATGAAAACGGAGCCCCTGTCTTCCAGAGATCATCCAGGGCTTTAATATTAATGGCCCCCTAAACTCTGTAAGAAGCGTGAAATGCAGCCCAAGTTTTACAAATGGGAAATCGGAGGCACTGAGAGGTAGATGGTAGGTTGGTACTTCTAGTTCCCAGTGCCTAGGAATGGTCCACTCCCAAGAGATTCAGGAAAGACAGAGGAGAAGCTGTGGGAACGTTCTGGATGTTTCGGGAAAGTTGGGCAAACTCCTCCTCCTAGGAAAGGCTAATACTAGGGTATCCCTGGGCCTGATGAGTTAGGGGTGAGGCCCCGGAACCCGTATCTGTGAGTTGTATGGGGGGCCATCTGAAGCTGTAGCCACCAGGGATGGAGCTAGCTGAGGAGTCTGGGGTGTCGGGTTTAGTAGACTCAGATTCTTGCTTCAAAGAGCCTTGGCCTGGCCTGGAGGTCCCTGGAGTCTAGGCTGGACCTAGGAGCTTGAGTTGTCAGGGGCCAGGACTGGCTCCACCGCAGTGCCCAGGCCAGTCTTGAGCAGCAGGGAGGGCTCAGCTGTCCCCAGATCCAGGTGCCTCTGACCAGCCTGGTCACCTCCTGAGGAATAAATGCTGAACCTCACAAACCCCATCATTCATTCCTTCTCAATTCACAGTGCCCATCTTTGTTCCTGCAGTGGTACTAGGTCCTAAGGGCACAGCCTAGCTGAGTGTAAATAAATATAGGATGCTTAGAAAGCATAAAGGAGGGGCCAGGCATGGTGGCTCATGCCTGTAATCCCAGAACTTTGAGAGGCCAAGATGGGTGGATTACCTGAGGTCAGGTGGATTACCTGGTCTCAAGACCAGCCTGAACCAATATGGTGATACCCCATCTCTACTAAAAATACAAAAATTTGCTGGGCATAGTGGCATGCGCCTGTAGTCCCCCCTACTCAGGAGGCTGAGACAGGAGAATTGCTTGAACCCAGGAAGTGGAGGTTGCAGTGAGCTGAGATTGTGCCACTGCACTCCAGCCTGGGCAACAAAGCACGACTCCATCACAGGGGGGAAAAAAAGAGAGAGAGAGAGAGCATAGAGGAGGGGTGGCCAGCCCTGTGGTGGGTGGGACATCAGGGAACTTCCCAGAGAAAGTAACAGTTAACCCTGCACCTGAGGTGTGATAGCGGGGTCAGTGGTATGTGATCCAGGCTGGGCAGCCAGAGGGAAGCAGGTGCCAACTCCACATCTTTCTCCTGTTTCTAGGCCCTCTCCTCCTTTGTCAGTTTTCGGCTGGGAAGCTTGGCCTTCGCTGTGGAGGGCCAAGAGCACAGCACTGTTCCTCCTGGTGGCCTCTGACCCCTGATGGCTTGTGGCATCCTCCCCAGTCCCCTCTGCCCATCCATCCCTCTGTTCCAATTCTCCACTGCTCCCAGCATGGTCAGGGGCATCTTGGCTTCCAGTTTCTTTTATTATTATTATTATTAATTATTGTATTCCTGTCCTTCACTTTTCTTCTCCTTAGTTCCTGAAAGTAAACAAAACAAAACAAAAACAAAACAACAACGCTTTGGTTCTTGGTGGCTTTCTCAACCCCAGCCCTGACCCTGTGGTTTCACAGCTGGCGGCTGAGATGAGGTTAGAATGGCCGGGCCCGGCTGAGGATTCCAAACTGGATTTCACCATCTGCTGAGAAAGTTTCAGCAGGGCAAAACTTGCCAGGTCATAGAAGCCCCCAAGCCCAGCTTTCCAAAGGCCTCAGCCTGTGCCTGTGTCGAGCTCAGTCCTGGGAGATAGGGGAGAACCCACAGACAGGAACAAGCCCCCCTACTCCTGACCACCCTCCATCAGCAGTCTCCCCTCCGTGGTCGTCTTTGTTGACAAAGATGCAGTTTCTTCTCTTCTGGGCACCTGTAACGTGTGATGCGCTGCCTGCTGGGAGGTTAGGTCGCGGCTGCCCTGGCGAGTGGAGCGTGAGCAGAACGGCTGAGGGTCACTTCCAGGCAGAAGCTTTGAGAGCCTGGGCACAGGTTGTCACATAGAAGCAGCTCTCCAGTTGAAGCCCTCCTCTGCCAGCCTGGGGTCCTAAGCGATGAGCAGAATCCCCACTCCCACCCACCAACCCGCAATGGATATGTAGTGAGCAAGAAATAAACCTTTGTTGTTTAACCCGCTGCGATCTGGGGGTTGTTTCTTCCTGCACCATGATCTAGCTTTGCCCGAGTGATACAGCCTCTGAGATCCCCCAACTCCAGGCTGGGCCATTGCTCTGGATTCCCGAGACCCCCCACCACACACACTGTTTCCACCAGAGGATTAGGGGTGGTTTTACACACCTGGCAATTGTGCGTCTGAAAGCCAGAGCAAGTCTTTATCCAACTTTCAAATCCTACAAAACCAGGTCACGTTCCATCGTTAATTCTGCTCTGGGTTATAATCACACCTGTACCTCCCTCGCTGGGGCCTGCTTGCTAGAGTGTCACTCTGTGTCTTTAAACATATGGAGTCTCTACTACAGTGTGAATTTCAACTACAGTGTGAATTTCAACAGCCGCAGCTTAGCATCTCCCACGTGCCAGGCACCATGTCAGCTCCGGGACGCGCATCTATCAGCCTCAAAGAACTCCCAGGGCACAGAGAGGACTGGGAGGGACCTGCATGTGAACAGCCACCATGAAGAACATGAGAGAATGAAAGAAATACTATGATCTTATTGTCGTAGGGTACCTCACCTAGAGCCAAACGCATCCCCCAAACCAGGGACTTAGGATCATAGGACCTATCTACAGGACTGTCAGCCAGCACGGCCTGAGGTGTAAGCTGCTAATGATCAACCCTGCTCCTCAGAGCCCCTCTCTCCTCGGAACGATCTGTTACCTGCACTTGGTCCTCATCAGATCCTGCTCTCCTGTCTCTCCATCTACATCATAGGAGCCCAGAGACCAAAGGTATCTCTCTGGACCCACAGGATGCCACAACGGTGCCACAGACAGTCCAAGGGCACAGTCAGTCCTCCCTGGTTGAACACTGGTGAGGAGCTTTGCTCCCACAGGGGAGATGAATACTCAGATACCCCGAGACCACCTTCACTCTCTGCCCCTCCAGAATGCAGGGGAGGAAGGGCTGTCCGGCCTTCACTTAGTCTTCCTGCTGGCCCTGCTGGCCTGTCATGAAATGCCAAAGCAGCTTCTTCAAATATTTCACTTTTTCTTTTCTTTCTTTTTGTCTGAGACAGTGTTGCTCTGTCGCCTAGGCTGGAGTGGCGTGATCTCAGCTCACTGCAACCACCGCCTACCGGGTTCAAGCGATTCTCCTGCCTAAGCCTCCCAAGTAGCTGGGATTACAGGCACCCGCCGCCACATCGACTAATTTTTGTATTTTTTGTAGAGACAGGGTTTTGCCGTGTTGGCCAGGCTGGTCTCAAACTCCTGACCTCAGGTGATCCACCCACCTCAGCCTCCCAAGGTGCTGGAGTTACAGGCGTGAGCCACCACGTCCGGCCCAAATATTTCACTTTCTGAAGTTGATCCAAGAAGCCGGTGGACACAAAGAAACTGTGACTCACTTTCCTAGCTTCCTCCTGAAGATTGTGTGTTGGAACAACTGTTATTAGAGAACGTAAATATCGCAGACACACGTGCAAACTTGCTGTTATTCACTATATTTCGTTGACCCAGGCATTGCTTCCTAGGGCGCTCCATCCTTCTTTCCTCTGTAGTGTGTGGTGAAGGAGAACGTGAAACCATGATGCAGCACACAGAGCGGACAGAGAGGCCCCAGCAGACGGCAGTGGCGGCACGCAGGGGAGGCTGAAGTCCACCATAGCTATGCTTGCCAAGGCCCCCTTCCCCTACTGTCCACTCCCTGAGTCAGGCAAGGATGCACTTCACAAATTCACGCGAAGACACTTTCTAGGCTAGTGGCCTTGACTTGAGAACCGAGATTTCCAGATTCTCCCACTGACATGGTGGTGAGTGAAGAATCGCCAAGCTCGTTGAGCCCTATCTTACCAGTCTCCCTGGAAAAATACAAGCAGGACTTTCCCTTGATTTTCAGGAACGTGGAGGAATAAGAAATGCAAACCCTGGAGGTAAGGAAGATGCCACCGACAAAGCACACAAAGCAGCCCAGAGAAAAGGGAAGAGTAAGAAAATCCTCCAAGGAGTAAGAAAATTCCAACAGGGCTTTCCCTGTTTGTGTTTGGAAGGGCGGTGGGTTCCTAGGGCTGCTGGGACATAAACACCACACAATGGGCAGCTTCAACAACAGAAATGTGTTCTCTCACAGTTCTGGAGGCTGGAAGTCCAAGACCAAGGTGTCCACAGAGCTAGATTCCTCTGTGGTCGCTCTCCTTGGCTCACAGCCTTTCTCCTTTCTTTTGCTGCCCCTTCACGTGGCCATCACTCTGTGTGCCTGTGCCCCAGGGGTCTCCCTGTGTCTCCAATTTCCTCTTCTTATAAGAACACCAGTCAATTGGATTAAGAGTTTAAGGAGCTGTGCACAGATGCCAGGTAGACCTACGATGGTTAATTTCATGTTTCGACTTGGTTATGGAGTGTCCAGATATTTGGACAAACATTCTTCCAGATATTTCTGCAAGGGTGTTTCTGGATGATACTAACACCTGACTTTGTAGATGGAGTAAAACAGATTATCCTTCCTAATCTGGACGGGACTCATGCAGTGGTTTCCCTGCTGAATATCCTATTCCAAATCCTGGATTTGCAATTAAAAAAGGGGTATAGAGTCCTGGAGGTCTGGGCTTGGGGAGGCCGGCCTTGGGTTCCACTTCAAAGGGACCTGCATTCGTGTATTTCATCACAGTTGTGGCCTACAACGTGCCAGGGGAAAGAGACTAGTGCTGGCACTCAGCTCACATGAAGGTGTCCGGAGCCTCACTGCCTCTGGCATTTGCACTGCCCTGATCTGTGGTTTGTTGCACTGACAGAGAATGATATGGAGCAGCAACAGGGGCCAGGGAAGGTCTGTATGAGGGGAGACATCAGTGCTGAGACCTGGAAGGGAGAAGGAGCCAGCCACACAAAAGGTGGGCAAGGCATGCCAGCCAGAGGGCAGAGCCTTGGGGAAGAGCTTGGCTCTGTTCAACATGGAAAGGGAGCTGCCAAGCGTGATGCCCTTTCCAGCAGTATGGATCCCCAAGGTGCCTCTTCTTGAGTTCACCTCCACCCTCCAGGTGAGCACTTATACCTGGGGCTCTCCCAGAAAACACATAGTGCTTGAAGCTTAAAGGTAGTTTAACATTTAGAAAGTAAAATCAGATTTGCCATTTAAAGCACAGCCCAATACTAGCCATTCCCGTTCACAAGTTTTCCGCCTGACTACAGCCAAGCTGCTCACCAGGGCATCAATGGGGCCTCGTGATTCAGCGCTGGCTCACCTGCCGGCCCCATTCCCTGCCACCTCCCTTCCTGCCACTCACCTGGCCCACCAACCTCCACTTCCTCTCTGCCTTTGCTCTCCTTATCCCTCAGCTGAGGACTCTGACACGGTACCTCTCATTCTCCACCGAGCCTGCTGCAAACCTTCCCCTCTCCTGAGATCTAACTCAGATGTTACCTCCTTCCTGAAGCTTCTTTGAGAGCCCTAGCCCTTGTCTGCATGCTGCACTATCCAGGCCTCCCTCCCTCCTACCCCCTCTTAAGTTCCACTTCTGGCCGAGCGTGGTGGCTCACGCCTATAATCCTAGCATTTTTGGGAGGCGGAGGCAGGCGGATCACCTGAGGTCAGGAGTTTGAGACCAACCTGGCCAACATGGTGAAACCCCATCTCTACTAAAAATACAAAAATTAGCCCGGCGTGGTGGTGGGTGCCTGTAATCCGAGCTACTTGGGAGTCTGAGGTAGGAGAATTGCTTAAACCTGGGAGACAGAGGTTGCAGTGAGCTGAGACCGCACCATTGCACTCCAGCCTGGGCAACAAGAGCAAAACTCCATCTCAAAAACAAAACAAAACAAAACAAAAAAACAGTTCCACTTCTGTGGATGTCCTGAACCTCTAGTAGATGGGAGCTGCCTAAAAGCTGGTGTGGCCTCTGATCTTTGATATTGCCTACAACAATGCTAAATCAAGGTTTACCATTAAGCCGATGAGTAAAAGTACGTCATTTATAAAGAGCCTTCTGAGACACAGTGCTATTCTAAAGCCAAGGTAAAAAGGATTCAAGTGGCCCACATTAGGATTCTTGAGTTGCAAGGACTAGGTTACCTGGTGTGTTGGTTTCCTGTTGCTGCTGTAAGAAATGACCACACGCACAGTGGCTTAGAGTAACACAACGTTTTCATCTACAGCTCTCTCATTCCGACTCTCAGACGGGTCTCACTGGGCTCAAATCAAGGTTTCTACAGGGCTGTGCTCTTTCCTGGACACACTATAGGAGAGAATGTTTCCTTGCCTTTTCTACCCAAATTTCTTGGCTCATGGCTCCTTCCTCCATCTTTAAGTTAGTGCCATAGCATCTTTCCGACTCTGATTCTCTCTGCCTCGACCCTCCATTTTTAAAGATCTCAGCGATGACATTGGGCCCACTTGGATAACGCAGGATAATCTCCCTATTTTAGTCAGCTGATTAGCAACCTCAATTCCCCTTTGCCGTGTAACCTAATGTATTCATAGGTTCTGGGGATTAGGATGTGGGCACTTTTGGGAAGAGGACCTTCTTCTGCCGACCACACTCCAGGGTTCTCATGGAGGCCTCAGGCCCTAGAGACCAGGAACGGCCTGGAATCGGAAGTAGTAAAGCAGGCAGGGGTGGTGGCTCATCCCTGTAATCCCAGCACTTTGGGAGGCCAAGGCAGGCAGATCACCCGAGGTCGGGAGTTCAAGACCAGCCTGACCAATGTGGAGAAACCCTGTCTCTACTAAAAATACAAAATTAGCCAGGCATGGTGGTGCGTGCTACTTGGGAGGCTGAGACAGGAGAATCGCTTGATCTCAGGAGGCTGAGGTTGTGGTGAGCCGAGATCACGCCATTGCACTCCAGCCTGGGCAACAGGAGTGAAACTCTGTCTCCAAAAACAAAAAAAGAAAAGAAAAGAAAAAAGAAAGTAGCAAAGCAGAGAACTGTCCCTCTGGCCCTTTGGGGCATCTCCTTCATTTTGCTTCTCTGCAGACCTGCCCTGTCTATTCCTCAGTCACCCTGGCAGAACACAGCCACCCCCCCACTTTTGAGCTTGTTAGGGTCAGACCCATGAGAAGAATCATTTCTGAACCTCTGGGAGAGAATCTGATTGGCCAGGTACAGCTTGGGTCAGGTACACCCCCCGACTCCCCCATCAGTTAAGGTCGTTGAGTGCAAACATGATTGCTAGGTACTCGTCCCTGTGAAGGAGGGGGCAGTTCCCAGGGAGGGGGGCAGGGGTGGTGGTTAGCTCCGAAGCTGGGCCGATGCAACACCAAAGCGCGAGGCGATGAAGCCACTCTGTGCGAAGGAGGGAGAAAAGGACAAGGAGGACAAATGCCTTTCCTCTCCCAACTTCTCTAGCAAAGTCTCCCGATGGACACATTGTGACTGGGAACACGGAACTGGAGCTGTCACTCTTCAGACTGTTCTTCTGCAGGTTGGGGGGTGGGGGGAAATTCTCCTCAGCTTCTGACCCTACAGCGCAGGGCCAGGCACGGAGAAAGCGAGCGTGCGTGGATGACCGAGTCCGACCTCACTGCGTGTGCAGCCACACTGGCAGAGTTCTGGGCTCTTCTGCACATCCCTCTCTGTTTGCTTGCTCATTGTTTTGTTGTTTTGATGAAGCCCCTGGAAAGCAGGGTGTAGACAGATTACCTAGATTCAAGTTCAAAAGCACTATAAAGCTGCCCTTTAAAACCATCTTTTAGGCTGGGTGCGGTGGCTCACACCTGTAATTCCAGCACTTTGGGAGGCTGAGGTGGGAGGATCACGAGGTCAGGAGATCGAGACCATCCTGGCTAACACGGTGAAACCCCGTCTCTACTAAAAATACAAAAAAATTAGCCAGGCGTGGTGGCGGGCGCCTGTAGTCCCAGCTACTCGGGAGGCTGAGGCAGGAGAACGGCGTGACCCTGGGAGGCAGAGCTTGCAGTGAGCTGAGATTGCGCCGCTGCACTCCAGCCTGGGCGACGAAGATTTTTTACCCAAGGTTTTCCTAAAAGGAAGCACATTTTTTGGAAACATGGTACTGTGCAGGGGACAGGGCCACCTCTGGCACTGGTAGTGGGGCTGGTGGGATGGGCTGTGTGCTTGTGGCTTGCCATGCCTCAGACTGCCTCTGCAAGGGCCTGAGCTCCAGGAAGGCAGCAATGGCAAAAGCCACCACATGTCCACGGAGCTGAGCTCCACCACAGAAGGCAAACCGGAGACAGCACCCTAGAGCTTGTGATCTGGCCAGGAGGAATTATACAATAAATTAATTACAATTCCAATAAGCCCCCCAAAAAAAAAGCACCGGGCATATGATGACATTGGAAGGGGAACGTGAGCCAGTCTGGGGATCGGGCGGGAACATCTTGTCTGAGAGTGACCTTTGGGTGGAGATCCATGGGAAGGGGACATTTAAGGCTGGGCTGGGGGATTGCAGGGGAGAATGTTCAAAGTGGAGGTGACTGGATGGGCAAAGGCTTGAGCAAGGGCAAGCTTGAGGAGTCCAAGAACAAGAGAGGAAACCAGGGTGAGTACAGTACCAAGGGGAGCAGAGCGAGCTGGGCTGGAGTGGGTCAGGACCAGGCCATGTGGGGCCTCGCAGGCCTCATGAAGGACTATGAGAATGATGTGCTGTTTGTTTTTATGAGATGGAGTCTCACCCTGTCACTCAGGCTGGAGTGCAGTGGCGCGATCTTGGCTCACTGCAACCTCCGCCTCCCAAGTTCAAGTAATTCTCTGCCTCAGCTTCCCGAGTAACTGGGATCACAGGCACCTGCCACCACACCCAGCTAATTTTTGTGTTTTTAGTAGAGACGGGGTTTCACCATCTTGGCTAGCTGGTCTTGAACTCCTGACCTCGTGATCCAACCGCCTCGGCCTCCCAAAGTGCTGGGATTACAGGCATGAGCCTCTGTGCCCAGCCAGGACTGTGAGAATGACCTTTCTAAGATCCCTCTGGCTCCAGTGTGAAGATGGTAGGGGTGTGAGAATATAAAGGACAAAAGATGGCTGGGCGCAGTGGCTCACACCTGTAATCCCAGCACTTTGGGAGACTGGGGCGGGCAGATCACCTGAGTCCAGGAGTTCCAGACCAGCCTGGCCAACATGGTAAAACTCCATCTCTACTACAAACACAAAAATTAGCTGGGTGGGGTGGCGCAAGCCTGTAATCCCAGCTACTTGGGAGACTGAGGCACGAGAATCGCTTGAACCCGGGAGGGGCAGGTTGTAGGGAGCCAAGATCATGCCATTGCACTCCAGCCTGGGTGACAGAGCAAGACTCCATCTCAAAAAAAAAGAAGACTCTTATCAGCTCAGCTCAGACACCCAGCATAGATTCCTCTTGAGGAGCAAATGTTGAAGACAGGCCTTTTGAGAGTGGAAGAGGCAAGACATTTCCCTTAGGTCCCACCCCATGCACCTGGAGTATAGTCACATCTGTGGCACACATTTGCTCACCTTCTAAGTGACTCACTCACTGTCGCGGGTAGTGATGTCGGAATTGGCAGGCCTGAAGGTTTTTCTTTAGTGTAATCATTGCTCAATTACCTTCACCATCTGTGCTGGAAATGATCGTGATGACTTTGTGTGATGACACCCAGAGATGCCCAGTATTCCTCGGTGTCCTTTCTCACCCTTTATTACAGCAGAGGCATCAGAGTTCAGGAGGCCAAGTTCTCACTTGCATCAACAGCGTCAACACATTGCTGCCAGGAAGGCGAGGTGGGGCGGAAGTGAGGTGTGAGCAGGATCTGTGAAGACCACTTCGGCATTCAGGATGGCGCAGACAGCAGGTCTGGGAGGAGAGCCAAAAGATGAAACGCTCAAAGCACGGGCCAGGTTGGCAAGTGGGCTAGGATAGAGACCAGAAGCCTAGAGGGGTTAGGGGGAAAAATGGGGCCTTTCTAGGGAGGTCAGATGGACAGAAGGAAGAGGTTTAGCTACAGACAGAAACAGGCAGGGTGCTGGGACTGCCTCAGCACAGTATCACATCTGCAGGGTATTAACCTTTTGCACAAATTAAGATGCTGGCCAATTCATTCAGCAATTCTTCCAACAAATATTTAGTGAGATGCCAGATTATTGTGCCTTGGGGATACAAATATAAACAAAACAGTCATAGTCCCTGACTTTAAAAAATTTAGTCTATCGTGGCAAACCATCAGGCAAACATGGAATAGAAAACACAGGAATAAGGGTCAGTATAGGAGTGAATGAGCAGTAAGGGAGCACAGAAGTGGGAAACCTCCCACCACTGGCAGGTCAGGAAGACTTCCAGGAAGCCGCAGGTAAACCAGACCTGAAAAATGAATGTGAATTAGCCATTGGATGGTGGGGGGAGGGGTTGAGGTGAAGGTCACAGTCCATTTAAAGGCGAGGAGCAGTGAAGGATGGGGCTCTAGGTAGCCAGAGCTACACCATGAAGGGCTTGGCAAGCCATGCTAGAGTTTATGCCCCATCCCGAGGGCAGACCACAACTAGACAACAAACTCGATAATCAGTGTCTCCCCAGCAACCACACAACGCTTGACACATCATAGCTCAGTACGTGATAGGTAAAGACCAAATGCATAGAGGGACAGCAATGAGGTACTGTGGAAGGATGTGCACAATTTTTAATTCCTAAAATTGAAATGTCTACTAATTATACAAAGTCTTTGGCTTCACATTAGAGATTAAAGACTAAACGTGCAATTGCTGGTCACGCTATTGAAGTCACTAAAAGAATTGTTTGGCCGGACGCAGTGGCTCACGCCTGTAATCCCAGCACTTTGGAAAACCAAGGCAGGCGGATCATGAGGTCAGGAGTTCGAGACCAGCCTGGCCAACATGGTGAAACCCCATCTCTACTAAAAATACATAAATTAGCCAGGCATGGTGGTGCACGCCTGTAATCCCAGCTACTCAGGAGGCCGAGGCTGGAGAATTGCTTGAATCTGGGAGGCAGAGGCTGCAGCAGTGAGCCGAGATCGCGCCACTGCACTCCGGCCTGGGCAACAGAGTGAGACTACATCTCAAAAGGAAAAAAAAAAAAAGAAAAAGAGTTGTTCAAAATGTAAGAGCAGTTCCTTGCCTGTTTTGAGGAGGGTACTAGAAAGGGCGAGCGAGAGGGAGGAGTGTGGAAGGGAAACCCTGATGACTACACCTTTTAGCCCACGGCTGGAATTCTCTTCCTCTGCTGAGAAAGATCAAATAAAAGCTGTGCAGGACAAAAAGACAAAAATGAGCCAGGCATGTTGGTGCGTGCCTCTAATCCCAGCTACTTGGGAGGCTGAGGCAGGAGGATCGCTTGAACCCGGGAGGCAGAGATTGCAGTGAGCAGAGATCACGGCACTGCACTCCAGCCTGGGCAAGAGCAAGACTCTGTCTCAAAAACAAAACAAAAGAAAAAGCTGTGCAGGATAACATTTGCTGAAGTTTTTGATTGATTATTAAATTCCTCATCAGGGAGCTCTTCCATCCCAGCTAATTCACTGAGTAAGGTAATGGCCCTTTGTATTTAAGATGATGTTACAGGCTGTGATTAAAATTCATGTGGCTGAAAAAGGACAGGATGATCAACCTAGCAGACAAAGCTCCACAGCTCTCGTGTTTCTGTGCGACGTGTGAAAGAGGCACTCAGTGCTCATTGTTCCAGCCTATCTTCTCCAAGATGTTTGCAGGGCGAACAGCCTTAAAAAGGAGACAGCGTCTACCTCTGGAGCAAAGGGCAAGCCTACTCACTGCCCATTATCAAAGATTAGAGTTTCCCAAACTCAGCACTCCTCTCCTGAAGGCAACCAGTCATGTGTGCATCACAAGACATGGTAATGCACATTCATTGTATGTGAACGTAGGCATTCCTTCTGTGCCTGTTATGTGCCCTTGGGACTTGGAGGCAAGAGAAACTGATGCAAACACACTGAAGTTTATACTGCCTGCTGGGCCATGGGTCATAAAATCCTTTGTCTCTGACCCAGGAGTCTCCTTTCTGCCAGCATCCATGAAAAGTGGGAGAGGCTAACCTGTTAGCTTACAAGTAGGGTAAGATCTCAGACGCTTCACAGGGTAAGATCTCCAACCCTTCACAGCGCTTGGTACACCCTTCTTAGAAATAGCTTAGTTTCACATCTCAACATTCTTGGTCATTCCCAATGAATTTACCTAAACAACGTGGATTCTTATGGTGCTGGCTATAATATAGTAACTGTTTTTAAAAGATCACAAATCTAAAAGCCTCCTTGATACACTTCCCCAACAGATTACCTTCTAAAGGGGTAGTAGGCCTAAGATACAGTACTTATAATGGGATAGGAAAAATCCAAAAAGAAAACAAAACATAAACTGAATGCAGTAGAAATTATTTGAGACAGAAGCCAGTTTTATAAAACATAAATAATCATTTATACTCCATGATTAGCAATGGATCCTGTCTGAAGTAAACAAGGACAACTAATACAGTACAAGATGTTTGTGGTTTTGTTTTTTATAACCCACTAAGCTAAGATTTGTATCTCTGTATGGAACTGATTTTCAAATGGACAGAAATGGTCTTTGATCTTTCTGAACCACTTGTCTTCAAATTCTTCTGAGGATGCAGTCACCAAGGCAGTCAGGGCTACGGAGCCAACACACTTCACCTCTGTGTGAACTTCATCTTTTATTTTTTCTGGGATATCTTCTCCCATAACCTGTAACAGGAGGGGGGGAAAAAAAGAAAACTGTTCCAATACAAGGCAGCAGACATGGAATGCTAGTTATCAACTGTAAAGGCTTTCACTCAAAGGCAGAAAATAGCAGCCAGGGGACATTCCCAACCCATTGAAAAGATGTTTGTTCGGAAGCAGTTATCTGTCTACCGCCATACCACCCTGAATGTGCCCAATCTCATCTGATCTCAGAAGTAGTTATCCAAGGACAAGTAAAATATCCCATATTTCTACTCTCATTCTCCCCAAGTGAAAGAATCACTTCGGTACTGCTGTGGCAGCAGTATTATTTGGCTTACCAGGAGTACTGAGTTACCCTCTTTGTTTCAAAGAGCATATTCTGTTGGTGAGAATGCAACTGTGCCATGTAGCTGGGCCCACCTTTTCCTGACCCAAAATGACTCTAATCCCTCTATAACCAAAGCAATCTTAGGGATTTAAGGAGCCCGTTACCAATGAAGGTACAATACTGCCCCCTACTGGTCAGAATCAGGCCCAGATGAACACAGGGTCATGTCCCAAGATTCTGGGTTAGTTTCTTTGAGAAGACATCACAAGTTAGGTTGTAGAAAGCTTGTACCTGAACCCACTAAGTAAGCAGTCTGACCTTGGGTAATGACAATGAACTAAAATTAAGTTCCAAAACATTTCATACTATCTGGCATGAAAGCTTACGTAGGTAGCCATGGAGCAGGGATGTTGTGGAGGGAATTTAAGTTCCACATAGATTTGCATTAGATAATCTCCAAGGTTCCTGCAAACTCGGATATGGAATGTGTTCATGAAAACTCAAACTATAATGAATTAAGAAGCAAGCTCAAAGAATGGTTTTGAGGACTGGGTTTAAATCTTCAAAGGTTACATATTGTTTGAGGAAATTGCCAATGAGAGCCAAGCTTCACTAGGCAACAGTCAGTATTTACTAAAGCCTGGTATGTCACCAGTTCTAAGATACCTTTTTGTTTTTGTATTTTAACATCTCTAAAATCAAGATGTAGCTGAGCCAGGTGTGGTGGTTCACACCTGTACCCCAACACTTTGGAAGGCCGAGGGCAGGATGGTCGCTAAAGGCCAGGAGTTAGAGAGGGCGGCCAGGGCAACAGAGCAAGATCCCCGTCCCTACCAAAAAAAAAAATTATTATTATCATTTTTTTTGAGTCAGAGTCTCGCTCTGTCACTCCAGGCTGGAGTACATGCCACTGTACTTCAGCCTGGGAGATAGAGTGAGACCCCACCTCCAAAACAAAAAAAAAAATGTATTTGATAACCACTAGAGTGAGGCTTTATGTGATACTGTAAATGGCATCTTCTTTTTCTTTTTTTTTTTTTTTTTTTGAGACAGTCTCGCTCTGTCGCCCAGGCTGGAGTGCAGTGGCGCGATCTTGGCTCACTGCAACCTCTGCCTCCTGGGTTCAAGCTGTTCTGCCACAGCCTCCCGAGTAGCTGGGATTACAGGCATGCGCCACCAGGCCTGGTTAATTTTTGTATTTTTAGTAGAGACGGGATTTCACTGTGTTAGCCAAGATGGTCTTGATCTCCTGACCTCGTGATCCACCGGCTTCGGCCTCCCAAAGTGTTGGGATTACAGGTGTGAGCCACCGCGCCCGGCTGACATCTTATTTTTCTTTTAGTGACACATCAAATGATATGTCTTACAACTGATGATTTTCTAGATTCAATGAAATGTAGTATTTTAAAATCTGGGATAAAACACCAAAAATGCCTTTCTTAAAAATAAAAAAAGATAAATGAATAACAATAAGACCCAAACACACTATTTCCCAAAGAGGGATAGGCAGGCACAATATTTACAGGTGTCCAAAAATCTGCCAAAACAGTCAGCCACATAAACATTTTAAACTTCCATATGCCAAAAAAGAATCATAAACTTCAGAAAATATAGTAACATATAGAAAGATACTTAAGTGTAATATAGAGAGAACTCTTAAAATTGCTACGAAAAACAGAAAGAATAATGAAGCAAAAGCAAGACTAGGCATTTGACATGATACAAATGGTCGATAAACATATGAAAGAATTGTTCAACTTAATAGTAAATAAATAAACATTAATGCTAAAAATGTTACATTTTTTACCTACCAAGCTACCAATTTTTAAAGTAATATTAAGTTGAATTATGCAAAATAGCTGATTTAAGAGGCCAAAATGATTGATTTCACATGGTCCAATCTAATAGTCAGGATCAGCATAGAAAAAACAGTGCTTTCACATATTGCTGGAGGATACATAAATTGAACTAACCTTTCTAAATGGGAATTTGGAAAGGTGCTTTTTGGAAATGACAATTTGGAAATGTGCTTTACGTCTTTAAAATACTCATATATTTAAATCCAGTGATTCTATTTCTAATAATCTGTTCCAAAAGGTACAAATGCACACATTAATTTTCTTGCAAGGATTTATTAAAATAGGTACTGAGTATTTGTTAAATGTTCAACACAGGGAACTAAGTAAATTATAGTTTGTCCAAAAACTGACTACTATCCAGTCATTAAAAATTATGTACTCAAATATAATATTTAGGATATAGGGTCATACCCACGTCACAATGTTAGGTAAATATCACAAAATAGAAAATAAAATGTACAGTTTGGCAGTTCCTAAAAAAGTTAAAGCTAATGTATGACCCAGTAATTACCTTCCTAGGTATATACCCAAAATAATTAAAAAGAGAGACTTAGCTGGGTGCAGTGGCTCACGCCTGTAATCCCAGCACTTTGGGAGGCCGAGGCAGGCAGACCACTTGAGATCAGGAGTTTGAGACCAGCCTGGCCAATATGGTGAAAGCCTGTCTCTACTAAAAATATAAAAGTTAGCTGGGCATGGTGGCACACGCCTGTAGCCCCAGCTACTTGGAAGGTTGAGATAGGAGAATTGCTTGAACCTGGGAAGCGGAGGCTGCAGTGAGCCGAGATAGTGCCACTGCACTCCTGCCTGGGTGACAGAGCAAGACTCCGTCTCAAACAAAACAAACAAACAAAAAACAGAGACTCAAACATACTTATATGCTAATGTTCACAGCAGCATTATTCACAATATCCAAAAGGTAGAAACAACTCAAGTATCCATCAACAGATGAGTGGATAAATAAAATGAGATATGTACATACATATGAATATTATTTAGCCATAAGAAGGTATGAAGTTTTGATAAATGCTATAATATGGATAAACCTTGAAAACATTATGCTAAGTGAAATAAAGCAGATACAAAAGGACACATATGGTATGATTCCACTTATTTGAAATATCTAGAATAGATAAATTCATAGAGCAAAATAGTAGATTAGAGGTTCTAGCAGGTAGAGAGAGAAGGGAATAGGGAGTTATTGCTTAATGGGTAGAGTTTGTTTGGGGTGATGAAAATTTTTGGAAATAGTGGTCAAAGTGGCACAACACTGTATACGTACTTCATTCCATTGAATTGTACATTTAAAAATGATTAAGATGGCAAATTTAAGTTACGTATTTTATCAGAGTAAAAAAGAGGGAGAAGAGCAGTTGTTATAGAATAAAAAACACATATGAGACAAAAGCACCACATACAATATTTAGACCTTGTTTGGATCCTAATTCAAATACAAGAATTATAAACAGGAAAAAAAAAAAAGCATATGATCAAAGAAAATTTAAGGATATGGGGTTATGTTATCACAAGTCAACTAAAATTAAAAGCACAAAATAAAGGCCGCATGGTGGCTCACACCTGTAATTCTAGCACTTAGGGAGGCCAAGGTGGGATGATCATTTGAGGTCAGGAGTTTGGGACCAGACTGGGCAACATAGTGAGACCCTGCCTCTACAAAAAATTTTAAAACTAGCTGGACATGGTGGTGGGTACCTGTAATCCTATGAACTTGGGAGGCTGAGGTGATAGGACCACTTGAGCCCAGGAATTTCAGGCTGCAGTGAGCTAAGATTATGCACTGCAGCCCAGCCTGAGTGACAGAATGAGACCTTATCTTTAAAAAAATAAAAACAAGCACAAAACAAAATGTACATTATAATCCTAATTACAATCCTAACGAGGGCCCAGACATTTTCTATCTTTTTAAAAAGCTCCACTGGTATATCACATGCATTGTCCACATAGGAAACTACTCTTCCACCCAACCAACAGATTTATCGAGCATGGTGAAGAATACAAAGATGCTCAAAACATACTATTACATATAAGGAACCTAACACCTAGATGAAAACATAAGACACATTCTCATGTCTTTTTAGGGGCCAAAGAGCTATCTATTCAAGTAATCACTATCTGAGCTCAGAGGAAGGAGAAATTACAACAGAACAGAGTATTCCAGAAAAGCTTCCTGGAGGATGTAGAACTTGGGGGAAGTAAAAGACTGACCAGAAGTGTTTTTCTTGTGTTTTGTTTTTTGAGGCGGAGTCTCCTTCTGTTGCCCAGGCTGTAGTGCAGTGGCACAATCTCAGTTCACTGCAACCTCCACCTCCCGGGTTCAAGCGATTCTTCCTTCTTCCACCTCAGCCTCCTGAGTAGCTGGGATTACAGGTGCCTGCCACCACCCCTGGCTAGTTTTTTGTATTTTTAGTAGAGATGGGGTTTCACCATGTTGACCAAGTGATCCACCCACCTTGGCCTCCCAAAGTGATAGGATTACAGGAAGTGTTTTGATGAGTAGTTCCATTTTAGACATTTTGCACTTGAAGTGACAGAAGAGTAATCAATAATTATCCCAAGTTAACCACCTATAGGCAATTAATCTGACGTGAGACACATGTCCCAGAGATGAGACTAGAGATAAAGACTGGAGAGTAATCAACCCAGAGGTGACAATGGAACCTAGGGGTGTGGTGATGATTTCTGTGAGAGAAAAGTAGAAAACAGAGAGGCCAAGGGAATCCTTAGTATGCCATTACTTAAGCTACAGAAGAAACCAGCTGAGTCCCAAGAGGCAGAGGAACGTTAAGAAACACAGGAGAAAAACAGATTAGCATAGCCTCTCAGAAGTAAAAGGAAGAGATGTGGCATGGTGGCCCAGGCCTGTAATCCCAGCACTTTGGGAGGCTGAGGTGGGTAGACTGCTTGAGGCCAGGAGTTCAAGACAGACTGGCCAACATGGTGAACCCTGTCTCTACTAAAAATACAAAAATTAGCAGGGCATGGTGGCGCACACCTGTGACCCCAGCTACTTGGGAGGCTGAGACATGAGAATCACTTGAACCCAAGAGGTACAGGTTGCAGTGAGCTGAGATCGTGCCACTGCATTCCAGCCTGGGTGACAGAGCAAGACTCTGACTCAAAAAAAAAAAAAGCCAAGGAAGGTTTAAATGTTAGTTTAAAAAAACTGACCTTTGAATTTCTATGCAACCATCAAAGTAGTAACAGGGTGGAGCAGAGATAAAATGGACTTGCAGCTGGCAAACACAAGCTCCAGACCTGCTCTGCCTCTGAAAATCTGACCAGAAGGAAAGTCACAAGCTCTCTGAGCCTCAGTTCTAGCTCTACTCATCTTCACAAGCTGTTATGATGAATGGAGGAAAAAAAATAGAACTGCTGCACAAATGTAAGCATTCATTCATTCGTTTATTCAGCACTGAAACAATTATTGGGCACTGATGATGTTCAGACAGGCAGGTGCTAACAAGCGCTGACAAGTGCATGAAACACAGCCCCTGCCGTCCCACACGCTGCAGGGGAATGCCGATCAAGAGGCCGCCTTGGTGATTGCTGAGTGATCAAAAGGCACACAAAGGAGGGAGACAAGTCCTTCAGTAGATGAGTTTTCGCCCTGCTTTTTAAAAAATGCTATCAGAACCAGGGAAAATATCTATGATGCCTCGTTTCACATAAACCCGAGGGATACACTCACCTCAGCTATCAACAGCAAAGTGTCTTCTTTGAAGCTGAACCCTTTCATTTTATCTTCAATTTCCTGCTGAGTCCTTAAGTTCCTCTCCAAAGCAAACGATGTTTGCTGAGGTTGGGTAAACTGAAGCAGAAGCCTGAAAAACCGAAAAGTCCCAATGCGTGGCGAAAAGTCCCAGCGCTTCCAGATAAAGGAAAGCCGTGAGGAAACGTTCAGAGAGCCCAGGTATTGAGTCGGCTGCGAGTCCCACCAGGTTAAAAAGCAGGTACCCACCCTCACTAGAACTATCATTTCAATCCCTAAAGCTTCCGACTCGGAATCAATTGCCCAACTTTACATTGGAGATTCATCTTTTCTAAAAGATAAAGACTAAAACTGCTCAAAGAAATCTTTAGAGGGCAACACGTGAAAAGAGCTTCCGGCCTCAAAAGAGCCTCCTGTGGAAGTCAAGGGATTGAAAGGATGAGTAATTTGGAGTGAAAGGAACGAGCCTCCCAATCAGACTCCTCTCACACAGGCCCTCCGGATTTGCTCCTTTGAAGTCAGTGTTCTGTGACCCTTCCATCTCGCTGACCCCACAGCAACTTGACCGCAAGGACTAATTAGATTCGCTAGCACACTTCAATTACCCCAAGCAGGGCCAAATCTTTGATGACCCTCTGACAACCACTCTGCGATACCTTACCACTGACTTCCCCGTCATGATCATAGCTGGTCTCCTCTCTCATTTAACTTCCTCCTGTCTTCCTCATTTGGCTCCTTCTGTTTTTTTTGTTTTTTGTTTTTTTTTAATAAATAATATGCAGCTCTTCCCCATTTTCTCACTGGTACCTACTGCAATGCCCAGAAGAACTCGGCTCTCCATACTGCAGAACGTGCCCGACACTATGCTAGGCATTGAGAGATATTGATGAGCAAAACACATTTGAGGCCTCATGGAATGGAAGGAGGGAGACAGCACACAAGCATTTCAGGTAGTGACAAGTGCTAGGCAAAAAACCCAAGACAGGGTGGACACAGTGTCCTCTTCAGATGCGCCGGTGTAGGCAGGAAGGCTTTCCTGAGATACCAGGCAAGCTACGAGCTACCTGACGAGGAACCAGTGGGAGAACATCTGGGGGCGAGGGCTTGGCCAGGGAGAAGGGGGCTCTGACACAGGAACAAACTTGACATGCTTGAAAATCATTAAGATCACTGTGGCTGGAACACAGTCAGAGAGAAAAATGTGTAGGAAATGAGGTGGGGAAAAAAAGGCAGGGCCAATTCAAATCAGACCTTGCAGGCCGTGGCAAGAAACGTGGAACTCATGTAAGTGCAATGGGAAGCCACCGGGGCATTTCAGAAAGGAGCCTGACCTGACTCACAGGTGAAATGATCATCTGTCTGCTTCAGTCTGACCCGCTGACATCACCTACCCGGCCTCGGGAAGCATTCACCTTTGTGATCCCTTTGATGTAACTTGCTTTCCGCCCTCTGGATATCCTCCAGGCACCTGAGTCTCGGTACTTCAAGCCTAAAATCATTGCCTTCCACCCTAGTTCGGCTCTGCTCATCTTCCCAGGTGTCCTATCTCAGCGAAAGGCACCGCCATCCACCTGTGCATCCACGAGAGACTGCAGAGACTCTTCCATTCTCCCACCCTCATCCTTCCCACACACTCCGCTGGTCACCACGTCCTGTCTATTCTATCATGCAGTGATATCCATTTCTTTTTTTTATTACCACTGCACCAGCCTAGGTCAGGCCCTCATCATCTTCCACTAACTAGTCCACAACCTCTAGTCCTTAGCTCCTCCTTCTAATCCAGCATCACAGTCACCAGAGCTCTCTAAATCACAGGTTTTGGCCAGGCGCGGTGGCTCACACATGTAATCCCAGCACTTTGGGAGGCCGAGGCCGGCGGATCACCTGAGGTCAGGAGTTTGAGACCAGCCTGACCAACGTGGAGAAATCCCATCTCCACTAAAAACACAAAATTAGCCGGGCATGGTGGTGCATGCCTGTAATCCCAGCTACTCGGGAGGCTGAGGCAGGAGAATCACCTGAACCCAAGAGGCAGAGGTTGCGGTGAGCCGAGATCGCGCCACTGTACTCCAGCCTGGGCAACGAGTGAAACTCCCGTCTCAAAAAAAAAAAAAAATACCAAACACACACACACACACAGGTCTTATCACATGCTCCTATATTTAAAAAGTGCAAATACTCTTCAGGCCTTCAGCACAAGGACCAAACCCTTGTGACATCGAACATCTTGTGCTAACAATAAAAACAACAAAAATAAAAGTACCAATCTAATGTTTACCAAGCGCCTACTACATACAATGCAGGACAATAAGTACTTTAAATACTTTAATTCTACAACCCCAGGAAGCAGGCATTTTCCCCATTTCTCCATCTGTCAAGATTAAGCAACTAGAGAGCAGAGTTTAAGGAATGTGTGCAAGGTCAGACCGCTGGCAAGAGTCCAGGCTCATCCACTTAGCATCAGCAATTTACTAAGTTCTTCAAAACCAGTTCTGACGCCAAAGTCCTACTTCCTACTTCCTCTGCCACCCTGGCACTGTGGCCACAGCCTACCTCGAGCCCTTACCACTAGTACTGCTCTTACCCCAGACAATGTGACAAACCTGTTCTAGAACGGATCCTCTGCCCCTCCGGGTGGTGCTTGCTTTCTTTTTACCTACCTAGCACGCCTCTTTCCACATGGGGAATATTAACGCGGAGCGAGCAAGATAAGCTGGAAGAATACAGGGTCGGGAATCGGAGACCAGCTCCAAATCCTGGCCCTGCACTTCACAGCTGCACTACTTTGGGAATGATTTTAATAGTTTCCTGGTCCATCAAGTGGAATCCCAATAGGTACCCCAGAGTCATGAGGATTAAAATGAAATAATGTATACACAGCATCTAGCACTCAGTGGTCCACTGACAAGGGTTCCTACCGGGCTCATTCAGCAGAGGCATCACCCCTCTGTAAAGGCTTCCTTCTTTTGGCCACGCCAAGAGCTCCCTGACATTGGTCCCCCCAGAATTCTGCTCACAGCACTGATACACTATTTAGCACCCGTGTTGGCAGCTACTGGCTAGACATACCATTTCCCTAAGTCAGTGAGTGGCATAAGGAAAGAGACTGCTTTTTAAATGATCTTTGTGATCCTGGCACCAAGCACATATCTGGCACACAGTTGTCATTCAATGTGCCTCTGAATTAGTTACACGGTCAATGCTAAACAAGCATCCACTGAATACATTTTAAAATTTGCCAAATAGGGTTGGAAACGGTGATTCACTCCTGTAATCCCAGCACTTTGGGAAGCCGAGGCAGGTGGATCACCTGAGGTCAGGAGTTCGAGACCAGCCTGGCCAACACAGTGAAACCCCGTCTCTACTAAAAATACAAAAATTAGCCAGGTGTGGTGGTACACAGCTGTAATCCCAGCTACTCAGGAGGCTGAGGCAGGAGAGCTGCTTGAACCTGGAGACAGAGGTTGCAGTGAGCTGAGATCGCGCCACTGCACTCCAGCCTGGGCAATAAGAGCAAAACTCCATCTCAAAAAAATAATAATAAAATAAAATTTGCCAAATAGATACCACTTCTCAGTAAGCCTGTTAATACTTCTTGAATCCTCCTGAGTTGAAAAATCTGTACATTCTTTGGTACCATTTGAAACATGAGAGAATCTGCTTCTTCTCTCATCATTTATAGAACTGGTCAAGTGTATTCTCCCCACCCTTCCCTCAAACTCTTATACTTTAAGGATGAAAAGTACTTGGTAACCCTAGGCACAAACCATGGGAATTCTCTAGAGAATGAATTAAGCGTCATCTACTCCCATTATCAGCAATGCAAACACAAGAGCTGATTTTCTTCTTTAGATTTCTGTGGAACATATAAACAGAAAATTCCTTCTTTAAAATATCTCCTCTCCCTTTTTCAGTGTTTTATACATTTTTATTTTCCTAATTTTTAATGTTTTCTAATCTTAACATTCCATCTTGGGCAATGACACAGGTTATATTGCTTTTTGTTTCTGAGACAGAGTCTCACTCTGTTGCCCAGGCTGGAGTGCTGTGGTGTGATCTCAGCTCACTGCAGCCTTGGCCTCCCAGGCTCAAGCAATCTTTCCATCTCAGCCTCCCGAGTAACTAGGACTACAGGCATGCACCACCATGCCTGGTTACTTTTTTTTTTGAGACAGAGTCTTGCCCTTTCGCCAGGTTGGAATGCAGTGGTGCAATCTCAGTTCACTGCAACCTCCGCCTCGAGGGTTCAGCGATTCCCCTGCCTCAGCCTCCTGAGTAGCTGGGATTACAGGCACACGCCACCACACCCAGCTAATTTTTTGTATTTTAGTAGAGACAGAGTTTCACCATGTTGGCCAGGCTGGTCTCGATCTCCTGACCTTGTGATCTGCCCACCTCGCCCTCCCAAAGTGCTGGGATTACAGTCGTGAGCCACTGCGCCTAGCCCACATAGTTAACTTTTAAAAAAATTTTTTTTGTAGAAATGGGATTTCACCGTGTTGCTCAGGCTGGTCTCAAATTCCTGAGCTCAAATGATCCACCTGCCTCAGCCTCCCAAAATGCTGGGATTACAGGCATGTGCTACCACACCCAGCCACCACAGGTTGTATTCTTAAACAAATGTAGTTTTGTTTCCAAGTATTACGTATTAGAATGACAAACGTTCAACACAACCATAGGAAAAATTCAAAAATATATACCAAACGTCTAGCCTGCAACTTTTTGAAGCTTAAAATTAGAAAATAAAGCCTTTACTCCGAGCTCATTGCCAAGCGTTGCTTAAGCGACTCTCAGCTTACCTGGTTCGTATAAAAGAGGCACATGCTTTCAGCTGAGTCTCTGTCAACACTGTTTCTCTCTTTTCTGCCATACAGTTTTGGATATTTGTAATAGCTTTCTCATTTTTCTGGCTATTACTGCTATTTGCTTCCACAGGAAATAAAGAGCTCTCAGGCAAGGTTTCAGGAAAACTCAAAAGACAGTCTTTTCCTGCGTGTGGAAAGGAGGATTTGATAGTTTTGTCACTTGAGGTGAAACTCTGCTGTTTCTGAGATGACGCAAGTGCTGCTGAAAGAGCTGGCCCCAGATTCAGGTAAGCCTCGGCCAATCTGCCCCAGTTCCAAGGATTAAAAGGATGCAAAGAAATCAGTTTCTGCAGGCAGAAAATTGTTTTCTCCAAGTTCTGCAGACTTGAAAAAATAGCAAGCTGGAGGTAGAGTACCGTGGTTAAATGGTCTGTGTTGGTTGCTTTATTTTCCTAAGGAGAAAAAAAAAGGTTAAAAAGTTTAAACTTCAAAGCATTTTCCATATAAAATGAGAATGCCTAAAACCCCAAGTTGTATATGTTATAAATCAGAAGTATCTTTCAGTAGCTATACGAGTGACCTAAATATATTTCAATACACCTCATGTTTGAAACCATAAACCTAGAGAGATACATGCTATCTAGAGAAACAGTCGCCAGGCATTCTCAAACATCCTAATGTCATAATAACTTAACAATTCATATGATGGTGACCTGCCAGAAGTTTGGCATCAAAAACATAAATATCCATTTATGTCCAATTTTTATTATAATCTTTACTGTCTTCAGCCAGATATCTGAAAGACCCAGCCAATTTTCTTAGATCCTGGCCTAATGATTCCACTGTAATATTCAAGGCTTTCTAAAAATTCAAATGGTAATTTCCTTGAGGATTTGAACAAACTCCACTTCCAAATTTTATTTGGCTTAGACATTTTAAACAGGATAGCCCTGAAGCTCTCCATGCTTCATGACGCATTCTAATTGAATCCAAATGCCTTCCCTGGTAACCATTACCAAGGTCAATTATTTTTGGCCAAAAGGGGTTGCTTAGTTTCCTTCTGATCAGAAAATCCTTTTCAAATCTCCTTAACCAGAGCCACCATCTCTTGCCTAACCTGCCATATGGCAAATGTCCTCTGGGTTAGTAAAGACATGTCTGCTTTTTGTAAGTTAAAGTTTGCAGAGAGCAGATGGCAGACTCAAATTACCTTCAAGTTGATGTGAGGTCTAAGGAAAGCCTGGCCTGCGAGCGTCCAGATCAGGCTCCCTCAGAACCACACTGCGCATGAAACAGGAGCAAAACTACCTGGTGTACGGCCCCAGAAACTATACACCAGCAAGTGGAGGCCTGTGGGCAGCTCTAAATATTCCCACACTGAGTGAAGAGATAGGAGATAAAGCCCCATACAACTGACGTGGTGACACTGTACCTTCCCAAAGACAGAACACATCCCGTTTTATTGTTACTACTGTTTAGCATCTGTCCTTCCCAACAGACCATTTAGCTCCATAAGAGCTTTTGTTCAATGTAAATTCCTAGTACAGAGCACAGCTCCTCGGCCATCACAGATGTTAAATCACATTTGAGTAATGACTTTTCTAAAGTCAAATCATGTCTTTTATTTATAACGAAAACAACATGTATAGACTATATCTGTAACAAATGCTACCCTTCTTCTGTAATCAGTCTATAGGGCTTTATATTGTTCAGAAACATTTTTTTTTTTTTTTGAGACAGAGTTTCGCTCTCATCGCCCAGGCTGCAGTGCAATGGTGTGATCTCGGCTCACTGCAACCTCTTCCTCCCCGGTTCAAGCAATTCTCCTGCCTCAGTCTCTGGAGTAGCTGGGATGACGGGCAGCTGCCACCACACCGGCTAATTTTTGCATAAAGTAGAGATGGAGTTTTGCCATGTTGGCCAGGCTGGTCTCGAACTCCCGACCTCAAGTGATCCATCCGCCTCAGTCTCCGAAAGTGCTGGGGTTATAGGCACAAACCACTGTGCCCAGCCTCAAAAACATTTTGATATTGAGAAAGCAAGCGTATGTTAAGGTGGAGGCTGTTACTCACAAACTATGACTCTGATGACAGGGTTTTGTTTGTTTGTCTGTCTGAGATGGAGTCTTGTTCTTTCGCCCAGGCTGGAGTGCAGTGGCGTGATCTTGACTCACCGCAACCTCCGCCTCCCAGGTTCAAGCAGTCCTCCCACCTCAGCCTCCCAAGTAGCTGGGACTACAGGCGCCCACCACCAGACCCAGCGAGTTTTTAAAAATTGTCATTAGGGATGGGATTTTACCATGTTGGCCAGGCTGGTCCTGATCTCTGGACCCCTGCCCACCTCAGCCTCCCAAAGTGCTGGGAATACAGGCGTGAGCCACTGTGCCCTGTCAATGGTATGGTTTTGAGAGCTGGATTAGTAAACTCCTTTCTTAAAATTAAATTATATTTAGGCTGGGCACGGTGGCTCACGCCTGTAATCCCAGCACTTTGGGAGGCTGAGGCGGGCGGATCACGAGGTCAGGCGATCGAGACCATCCTGGCTAACATGGTGAAACCCCGTCTCTACTAAAAATACAAAAAATTAGCCAGGTGTGGTGGCGGCCACCTGTAGTCCCAGCTACTTGGGAGGCTGAGGCAGGAGAATGGCATGAACCCGGGAGGCGGAGCCTGCAGTGAGCTGAGATCGCGCCACTGCACTCCAGCCTGGGTGACAGAGTGAGACTCCGTCTCAAAAAAATAATAACAATAATAATATATATATACACACACATACACATACACATATACATACATACATACATATATTTAAATGAGTTTGAGTGATTTTTCCAGAATACTGCAACTCCTGTAACAATAACATGATGATGACAGTTAACATTTACTGAGTGCTTACCCAGTGCCAGGCACTATTCTAAGTGTTTTCCTCATTTAATCCTCCTGACAATTCTTTAAAGTAGATTCAATAATTTTCCTTATGTTATAGATAAGGCAACTGGGTCACAGAGAGGTTAGATAACTTGCCTGGCATAATATGGCTGGTAAGCAGGAGAGCTACAGTCAGTTATACTAAAAGTCAAGGAATAAAAGGTACTTAAGAAGAGGTGATATGGCCGGGCAAGGTGGCTCACGCCTGTAATCCTAGCACTTTGGGAAGTTGAGGTGGGCAGATCACTTGAGGTCAGGAGTTTGAGACCAGCCTGGCCAACATAGTGAAACTCCGTCTCTATTAAAAATACAAAAAAGGGCCGGGCGCGGTGGCTCAAGCCTGTAATCCCAGCACTTTGGGAGGCCGAGACGGGTGGATCACGAGGTCAGGAGATCGAGACCATCCTGGCTAACACGGTGAAACCCCGTCTCTACTAAAAAATACAAAAAATTAGCCGGGCGCAGAGGTGGGCGCCTGTAGTCCCAGCTACTCGGGAGGCTGAGGCAGGAGAATGGCGTGAACCCGGGAGGCGGAGCTTGCAGTGAGCTGAGGTCCGGCCACTGCACTCCAGCCCGGGGGACAGAGCGAGACTCCGTCTCAAAAAAAAAAAAAAAAAAAAAAAAAAAAAAAAAAAAAAAAAAAAAAAATACAAAAAAGGCCGGGCACAGTGGCTCATGCCTATAATCCTAGTACTTTGGGAGGCTGAGGCGGGTGGACTGCCTGAGTTCAGGACTTCAAGACCAGCCTGGGCAATATGGTGAAACCCCGTCTCTACTAAAATAAAAAAAAAATTAGCCAGGCATGGTAGTGGGCACCTGTAATCCCAGCTACTTGGGAGGCTGAGACAGGAGAATCGCTTGAACCCAGGAGGCGGAGGTTGCAGTGAGCCGAGATCACGTCATTGCACTCCAGCCTGGCTGACAGTGGGAGACTCCATCTAAAAAAACAACCAAAAAAAATTATCTGGGCGTGGTGACACATGCCTGTAATCCCAGCTACTTGGGAGCCTGAGACAGGAGAACTGCTTGAACCTAGGAGGCGGAGGCTGCAGTGAGCCAAGATCGCACCACTGCACTCCAGCCTGGGCAACAGAGCAAGACTCCATCTCAGAAAGGAAAAAAAGAGCTGATATATATACGTGCGCTGGTAAACCCACCAGACACTACATGAGCACTGCATGTACGCGATGTATTGTTTGTCTCCTTAGCATCGAACCCAGAACCAGGAAAACAGGACTGAAATATTTGTTGAGTGCTGAGTGGATAAATGAAAAGGAGTCATTTACTACCAGAAAGCCATTTTCTTACCACAGTTACCACGTAAGCATACCAACCACTATAAGAAAATGTTCTAATTATTTAAGAAATAAGTCCTATTATAAATCTTATCCAAAAATCATGAAAAGAGGTGAATGAATTTCAGCAGAAATTGTGAACAGAAAATGTTTGTATCTTGATGGGCACCTTGGGACTGTCTATTTTGTTCAATGTTACATACTGTGACAAGTCCCCTACAGAATGTGAAAAGACAGTAACTACTGTCACAAAAAACAGATATGGGTCAGAGCTAATAACAAAAGGCAAGGGTCCTCACATAGAGAAGAAATTTAAAAAAAAACAAAACAAAACACAGCTTACCAGGAAATGAGAATGCCATGCAGACAGGCAGGGTCCACTGAGATCATGTGCAAAGCCCACAGAAAGGGGCGAACCCCATGAGCCCACTTTCCACCCGACAGTCCTGCCAACTGGATTGCTGGGACACCTGATGCACAGTTCTGAAAGTCCAGGATTCTCTGACTGGTGTTTCTCCTGCCTAGTAACCATCTCCAGCACCAGAGACCTGGCATCGGCTGATTGGCAACAGATCCTTCTCTGAGCCACCAAAACAGACTCCCTAAGCTAGAAGGAACCAGAGATGACTCAACCCCTGCCACGAATCCAGCTGCCACTACCTTCAACGATCAAGGCAAAGAGGAGGAAGCACAACAGTGACGTGCAAGAAAGCGGAGAGAGGAGGACAGTAATGAAGGCTAGAGAGAGGCACCAGAAAGGCCAAGAGCACTGTTAATTTGCAGACTGGGGAGACTAGAAATGAACACAATTAAATCCCATCAAGTTAACTGCTCATGCAAATGCTTCCTTAACAAGTGATGTATCTTTCAGCTTAAGCATTAACCCCCAATTAGTAGAGAACAGAAAAGAAACAACAAAACACAGCTGTTTCCCTTGTTCTTAGAACAATTACTGCCAAAGTTTCCTTGCAAGAGGCGGAGGTCCTATGCTGTGAAGCCCTAAGCAAGCAAAGGTTAGGGATTTCTCTTAGTTAATGAGACGGCAGATGTCAGCTCAATTGTGTGCATATGTTAGGTTGATCGCTGGGCGGTACATCCACAGAGTTCAAAATCAGTGCCATAGTGTCTCCTTAATTCCCTCCGAGGAAGAAAACTAGTCCATTTAGACTAATTCCCATATAAAATTTACACAAAAATCAATACAAATAATGCCTTAACCTAGAAACAAAAGCAATAGAATCTAGAATTGGAAAGCACGGCCTTTCTTTATCCCTTACAAAAAAAATTCCGCTTCAGAATGTGTGGAAAAAGGCAATAAAACTTTTTTTAAAGAAAAAAAAATGCCGAGTGCAGTGGCTCATACCTATAATCCCAGCACTTTGGGAGGCCGAGGCGGGCGGATCACAAGGTCAGGAGTTCGAGACCAGCCTAACATGGTGAAACCCCTTCTCTACTAAAAATACAAAAATTAGCTAGGCGTGGTGGCGGGTGCCTGTAATCCCAGCTACTCAGGAGGCTGAGGCAGGAGAATTGCCTTAATCAGGAGGCGGAGGTTGTGGTGAGCCAAGATCGTGCCACTGCACTCCAGCCTGGGCAACAGAGTGAGGCTCTGCCTCAAAAAAATCAATAAAAAAGAAAGAAAGAAAATTCGCTCTCTTTCTTCAGTGAGGCTGCCAAGCTCCAGACGCAGAGATACAGACCTTTGTGAAGACCCTCACAGGCAAGACCTTTGAGATCAAGCCCAGTGACACCACTGAGAATGTCAACGCCAAAATTCAAGACAAGGAGGGCATCCCACCTGACCAGCAGCATCTGATACTTGCGGGCAAACAGCTGGAGGATGGCTGCACTCTCTCAGACTACAACATCCAGAAAGAGTCCACTCTGCACATGGTGCTGCGCCTGCAAGGTGGCATTACTGAGCCTTCCCTCTGCCAGTTCGCCCAGAAATACAACCGCAACAACATGATCTGCCGCAAGTGCTGTGTCCGCCTGCACCCCGCTGTGCTGTCAACTGCCACAAGAAGGGCGGCCAAACCAACAACCTGTGCCCCAAGAAGAAGGCCAAAGAAGGCTCTTCTTTCCCCCAAACAGCAGCCTCCTGCCCAGGCCCCATAGCCCTGGGGCCTCAATAAAGTGTCCCTTTTGTTGACTGGGGAAAAGAAAAAAGAAAAAAAAATTCTGCAAATTTCACTTAAAAATAAAAAGGACTATTAAGTGTGGCTTGGTATGAGTATTTAGTCATTTTTGTGGGGGGGACCTTTTTTGTGCTTAGAAAAATATATGTTCATTGTAGAAATTTTGGAGAACAAAGTCTAAAAACAATCTAATGAAGAAAACAGATCACTCATAGTCCTTCCACACTGAATGTTACTCCTAACAAGAGAAAAACCTCTGCAAAGGAGATTTTCAGGCAATAAAGAATTTTGAGAATGACACAAGAAAAGTATTACAAGAAAATGATTATGCCTAGGTTCTAAGTTGGTCATCATAATAAAATTCTCACACCCCTGACAATTTTCTTCTGCTTATCCAAACCCATAGATTTTGCTACTAGCAAGAAGTTTGTTTTGTTTTCAAAAAATACACCATTCGACCACCCTTATAGAAATATGTGTGAAAATCAGCAATAAAATCACTCACCAAGTTTGCAGCAATCTCCAGCGCTTCCATATGCCTACCCAGGTGAGCCAGACACCGAGCCTGACCTTCCTGGACATCCCTTTTCATGGCAAAATTGGTTGGTGACAATTTTTCAGAGATACTGGAATACTCCTGCAGTGCTTTCTGGAAATTATTTGTTAAATAAAGGAATGAAAGGAGGAAAACACAACAGAAAAAAGGATTCAGAATAGGGGTGATTTTTTTCGTAGATGGAAAGTAATGTTATAACTGATCAATGAATTAAATGAATATTTAAATGAATTAAAGAAGATTTCAGCATTCTAGTGATATGGTTTGGCTGTGTCCCCACCCAAATCTCATCTTAAATTGCAGCTCCCATAACCCCCGCATGTCATGGGAGGGACCTGGTGGGAGGTAACTGAATCATGGGGTGGGTTTTTCCCATGCTCTTCTCATGGTAGTTAGTAAGTCTCAAGATATCTGATGGTTTTATGAAAGGCAGTTCCCCTGCACATGCTCTCTTTGCCTGCTGCCATGTAAGACATGACTTTGCTCCTCCTTCACCTTCTGCCATGATTGTGAGGCCTCCTCAGCCATGTGGAACTGTGAGTGCATTAAACCTCTTTTTTTTTTTTTTTTAAATAAATTATCTACTCTTGGGTATTTCTTCACAGTAGAATGAAAATGGACTAATACATCTAGTCAATCCTACTTTCCTAAAAGGTAGAGAAGGAATGGCTAGAGAAAATAATCACTACTACTATGGAAAGAATCATGACATAGTAGAAAGAATATTCTGAGACCAAATATACCAGGCTTTGAATTCTGGTTTTGCCACTAACTTACTTTATAACCTCTT